>NC_069094.1:7853466-8201333 GCF_947172395.1 Bicyclus anynana | reverse complement strand
ATATATATATATATATATATATATATATATATATATATATATATATATATTTTTATGATAGGATAAACAGTACCGATTTTTTTTTTTTTTGTATCTTTAATCAATTGTTCAAGTAATCTTACATTGAATTGCATATTGTATGCTGCTTAGCTAAATACCTATTTAGTTAAATGAATAATAATTCTTGTTTTAACTTATCCAACATAAATACACAATAAAAGTAATACAAAAACAAAACCTCTAAAATCTTAAATATATAGGTAGGTACTAAATAAGTCAGAGGCATGTGATAACAAATAATATTTTTGTCAGTATTAAGACCATTTATACCTAGTGATTATTTCAATATTATAAACTATAGTGACTAGCAAACTGAGAGAAAGCTATGAAACACGTGGCCTGGAAGCTATGAGATGAGTCCATTAGCATTATTAGTTAGGTAATTATAAAAACACGGCCAAAAAAATGTCGTGAATACAAACGTCAGACGAAGCCCGAAAGGGCTCGAACCCATATGTTATATACGTACCTACCTATGTTCTATAACGAAAATTAACATGAATAGCACACACTATAGTTTATATATTAAAAATGTTTTTTAAATGACAAATAGTAGGAGCAATGTTTTTAACTGTGGTAGAAAGCAGTTGAATTCAAAACAACTTTTCATAATTATCAAATGAGTTTGAAAAGCTGTAATAATAATAATAAATAATAATTAAAATACCGTAACCAAAATGACATATACCTAACTCGATTTAGTTGTGGTGAGCAAAAGTAAGTACCTACGTATTGAATAATTTTCCATTTTGTGATTAAGTATCGAATAATTAGTACAATTCAATTACAACAGAACTTAATGAGTAGGTACAATATTACAGTGCCAAAGTACAACCAGGTTTCTTATATAACAGGCATCAGGTCACCACTAGTCTATTGAGGTCCTCCTGACATTCTACTTTGATTTGCGGAGAGCCTTCTTTTTTTCGGAGGAATACATTTCCATGCGCCGTCCAACAAAATAGATAGTTATGAGTTTTTGCATAGTCACGTGATAGATAGTAAATTTTTTTCGTCTTGCGAGTGAGACCTTCCGAAATATATATCCGACGAGGAGGTCCCTCAAAATTTAAGTTTTTTGTGTTAAGTTTATCACCGGTTTTTTGTTTATTAATTTTTTTATAGTTTTCAATGACTTCGTCTTTCGTAGACACAGTACTGAATTCCACCATAATAGGTTTCAGTCCACCAGAAAGGGTCTTCGGTCTATAGATGTTCTTTATATCGCGATTGTCAATTTTTACAGACAAAGAACTGGATAGTTCTATGACCATATTTTGTAAATCATATCGAGTCTCTTTCTGTTTCAACTGTGGGATGTTTCTAATTTCAATTGTCGAATTTAATGACTTTTTTTCAAATTATGGATGTTTGGATGTTTGTTATCCCGGATAATCCATGGTTCCCGAGGGATTTCTGAAAAACTAAATTCCACTCGGACGAAGTGGCGGGCGTCCACTAGTATACCATATAATGCAATGTTTTTCAAAGCTGATTGCTGAACTACAGTATAGGAAGAACGATCTCAAAGGTATAAATAGATATGCATCCGAGATAAAATGTTCCCTTTCTTATGAATAAGATATTATTATGATTCAACTTCGTTGAAAGATTTATTGCATAGGTTATCCGACAAGCATTCAAATATACTTCCTGATTTATTACGTTACTTAAAAAGGGTAGATTGATTACGCTACTTGGGAACCCAATGGTTACACTTGGTGAAAATTTTCAAACATAGTCAACCTGAATAAAGCACAATTAAATGAAAAAAATACATTAAATGTAGGTAGGTAGGTAGATATATACTGAGGTTTTGCACTAAACAAATTTTTAAAACTGTAACTCTAAATATGAAGGACTTTCAACCCGTATTTCACCCCCTTCTATTTTTATTTTAGGCTCAAAAAATACCCAATGTTATACGTCGTAACTTAGGCGAACAAAGGTGGCTAATTATCTTAATTTCATTTAGTAGCATAGTAAACAACAATGGTTATTTAAACAAGTAATACCTAAATATGGTCTACAATGTCGAGTTCTGTATTTAGGAAGTGTATAAACTATAAATAGATAAATATATAATGTAAGTAAATATAAAATAGTGCATATTGTGTGCGCTCAGTGGAGAAGCTAAGTTCGGAACACATTTTGCGGCGATTTTAACATATCTATAGAATAAAATAACTTTGGACCTAACCACAATAAGTCTAATAAAACAATTGTAATGCAATCTTTATTTAACTGTTATCTCAAAAACAACCAAATATTGTTGCGAAAATAGATTCCTAGTTGATGACCGCAAAAACTTAAACAATTCTATTACGAAATACAAAACTCGATAACAACTTAAATAGAAGCCAACATTGCAACTAATAGATTTCGTAAACTTGTTTTGATTTAATTGTTTTCCCTTGGGCCACGGAAGGGTTCGAAGTTTATATTGACTGACAGACAACTTGACTACATATTATTGAGATAAATTGTTTTATCATTTGGTTACCTACCGGCAATCTTGCAAAGTGTTGAGCATATTTAAATCATTTCGTTAGAGTAAAGGTAGGTACAGATTGGTGCAATGCAACATGTAATGTAATATTCTGCCTTACATTGCATGTTCGTTGCTGCCTTGGACGTGTGGCGCGCGGTACGCGCATTGACTACGAATCAGTCGGCTCAGTCCTGCACACACTGCGCGCCCCTTTGTATTCGTACCAAAAACCGACAAATCTCGGATCGACCCGCGCACGAGTTGTAACGCTCGGAGCGTGCGCGACCCAGGCGCAGTTCGTGCGCGCGAGGCGTCCAAACCACGAGCATTCGTGATACATTGCAGCAATGTGGACTTCAAATTCTTGCATTGCATGTTGCATTACATGTTGCATTGCACCAATCTGTACCCACCTTAAGGTCTTAACTCAATGCTACTACTTATAGAGTTAAGACACAGTAAGACTTTCTCTAACGAAAAGATTTAATATAGTAATTGAAAGAAATATGTATAATAGACGTGACGTAGATTTGACGGCCTCCTTGGCGCTATGGTATGTGTGGTGGATTTACTAAACGGAGGTCCTGGGTTCGATCCCCAGCTGGGCCGATTCGAGTTTCCAGGTCTGGCTGGTGGGAGGCTTCGGCCGTGGCTAGTTACCACCCTACCGACAAACGTACCGCCAAGCGATATAGCGTTCCGGTACTATGTCGTGTAGAAACCGAAAGGTGTGTGGATTTTTCATCCTACTCCTAAACAAGTTAGCCCGCTTCCATGTTGGATTGCATCATCACTTACCATCAGGTGATATTGTAGTCAAGGGCTAACTTGTAAAGAATTATAATATCTTCTCGTCATCTGCGGGAAACGTTCCCGTAGCTCAGTTATCAGCTGGAATAACGTGGGTTTTTAGTCTGTTTTATACTCTAAGGATATTAACTTACCTACTTCCTACTTGTAAGCTACCGCAACCCAGCCATCCGCTCTCTCTCTTCTAGATTTTACACGTTGACTTGTTGAAGACACACAGAAAGCCTCTAGTCTGTGTAAGGATAGGTCTAGGCATGTAATGAGGTTTTCCTTGTATGCCCTGCGAGTACTAGCGGACGCCCACGACTTCGTCCGCAATTAGACCTCCTGAAACCGGCCTTTTCGCAAAATCCGTTCTTAGCGGACTTACTATCTAAAAACTACCTCCCTGCCTAATTTCATCTTTATATGTCATGCGGTTTTTGTGATTAATGGTAAATGTCCTTTCACATTAATTTTCCACTTGCCAGGTGGGTTATCGGTGAGTCCGTCAATAGTTTCCTAGTATAAAGGAACAAGCATTTTTAATATTAGTTAAGATCTCATCTTGAATTTTATACGGTAATCTCGGTTTTAAATTTTAAAAATTTGTTTATATTTTCAAGCTCGTACATACTTACTTGGACGTCATGTAAAAACTCGTAAAACTGTTTGTTTACTTTATCGCCTTTGTTCACTGGTTTATGCGTTTTGATTAAAGACTTTTAAAAGAAAAAAGGGTAGGGTAGGGGTAGGGTTGGGTAGGAGTGGCTTGGGTAGGTTGGGTAGTTGTAGGTGGAAGTAGCGTAGGGTGGGAGTAGAATAAGATAGGGGCAGGGAAAGAGTCAACGCGAAGCTTGACCGGGTCCGCTAGATTTTAAATACATTGGTACTTAAAAACCATTGGTCCAGTGACTAGAGTGTGTGTTCGAGTCTTAGGCCGGGCTGCGAAATATTGAGCATATCTGCTTTCCAGCAAATCTCAGTACAAATTTTCAGCCAGCAGTTGGAATGCTGATGATGTTTCACCATCTAGCCTCGAAAAGCACGTTAAAGCCCTCAAGCCCGGTCATTACGAGTATCATTTACATCTAATAGTTATCGTTACCAAGTTAAAGATTATCGATTAAAAAAACAATTGACTCAACATATCTGAAGTGGCAAAAGGCGGGGCACATAAGTCCCACGGAGCTGATATGGCTACATCGGAAAACGCAGTATTGGTTAACGCCATCGACCCCCACTAGATGGACCTATGACATCAAGCGGGTAAAAAGGCATCGCTGGATGCTTGGGGCTCGCGGGACTGTTTGGAAGTCATTACAAGAGGCCTAAATCCAGCAGTGAAAGTCCATCGGCTGATATTGAATGATATCTTAATTAAAGTCAAAGTTTAACTTCGTTTGTTGCTTGCCGAAACTTAAAAAAAAAACAATGTAATACCAAATCCAATAGTTGTTTGCCAAAACCTCCTTTCAAAAATGGCTTTTGCCACTATTTTTGTAACAAAGAGATTTTCGTATGAATAGCCAAAGTCAATAGGCGAGGCTGGCCCACGGTTCGTTGCGGTCACCATTCAAATTACGTTTGAGCTTTGTATGCAAAAGCCGAATACATATAAAGCAATGTTTTAGTACAAAGTTTCTAACAAGGCACTAATTAGTTTAATCATGAATTCCTCCGGCTGTAGGTACGAGTACATTACGTCGCACAGCAATAGATTTAATTCCATTGCTATCCCTGGCGGGACCAATTATTGACACAGGCCAATTAATTAGATTCGACTAATTCAATTGTATTGCCGTTGGTAATCATTTAAAAATGTATTATAGCTATTCTAAAACTATTAGAGGGTTGAATTAATATTATCTGAATTCAAAACAACGATTCGATTTTTTGTTGTTTCATGACTTCACAAATCAAAATTAACAAATTTTTAAAACTCGATTAGTAATAATCGAGACATAATAAAAAAATGCGAAGTATGGCTTTAACACCGAAACTTAACGGAATTTTTAGTACATTTATAAATTACGAGTATGTATTTTATATATTTTCTTTAGTACCTAACCCGTTCCGATGGGAATATGGAGATGTAAATATTCCCATCGGATAGCATAAGGCTTTTCTTACTCGATGATAATGTAACTTTCCGCTTTTGTAAGTTTTTAAAATCGGATTAGGGGCTTGGGCTTGAAATCGTTACACAAATGACTCTTACATAAGTATTGCACTTAATAAAATGTGGATGAAAAGTAGGTTTCAATATATTGATTTTTATGGGACATTCCGGTAAATAAGGGCAGTATTAAGTAGTCAATACATTAAAACACTAATATTGACTAGATTTTTGTAAAATAAATTAGATTTAATCAATAAAAAATCAAAATCAATTAAAAATCTTTTAACGTGTTTAGTTATTAATACCTTTTTGGCTACCTTACATTCAATGTGACATTTTTCATTACATGAAGTATAAACATAAACGCACAAATAACAAAAATATTTTTAAATTTGTCTAAACGCATAAATCTAACGAACTCTCTCAGCGCCGACGTCATTCTTTCGTATCATTTAGGAGCGTTTTTCAACGATCCGTAAGTCCGCCGAAAAATTTACCCTTTAAGTCCCTATAGTGGTAGCTCTGAAAGTAATGATCGCAGATACCCTATTACTTCTACAAAATTGCTTTACTATTAGCATACTCTTAATTTATATCATCATCATCATCATCATCATCATCATCATCATAATCATCATCATCATTATCAACCCATATTCGGCTCACTGCTGAGCTCGAGTTTCCTCTCAGAATGAGAGGGGTTAGGCCAATAGTCCACCACGCTGGCCCAATGCGGATTGGTAGACTTCACACAAGCAGAGAATTAAGAAAATTCTATTAGAAGTCTAGTCGAAGAGACACGTGATATTTAATTTCTTAAAATGCACACAACTGAAAAGTTGGAGGTGCATGCCCCGGACCGGATTCGAACCTACGCCCTCCGGAATCGAAGGCCAGAGACCAGAGGTTATATCCACTGGGCTATCACGGCTCCTTAATTTGTATACAATTTAAAAAACTGTCATCCCCATTGGAAATCACAAAATAAAGTTGTTGGACAAAAATTTTACCAGTACATTGAGCAAGCGTGACTTGTGCAGTAGGTATTATTTTCCGTGAAAAATTCATAACAAAACTTGTCTGCGAACACTCGCGCTGTGGTTCTAACTTTGCTCTCTCATCACAGATTTATAAACTTTGCAGCGATATGCTCCGTTTTACGGTAGGTTTTGTTATGAAACTAAACCAGAAAGCAAAATGAAAGAGAACCAGCAGAGTTACCTACAGCTGTCAGTGAGACCGGAAACATTGTGTGCGTTGCTTATGGATTCCAACTTCAACTAAGTACTCGTAAGCTTATAGGCTAGTTGACACTTTTTTTAAATGGTCCTAAATAGTTCATTATCGTTCTACTAGATTGATTTTTTTTTTCGTGTTTTTGAGAAGTCATTACATGAAAATTTTACTTTTTAAATATGTTTTTGACATTACGAGCCAAAACGCCTGTCGGCCATGATGGTCTATATTTCAACTGTTTCATGACGTCACTTACAAACGGAGCGTTTGACAAAAATATTATTTAACAATTAGTTTGACGTTTAGTACATCAACTAACATAGTGACGTCACAAAATGGACGACGAAATTTGAAAAAATACGAATACGAAGTAAAAGTCATTCTAATATAACGTATCATAAGAGCCATCAGTGCACTTATATTAATATATACAACAAATTACAAGAATAGTATGATCAACTTTTGAAACAAAAATCGAAATCCGCTAACAAATTAAATTCCTTGTAAAAGAGGTGTAAATATACCTTAAAATTTAACAATTATCAAAGCGCTGTACTGAAACGATTATCTAGTGGTTTGACCCCAGATTAGAGACATTATTATGTCTCGTGGAAGTGTGACCCTGAAGATCATTATGCGGGATAATGAGCTGTCCACTCAGCCTCCCTTGTAATATGTAAATTGAATTCGGTTTTCTTCCCTACATACGGTCGTTTTTGTCAGCAATTCCTTTATTGTTTGATATTTGCATTTTAAATTTATGCAAGCACACTTTCACTGTGCTCAGCCAGTATCAAATGCGAAAATTATCTACGGTGTGAAAATTAAACGCTGAAAGAATTTTGTTTATAAAGGAGATGGTCCAAAATTGTATGGAGCCCAGGATCAGTCATTGTACCATAGCGGAAATACAAGAATTTTTTTTTTTAACTATTTTTGATTATACAAATCTACGAATTTACTTTAATTCTTTCGAAATAATATTAATTATCTCCCAAGAAATGCAACATTATTAAGGGTAATAATGGCGGATAGATGACGTTTTCAATGCAGTAATCGATTTGACGTTTGTTGTCAATTATCATGTCATAGTTGCTCTATGGGCGCCATCTTGATATAACTCAAAAACTTGGGTTTTTATTTTATTTATTTCTTTTTATTTAGTTGGATTTATTCACTTGAATAAACTTTAATAAAATCCTTGTATTTTTTAAATTTTAATAATACGGGGTACTAGAGTGGACCTGAAATGAACCATCTCCTTTAAACACCTACAGTCTACACCTACCCATACTTCTAATCTTAACTAATATGCGTATCATGTTTGTTACGATTTAATCGTCTTTACTAAACCGCTTTTTAACAATTCTTTCAAACGAAGTGAAAAGCAGATGAGATGAAAAAAAGAGGGAACATAGTGGTAAAAGAATCGAAAGAGAAGCAGACAAAAATAAAAATTGCTTTTAATTCTAATACAAAATATCATGCATAAAAAAAATGGTTCATCTCAATCACAGAGTCGAGTAGGTACTATCCAATTTCCATATTCTATTTAAAGTTATGTAATGTTTTTTTTTTGTGACGCAAATACTCACTATGAAGGTACGTATATTTGGAAATTTTAAAGGGAAGGGAAGGTAAGGAATGGAATGGAAATACATACTTTATACCGATGTATAGCTTGAAGGATTATAGATACAAATCGAGATAGTGAAATTATTTTTAAAATCGAATCACGGGCACCTGCTAGTGTTTTATTTAGAACCAAAATAATAGAATATTAAAGAAGTTGCATGATTTCGTCCCACGTAGAATTTGCACAATGAAAATCTATTAAACCAGCTTTATAGGTGTCCCCTACATTCAGACGTCGTTGTCGACATGCGACAAGGACGCGGTTATGTCGCTCTATCGGATACTTGTTCAACGGTGTCCGGAGGTTGTTACTCGAACACTGAACTGTACGTACTATCTTACATTTAGCGATATACATAATACATAGCACACTAATATACACACCAAAAACGTAAGTTTGTGTGTAAGTATATTTGTTACATTCATGCCGTAACGATTATACCGATTTGGTTTGTGTGTAAGTATGTATATTTGTTACTTTCACGCCGTAACTGTTATATCGGTTTGGTTTGTGTGTAAGTGTGTATATTTGTTAATTTCACAGCGCAACTATTATACCGATTTGGCTGAAATTTTAAATGTAGTTAGAGAGCAGAAAAGAGCAGACATTTTTGGACAAATGAATACAATTATTTAAATTATTAAAGTGTTAAATGCTACCAGTGAATCCTAAAACGGAAATCAGTATTATGTAATACTAGCGGACGCCCGCGACTTCTACGCGAATTAAGTATTCACAAATCCCGCGGGAACCGTGGATTTTTCCGAGATGAAAAGTAGCCTATGTGTTAATCCAGAGCAAAATCTATTTCCATTCCAAATTTCAGCTAAATTGCTTCAGTAGCCGCAGCGTAAAAGAGAGACAAACATACTTACACACTTTCACACTTACACACAAACTTTCGCCTTTATAATATTAGTAGGTTAGTAGGATTAGTAGGATAGGATAGTAGGAAGTTGGATATTTTAATACATACATACATTTTTAATATATTTATCAATCTTTAAACATCATCGATATCGCTTTCATGAATATCATCATCATCATCATCATCATCATCATCATCATCATCATTATCATATCAGCCGATGGACATCCACTTCAGGACAATAGGCCTTTTGTAGGGACTTCCAATCACGATACTGAGCCACCTGCATCCAGCGAATTCATGGATATACTTAGGTACAACTTATTTTTCAAAATAAGTTTTAAATTATTGCTTTATTCTTACAAACTCAAATTACCAACTAATCTTTAATCATTAACTCTTAAATAAGTTTTTATTAAATATACCTGCAATAAATGCAGTAAGTAGGTATATTTGTAATTGTTTTTATCCAGTAACAAGTAAAAGAACACCGTACCCAGGACCTCTATGTTGAGAACCACTGCACTTCCAACTGTGCCAGAGAAGTTAAAATTATTATCTATACTAACATTTTATAGAGGTTAAGTTTGCAGTATTCGTATTGTAGGAATAATCTCTGGATCTACTGAACTGATTTTGAAAATTCTTTCACCACTAGAAAGTCACGTTATTTGTAAATGTCATGGGATATATTTTATCCCCGTATTCTCACGGGAACGGGAAACCGCGGGGAGTCGGCTAGTATAAAATAAACGCAACTTTTAAAGGCAAATTAATATTGATAACTGGAAAAACACTGCAGGCCTCCCAACAAAGTGGTTTCTTGGAAGATTATGCTAATTCTATTAATTAGTGTCTACCGCCCTTACTCTCCGCCGTAGAGAAAAATACGTCGACTGGCGGAGAGTTATGGGCGACATTAATATTGTCCGCACTTTCTCTCGCTAACCACCTATTTACCAGCGTGGAACTAATCCGAACTTTTGTGAGTATCCCAAACGTTTAAGATATTTAGGACAGGAATACTATTTAATTTGTACGTTACATTTATAAAAATTGGTATGTGTGTCTGTGTGTAGTGCCAGAATCATTCTATAGATAATGTAATATAGGATTTTTTAAAATTCTACCCCTAAAGGGTTTAAAAGTGGTTCAAGTCTTTATTTTATATAAAACGCCAATGTCTCAAGTTAAAATTTTGTTCAATTGTTAATGAATATATCAATTTATAATATTTAATTTATAATACGCTAAAATAATAGGAAAAATAACACACTTATAAAAATTGGTGTGTGTATTACTTACCAAAATTATACATAATACTAGCAGACGCCCGCGACTTCGTCCGCGTGTAATTTAGTTTTTCACAAATCCCTTAGGGAACCATGGACTTTTCCGGGATAAAAAGTAACTTATGTGTTAAATCAGAGTAATATCTATTTCCATTGCAAATTTCAACTAAATCGGTTTAGTAGTTTCGGCGTTTAAGAGTAACAAACATCCATACAAACTTTCGCATTTAGTAGGATGAACAATTAAAAGAGTAACTCTAAAAATGAAGGACTTTCCATACAAACTTTCAACCCCTATTTCATCCCCTTCTATTTTTATTTTAGAATTAAAAATTATCCTATGTTTTGCTCCACGGTCCCATTTACGATCTTACCAAAATTCATCTTGATCGGTTCAGCCGTTTAGCCGTGAAAAGGTAACAGACAGACAGACAGAGTTACTTTCGCATTTATAACATTAGTATAGATAATGTGATTCGAGAATTTTCAAAATGTTTCCCCTAAAGGGGTTGAAATATAAATGTATTCACTAGTAATATTATAGGTAATTATAATCTTCTGGTTGCATGTTAAGGAATTGAACTCGACTGTAACTAATTAGATATTGTTAGATACTCGTACGAGTGTACCTTGTGTATGCTATTGCGATGAAATTATGCGTAGGCTCCTGAGTATTTTATTTACTTGGTTTGATGAATTGTATCTACACTAATATTATAAAGCTAAAGAGTTTTTTGTTTGCTTGCTTGTATGCGCTAATCTCAGGAACTACTGGTCCGATTTAAAAAAATCTTTCAGTGTTAGATAGCCCATTTATCGAGGAAGGTTTATAGATATATATTATCCCCGTACTCCTTACGGGAACGGGAACCACGCGGGGCGTCAGCTAGTAATTTTATATTTGTGCACTCCTTTTTTTTTTCTATATTTGACAAATCTAACTCTATTCACTATTAATATATTAGGTTTTTTATATTGACGGTCACCGTGGCGCAGTGGTATGCGCGGTGGATTTACAAGACGGAGGTCCTGGGTTCGATCCCCGGCTGGGCAGATTGAGATTTTTCTTAATTTGTCGAGGTCTGGCTGGTGGGAGGCTTCGGCCGTGGCTAGTTACCACCCTACCGGCAAAGACGTACCACCAAGCGATTTACCGTTCCGGTACGATGCCGTGTAGAAACCGGAAGGGGTGTGGATTTTCATCCTCCTAACAAGTTAGCCCGCTTCCACCTTAGACTGCATCATCACTTACTATCAGGTGAGATTGTAGTCAAGGGCTAACTTGTAAAGAATAAAAAAAAAAAAAAAGGTATAGGTATTTACTAGGCATAGAGCTTTTGAGTGCTCATGCAACTCTAAGAGACCTTATTATGATTCGAGAATACAACTAAAAATAAATCTCATTGACAAAGCGATCGAATAGAATTTTGTAGGTAGGTATATATTTGAATCTGGTTTATACGTCTAGTCCTTTTAGAGGTACCTATGATGTTCAAAAATAACTTTGATAAAATGTAATATAAAATGTATATCCTATTTTATTAATCTTCTATAACAAATGAAAAGTTAGACGAAACGAGAGGAGGTGGGGATAACAATGCATTTCAATTCGAACAAGCAGCATAATCAGCGCACATTACATTGCATAGCAAAGAAATCGAGGGAATTGCAAATGAAATAAAATCCTTTAAAAATGCAAATTTAACTTGGAAGTGGCGGGAGTAGCGGAAAATTGCATTCTGTCAGCAAGCAACGAGATAAGGTATTTACACAGACAATATGGCGACAGCACACTTACTCGTCGTATAAATTAAACATAACTAAGAACGAGGAATGCATATAATTGCACACTTCAAAGAGGCCGTGCTTCGTACCCGCAAAATTAAAAACTTGGGGCATGCACCAAGTTCTCTCATCTTATATCTTGTCATTAGTTGCATATTCATGACTAAGACATGCTAAAATCTGCTACCAAGCAATTACATCCATTTGTACCTACTTCGTTACAGGTAGACTCATCCACTCTTAAAACTGTGGCAGCATGCCTTAACTTAAACGTAATGTTCAAACAAATAAACATACAAATATAGAGACAGGTGTCATTATACTTTGGTTTCAAGAGTTATTTCGATTATTATTAAACAACATAGTGGGTCAATTCAACAATAAGATGGTCCCGAGATTCATGACAATATTTGCATATCTATCTTGACTTTAAATTGAATTAATTTGGTATGGCTTAGCACAAAAAAGAATTGCAGATTTAAATTGTATGTACCGAACTTCATAAATGGGTATGGTAAGAGAAGGCTGGAATATATTGTTCCAACAATCTTTAACGATTTTCCGGATGCGGTAAAGAATCTTCTAAAAGATACCAATATACTCACGAACGTACATAAGCGGAAACTAAAGAATTATTTTTTGGGACAGCCTGTGTAGCGTCGCAGCACCGGCTCACTCACACTTTTTTTTTTTTTTTTTTAACTACCCTATAATGATTATTTTTGGTATTTATCCTCTTCTGTTTGTTAATCTGTTTATTTATCCTCTTCTGTTTGTTAATAATGTTCTGTTTGTTCCTAAATATTGTATTTATTGTATGCAATAATAACCAGTGCACAGTAAAACTAACTGTGGTTTGTGTTGCACTATGGTTAGGCTTAATTTCAATGTGTTGTTTGTTAAATAATAATAAATAAATAAAAAATAAAAAAAAATGCATTTCAAGTAATAACAAATATTATAAGAATATTAAATTAGATAAAGTAAAATTGTATTTAATGAAGTCATAGAGAAACTTAACAATGAAAATATACCATAAACACTGAAATTAACTGCAATGTTACCGATGCCACAGAATACATAACAATAAAAACATTGCACGTAGATAATTACATCTGCGAGACAGGCATAGGATATCTTTTATCCGACAAATCGAAGAGATTCCGTGAAATTTAATATCACCTAACCTCACATAGTCTCAGAAGCTATATATAAATATACATTTATAAAGTGTAATATACTTTCTAGACATTTATAGCTATGTTCCCCTTTTAAGACATTTCAAAATATTAATTAAAAACGTTTTAAGGAAATAAGCTTATCCTGTTAATTAGTGCTATCCTTAGTTGGTTCCGTGGAGAAAAATACGTCGGCTGGTGCTGAGTTATGGGAGACATTAATATTGTCCGCACTTCCTTCCACTAACCGCCTCCTCACCAGCGTGGAACTGTTTACTCGGACCGCTGAAACAAATACCTATTAAAAACATCTGCGACGAAAGAAATTCTAATTATGCGCCATAATTGAAAAGATTTTTTATTTGCACTGTTGTAGCTTCAGCCACAAAATAATATTTAGTTTACTAAAGTAAAAACTAGTTATGGAACTCGTTAGTAGTACTTCTGTCTTTGTTAAAACGCTCTTCTATACATATAAGAGCATTTTTTCGAGTTAGAGATCCGTTCGTGAAATAATAAGGCTTAACACTTTAGTGTTAAAGTTAGAGTCAAGTCTCCATCCCATTTTGTCAGCTAAACGGTTGTTTCTATGTAATTGTTTTTTTTTATTCTTTACAAGATAGCCCTTGACTACTATCTCACCTAATGATAAGTGATGATGCAGTCTCAGATGGAAGCGGGCTAACCTGTTAGGAGGAGGTTGAAAATCCACACCGCTTTCGGTTTCTACACGGCATCGTACTAGAACGCTAAATCGCTTGGCGGGACGTCTTTGGCGGTAGGGTGGTAACTAACCACGGCCGAAGCCTCCCACCAGCCTGACCTGGATTAATTAAGAAAATCTCAATCTGCCCAGCTGGGGATCGAACCCAGGACCTCCGTTTTGTAAATCCACTGCGCATACTACTGCGCCACGGAGGCCGTCAAAAAAAATGGTGATGCTGATGTAGCTACTCTGCGGTAGAGCGATGTGTAGAGTACACTGCGCCTAGTATAGGTACGCACTTGGCCGGTTTTCCTTTTAATATTAAAGTAGAAAGAAAGAACGCTATTCTAAATTCATTACGATTAAATACCGTGGTTTCTGATTGCATCAAGATGTGCGATACACACATTTTTTTTCTGATTGTGTAAGTGCCGTAGGCTCCTTATTGGGACCTCAGCGGCGTCACCGGAAGGTTTGGGTAATCGCAGAAACATCGCCTGATGGGGCCCGAAGGCAGAAGCAGAGTAGATGGGCGGAACGACTCTCTAAGGGCGAGACTCTGTCCTCGGCTTAGAGGGCCGTTCGGGACAGTTCTTGTGTATATAGAAGAAAGTGCATCTACTTATGATTATCCATCTATACTTATAATAAATCTGTAGAGAGGTCAATTCTACATGGTACATAAATTATATTTCCTAAATAACTATCAGTGATCGATACGGATGCCAAACATGCAATCAGTTAAATTATTGTCTGTCTGTTTGTCTGTCTGTCTGTCGTTATAGAAACAAAAATTACACGACGGATTTTAATGAAACTTGGTGCAATTATTCTTCATACTCATGGGCAGGTTTATTCTAAGTAGAATCTACTCCAGTAAAGAAGTATCTACTCCATTTTTACAACGATACTACTGTAAGGGCTGGATTAAAGAGGTGTAAGGGCGGACGAAGTCGTGGATTATCTAATAATATTAATACCTGATGTTTCAGTGCTGGAAAAATTAAGCCTAATTGAAATAAATTTTGACTTTGACTTAATGGAGCTTTGTCACCTAACGTACCCTCGTACCTATTGGATTAGGTGTTACCGAAGCAGAAAGCGTCCTAATGGGCAGTGTGGCAGTGTCAGTGCCGTGTGTTAATCCAAGTGCTGTCAATGGCTATGTGTCGCAAACAATTAATGATTGAAACTAATGTCCTAATGCAATTCGGACCGAGTGACGGGAGCACTGGTAGCCGATGTCAATGATATTAAATAGTATAAATAAAAGGTCGTTGGCCGATGTAATATAAATGCGCCACTGGAAAAATAGGTTATCTATTTACAGTACTACTTTAAATCATGTTTTCTTAGAGAAGTCGATATCTAGTAGGGGTCAATATTGATTTCTCAGGGGTCAGCAGACATAATAAAATAACAATGGCCATTCAACAAGGGTCATAATCAATATTTTGTTCCGGAGTTATCTTGAAACTATGATATCTCCTAAAATATTCATGGAAATTGATGTCAAGGGAAATTTTGTTCTTAGTCGCAGAAATCCATAGTCTGATATTAAAGTACATATTTGGATAAAGATATCAGACTTAAAAACCTTCACAAATACTTAATGCATTATTTTTTGCATACACACAATATATTTTTTGCGTAACTTTTACAGATTGTACAGATTGTACGAACGCAGCGGAAGCTCTCAAAAGGAATATTTATTTCACGTTTTCGCCAAATTTTTTTTGATGCTCTGTTCCTGTGGATCGGAGCATGACGAGTTTATATTAGCTATCTACGCCTATACCTAATGCCTTCCTTGGTAAATTATTCTATTCAGAGGACTATTCAATACTAAAATAATTTTTCAAATCCTGTAGTACCTGAGATTAGTGCGATCAACCAAACAAACTCTTAAGCTTTATATATAGCAGATGCCACGCGGTTTCACCAGCTTAGTTCCATTTTCTGTACGAATACGCGGATAAAACATATCCTATAGCACTCGGGGATATTGTAGCTTCCCAACAGTAAAATAATTTTTCAAATCGGTTCGGCAGTTTCGGAGCCTATTCAATGCAAACAAACAAACAATCAAATTTTTCCTGTATAAAATACAGTAAAAGCTCATTCGCGAGGGATACGTTCTGTAAATGTGTCGCGAATACTGAAACCGTGAATATGGAAAGGTATTTTATATAGGATTATAAGGGTGACAAAATAAATAACAAATAAGTATATAAAGAAAAAACAATCAACTGAAGTTATTAACTATTATCATTTTAAGCAGTGGCATTCTTAAACCATCTATTCGCAATTTCAGCAATAGTATTTGCGAGTTAAAGTTTAAATTTGCAGATTTTACGTTAGTTTCGTCAGTGAGATCCGCGAATAACGAAATATTTAACCGCGAATATAGGAATTGGGTCGCAATTTTTTAATCCGCGAATAGTGAAAACGTGAATAAAGGAAGCGTGAATAAGGAGCTGAATTAGTAAAGATTAGCACTAAACTACCCCCAGCTGTCGGTTTTGATAACAAAACTCATTCAATTATTAGAACAAACAACAGCAAAACAAAATAAGCAGCAAACCGCCTGAACGGAATGGCACTACAGAAAAACGGTAATAGAAAAAAGATTTTGCCATTTCTGCGCCTTATAATAAAAAAGGGAGGAGGCGCCGATTTACGTAGATATTAAAAAACCATCAATGAGTTTATCAGCTGTTTCTTATCTCAAATACGACTGCTATCAAATTTTACAGGATAATTCTGTTGTAACATTAAAAATCCCTACAAGTAAGATTAGCTTCACAGAAGCTGGATAACTTTAGCTGAAAGTAAGGCCTCAAATATCAACTAAAGGGCTGTATTTTAATCCAAAAGCTCTAGTATTTGGTTCCCTCTCGCTCCTTATATAAGCTAAATGTCCAGTATTTGATTACCGCCTGCTGAAATATTGTCGTACTCTTTTTTTATTTCTTCTTTACAAGTTAGCCCTTGATTTCAATCTCACCGTAAGTGATGATGCAATCTAAGATGGAAGCGGGCTAACTTGTTAGTAGGAGGATGAAAAACACACCCCTTTCGGTTTCTACACGTACCGGAACGCTAAATCGATTGGCGGTACGTCTTTGTCGGTAGGGTGGTAACTCTTACTCCTCGTAAGATTATACTTTGATAGAAAAAAAAAGTGTAATAAATCATATTTAAAAGAGTTAATTTAAAAAGTTTCATCGATTCAATGGATACCTACATGAAAAACTATATTTTTTTATGAGCAAGAATTAAGTATGCATTTAGATAAACAATACAATACTAAGCAGCTTTAATTTGTTTCTCAGTCTACTTGATTGTACTCTACTCAAAAGCTATCATCATCATCCATTATCAACCCATTTTCGGCTCACTACTGAGCTCGAGTCGCCTCTCAGTATGAGAGAGGTTAGCGCAATAGTCCACCACGCTGGCCCAATGCGGATTGGCAGACTGCACACACGCAGAGAATAAAGAAAACTCTCTGGTTTGGAGATTCATATCCACTACGAGCACCACCACGTACCACGTACCACCACCTACGAGCAGAGTACAATCACGGCTCTCAATAGCTCAAAAGCTATTAATGCATCAATTTTCACGCACTTTTCGCGAAAATGTAGCTTTGTATTTTTGGCTTCGTTTATTTAACAAATCTAATATAAGTAAAACAGAAAAAAAAATTCCGAATTCAAAGTAACCGAAGACAAGTCTGCCGGTAAATAAATAAATCCTTTGCAGTAAAATGCTTTACGAGAAAAGTAGCGCTTACTTGTGATTTCCTTTGAAGTACACGAATTTTGCCTCACTTCTAGCGTTTAATTTATACAGTACACTTTACTCGACGCTCTCTTGAATATTTGTCTCACCTGTGTAAATAGAGCAGCGAGCGACAAAATGCACTTTCTCGCCATCCGCAGTGTGATATTAACATTTTTATGCATTTCTTCATTAGAGATCCGTATCAAAATGGTAAAAAGTAACTCCCATCTTATTTACGGCGTTCGTCAGTAATTTGTGAAATAAGTTAAATCACTAGTAGAAGAGGTTCTTATGGTGGAGATACGATTTACAAGTAGCTCGTAAATAAAAATCTATGATAAAACTATAGTATTACTATAATCAGAAGACTCTCAGTTTTAAGTAGTTAGTATAGTATATAAAAAAAATTCAACCGACTTCTAAAACATAAAAGTAGATACTGACTAAACTAAAAAGCAAAAAATAACGTCATAATATTTCTATTTAACATATTATATGTTCTAACTGTTGATCAGTTTGAAGGCAGTGCTAAACCGATGATGTATTAATTCAAGTCATGTAAAAATATCATAATGATTTAGGTTTTCCAGACAGTGAATCTTTCATGTACCTACTTCTTTCAGAAACGGCTTAAATAAACAGAACACCTAGTTGCCCTTACGATTTTTGAAAGTTCCTCTTCCAGATCTTGACATGATGACAATGGGACTACCTCAGGAATAAACCCTTTCAAACCAAAAAAAAAATTAAAATAAGTCCAGCCGTCTCCGAATACATACACATACATATAAAAAAACACATAGACTCGAATTGAGAACCTCCTCCTTTTTTTGAAGTCGATTAAAAATAATAAAACTGTTAACCAATTCGTCTAACATAATTAGCCACTAACATTATATTATTTGAATGGTCATTAATTTAGTCACGTTCTACAATTTCTACATACAATTACGTAACAAATTCGTATATTTGTATAGGGCAATTTTTAAGGTATAAAGGAGAAATCCAGTCTCCATACAAACTCGGGCCCAAACTATATAAATGATAAAGAGCTGAAAATCGACTATAAATTAAAACAATTAAGGAAAAGTCATGAAGCCAATTATCAAAGAAATCGATATTTGACTAATCAGTTAAATTACTTGTTACAAGTGGACAATAATTCGTATCCCCTTGACATTTTCATTGCATTATCAGCAGGCCCTCCCGACCGTAGAATAAAAAATGAGAATCCTCCATCCTTTACTAACAAAAGAGAGAGATATCTCCATCCTTCTCCTTGTTATGGGCTGTAGTAGGTGGTGGCCATGCCTATCTCTTTCACCTGTACACTTAAATAAACTTGCACACTGTTACAATTCTAAGTATCGAAGAACTGATGTGATTGGTCAAATTTAACAAAGAAAAATAATAGCTTTTATGAATGAAAGAGAAATGTGTTTATACCACGTGTTTATGATTGTTTTGAATTTGTTGCCTCGTGCCTGCGCCGCCATTGTAATTTTACTGCGAAAGATTGGTTTTGACTTTTCAATAATTGAAATCATTGAAATTCGCATGAGCGCCGCTGGAATTACTAATAATAAGGATAAATCTTTCTTGTTAATTAATTATCTTCACTATTTAAATAAATTTTGATTAATAAAAAGATATACAATGAAGTTCGATTCGTGCTTGGTTATTGATAAAAGTAATTTTGTTTTAAATTAAAAATGAGGCAATGTGTTATTCCCAAGTGTAAAACGCGATCAAAATACGTGCTGTACCTTTTACTGATAGTGATAACATTATAGATGGGAGGCATGGTTCATCAATTGTCCAATATTACGGAAATATACTCGTAGGCAGTTAGAAAACGTTAAAATTTGTGAAAACCACTTTCTACCCAGGTATGTAATTATCATAGATTGACAAAGGATGCTATTCCTACTTTAAATTTAGAAATTACACTATCTACTCCTAATCAACCCCTTCAATCTGATCCAATTACTATTTCACCACCATCTGTAATTTCAAATTTCTAGATTTTTTTTCCATTTATTGTAATGAATTCCTGTACAATAGTTGACCATATTCCATCTACTTTTACATTACATACAGACAGACATCTTCAAACCCATTAAATTTCAGAGAGTTAGTCTGACAGTGGTAAAGAACAGTTTTCAATATTGTCTCCGGTCAATGTTATTGAAAATTCCAATTTACAAACTGATGTTGAGTCTACTTTACAGACTTCAACTGCGAGTCAAGCTGATTCTATACCTGCTAATTGTGAGTCTGCTTTAGAAAACATACCAGTGCACGTTAGGTCATATAACAGACTCAAGTCATGTAGAAAGCTAGATTTTGTTCATAGAGTTCCGGAAGATAAGTTTGAAACTCTTCGTAAGAAAAATTCACGTCAAGCTAATAATAATCATTAAAGAAACAACTAAAAAATAAAACTCAACTTAACAGATTAAAGGCTAAATATCAATCTTTAACTAAATTACTTAACTTAGGGGATACTTTGATACAAAAAACTTTTTGTATCAAAGTATCCCCTGTTAAGTCATTTTGAAAAGGTATTAGTAGACTAACAATTAAGATTATCTGGTGTTAAATTCAGAGGTGCTAGATATATCTACCAATGATGAAAAAATTTTTGCACTTTCCTTATCTAAAATTAGTCCAAAATGTTATACTTTCATACAGGTGTTATTCAAGGTTTTGAGGATATAGGAGGTGGTGTCAGAACAAATAATGTTGCTGATTAAGTTTTAGTTTTTATGCTGTGTGGGATATTTTCTTCTTGGAAACTACCTTTAGCTTTTTATTTTGTCCGAGATGGAATTAAATCTTTTAATTTAAAAAATATTCTTAAAGAACTTCTTGATGCTATATTTAAATCAGGATATGGAGTGAGATGTACTGTCTCAGATCAAGGGTCTGCTAATGTTGCAGCAATAAATTCATTAATATCTGAGATTTACTTATTAACCGTAATAATAGTAATGATCCTGATAATGTCTTTTATTATATATATAATAATAATAAAATATATCACATGTATGATGTACCACATTTATTAAAATGTTTTCGAAACAATTTTCAGAAAAAAGACCTACTTATTGGTAATCAACGTGCACAGTGGTCCATCATTGAGGAGCTCTATGCTACAGATGGTGAAGCCGGACGTGCAAGAACCACAACCCTGACGGATAAACACATTAGACCAACTTCTTATGACAAGATGAAGGCAAGTTGTTTTAATCCCTTTTTAATACCTTTAAACAAGCATTCCTTGTGTATATACAAGCTGAATCTCTGAAAAAGTTCCAACAATTTAAATTAAATTTAATATGCAGGGGTTTCGGAGGTTTACTGTTAGTAGGTGCGCCAAAAAAAATTTGAACAAAGCTCACAGAGATATTCATATAATGCACAAGTATGAGAAAAATATTTTAGCATTCCATGGCTTCATGGTGATCCTCTCGCACCATCTATGGTGTACAGATACAGACTAACTACATAGCCATTTTTAGTCAATTCATTTGTTATACTACAGCCTTTCTTAATGAGTACTGTTTACCAACAAATAAATTAGAAATGAAGGTAGATAACACATGTCTTTTTATAACTTATTTATTTTAAATTATGTATGGTTTGTTTATAAAATGTTATATAAAATATATTTACCATATCTGATTGTTCTATGGTAATTAAGCAAATTTATTTTCATTAATTTAAGAGCAAGTTAATTATAATTATTACTAGCGGACATCCGCAACTTCGTCCGTGTGAAAATCTAAACACACTTCATATATATTTTCATATGTTTTATATCACACCATCACACTTCACGAAGATTTTGTGTGTAAGTGTGTAAGTATGTTGTTGTATGATGATGAAGATTAAGGACAGTTAATGGAATTCCTCAACAGTTTTAAGTAGCTATTTTGTGATTGGGTTTGATTAATTTGTATTGATGAGGAGTTTTCACCTAGATGGGTTGTGACTGTCATTAGGGGTCTGGTTAGGAATACGAAAGACACTTAACGGAACTCTTCAACGATTTACAGTAGCTACCTTTTGTTAGGAATTTAAGTTGTGTAATCATGTCATCTCTTTTTATTTTTATTTATTTATTTTATAACAATATTTATATTAGATATAATAACATCAACATTAGGTAATGACCAGGATTTCTCAGGTCAGGATTCACGCAGGTCTGAGTCTGACACCATCAAGTGTCTCCTGCTACTAAAATTTCTCTTAACAAGTTCAGTGCCACATCACACGACGCCGCGTGAAACGGCCTTTTACGCTGAGGCCGGTAACGCGACGTCGCGTGGTGATGACTAACAATCTTGTACGAGCTATAGAACATCAGCTGTATCATATTGGCTTTTAGTATTTATTCGGCCACTAAAGGAAGAAATGAACTTTTGACTAGTAGGCGTGGCTTGCTGATCTTGTTTTTCTTTTGTTTGCTTTTGCTAGTTGTGCATTGAGCAGCCGCGAGGTCAAGGTAAATTTTTAATTTACCAATGAAATTTTATAATTCAAGTTACCAATATATTATGATTTTTATAAATAACTAACGGACCCCCGCGACTTCTTTCCGCGTGAAAAGCGATGTAAACTTTCAATCCCTATTTCACAACCTTCTATATATATTTTTGCAAGTTTTTTAAAGTATAATAAATAGTCCACTAATTTTACTTAAGTTTCATTTGAATTAATTCAGTAGTTTTAGCGTGGTGCGCGGTAGACAGACAGATAGACAAAAAATAACAAAAAAGTGTTTTGGGCCTCAGTATCGATCATATTAGGGGTTAAAGTATGAAATTGCCGATCTGTACTGAAAATCTAAATTGTTTATTTTTTAATTTTTAACAAATTTATTTAATCAAAATAGTTGCCATTATTATCTATACATTGCTGCCATCTAATGGGAAGGTCATTAATGCCTTTGCGATAGAACTCCGACGATCTAGACTGCAAAAACTGTGTGAAAGCATTTTGTACTGCCTCCTGGGAAGAAAACTTCTTGTCACGTAGATAATTGTCCAAATCACGAAAAAAATGGTAGTCCGTTGGAGCAAGGTCTGGTGAATACGGAGGATGACGAATAGTTTCTAACTGCAGTTCCTGAAGGGTTAAAATGGTTTCTCGTGCTTCGTCGTCATCATCATATCTACGAATCACGCGTCTTCGCGTGATGAATATATATTTAAAAATGTATAACCTTATGTATTATTTAACCGAAGATTCAATATAAAAGTATTATTAGAACCAAATTAACGGCTTTTTAAGCAACTTAAAAAAAGGAGGAGGTTCTCAATTCGACACTTGTTTTTTCTTGACCAATTTTAAAAATTCTTTTTTTGTTAAAATATTATAGTTCCAGATTGGTTCCATTAAATTTTTATGACAATCGGAATCGGACGGTCGGTTGGTAATTCCAAGATTTTGGTTTGGCAATGAGGCAGAATTTAAACCTAGTACCTCGTGATCCGCAGGGGCTAAGCACTGGACCAACGAGACAATTACTATTATGTTATTCATACTATTGTACAGTGTTATACGTTCAATTTTTAACCAAATTTCATTTTACATTACAGGTCAACCATGCAGAAGTATTCAGCAACACAGTCTACATCTCTCTATCGATGCATTTGAAGACATGCGAACGATTTAGAATAGACCATAATTATAGTGTCCCACCTATTAACATTGATAATGGCTTTTTCACTGCTGAAATAATATTATTCATGAACAATTTGTTTGATAGCCTTAATGGTGTGGTGGTCATAAAAGTACCAGTTTACGTAATGCTTTATCTTTAGAATCAGTTCACTGTCAGTTTTGGAATGAATCAGTGAAAAAACTACAATCAATGAAATTTGATGCTGATGGCTCAAGAAAAATGAGGCCAATTTCATTACGTAACTTTTGTCACGATATAAAAACCGTAAAGATTTTAAAAACATTTCGTTAACTTCTTGAGTCTTCAGCAATTAAACCAGGATCCCCTGGAATTTTTTTCACAAATCAGAGGTCATGGTGGTTCTAATACACACCCAGATTGTCACAATTTTGTTTCGTCATTTAAGACATTGTTAATTAATGATATGACATCTGATAGTTCTATATATGCAAATTGTTCTCGCGATAAATATAAAATGCTCGGTTCTCTCAGTAGTTTAATTAATAGACCAAAAATAGATATTCAATGTATTGATTACACATCTCAACATCAAAATTTAGATTTCATAGATACTTGTATTCCTTCCGAAAACGTTTTTCAAACTCAAGCTGTGTTTTTGCAGGTGCAATTTGCAGATATTTATTTTTTAAAACTAGATAGTGCAGATTGCCAAAGTTGTAAAAATGCACTATTGTCTGATGTAAATGAACCATTTCACTCTTTAATTGAATCCAGAGAATATAATGCAAGTACCAGATTTTTTTATCATCCGTCTCGTAATCTTTTGAGTCTTGTGTGACAATGTATTTATTTAATTGAAGAAATATTGCCAAAAAATTGTAACGTTTACATTTACACAGATTTAATTAACGTATTTAAAAATGGGCTCGATACTTCTTTCTTATCTTGTGCAAGCATAAATTGGATTTTTTTAATGCTTTTTGGTTGTTTGTCATTAGAATGCAAGTCAGACAATGGTGTATTAATTTTAATAGGAAGATGCACAATGTAGATACTAGAAAGAAAGGAAAGGAAATGGAAGATATGTTTAAAAATAAAGTAAGTTAAGATGCTAGTTATAGATCTACACGCCACCGAAGTCAGTAATTTTTTCATACCGTATGTTTATATTCATATTTTCTTAACTTGGAATTTAAATTAAAGATTATTTTTCATGCTATTTATCAGTCTTTCAAATTTCCATTTTGAATTCTTTCAAACTATTACTTTTGTAAGAGTAAGTTATTAGGTATTTGTATTCTATTATTATATTTATTTTTTGTTAGAATATTATTATAGATTTTTTGTTTGTTAAGAGTTAACTCAAAAACTTACACTACTGATTTTAGAAATCCACTCTTTACTAGAAAGCTACATCTGTAACATATACAGGGTGCTCGGGAGTATTTCCCATAACTTCAAGGTGTCGACGAGTCCACATAAAGGAACCGAACTGCATAACTAATATTTTTTTTAACTAATAAATAAAATCTTTTTATGTCTTCATACAAAATTCAAAAACTCCGACTATCCATGTAACATACGCCTTTATCTATCCTTGCATTTTAAAATACGTAAAACTTGGCTACGTCATAATTATAAATATGTATTAATGTTATGTACGTCATTATTATAAATTTATTATTATGTATTAATTTTCGTTAAAGAGTAACCCCAGAGTTATAGGAATTACTGCCAAGCACCCAGTATAATCAAAACTACTATTCCGGTAAAACCATGGAGTCTGCTAGTAATATACATATAATTAAATATAAGTCCTAACATATCTGTGCCTCCTGTGATATCCTGTCCTTTTTGTACTTTTAATTAGAAATCTTGCTCTTTGTATTACATTCTAATGTATATTGTAAAAAAATTGCTGAATTTGTGAAAAAATGTTTAATACTGAAACAATGTGAGATTTCACAGTATTGTTCGTGCTTTGTGTTTTTATTGTTTTTGAAACTATAATTTTGCAAAACTCACAATCTTTGTTTTGTATGACAATAAATGACATAATTTTCTTTAGGTTTTTAGGTAACCTTACTTACACTTACTTATTTTTATTATAATGGTCTCTGATCCGGCATTAGAAATATATACCCTCATATGTTTTTAGTGATGATAAATAATATTTACAGAGACACATTATAAAGACTTTATAAGGTTGCCTATACTTAAGTTAAAATTATTGTTATATAATTAATAATTTACAAGGTCAAGTAAAAAAAAAATAGTAAAGAACTAAGAATATTATGTTGATTCTGTTACTATGTTCTGTCTCAAATTTATTTGTTTATTGAATCCTCATAATGTTATATAAAAACAATATGTAAGTGATTTTCCACCAGCCTAAAATTTGTATATACACAATATTTGTAATTTTGGGGATTGTGAATAATAATTACAATTGTAAATAATGCTTTTTTTTAAAGAGCAACCACTGAGTTTCTTGCCGGCTCTTAGTAGAATCTGCCTTCCGAACCGGTGGTAGAGTCACTACACAATTAACAGACAATAACAAAATAAATAGATTTAAATATATTAAAGGCTTTTCTTTTCCTTCAAATCTAACAAGTAAATATAAATTTAGGTGCACTAGTAGTGTAAGAGAAAACCGGAAATTTCTAAAATCGGTACATTAAAAAAATCTTCAACAAGTGTGTGTGTTCAGCACTAATTTCTCTAATTACGATTTTTGCACATCCCTAATTTTACTACGATTTATATGCATGTGTTGAATTAGAAAGAGATAGGACTTTCCCCCCACATTTAATTTTTTCCCAAGTGTAAAAGAGAGGTCCGAGAAATTTATGAATGACATTTTTATACACACATACAAAATTTCTAACCAGCACAAAGCTTTGTTCTGAGTCAGAGGTCTGCTTCATTTGTGGTCTGTGATTATCAGTGTCTAACTGGCAGGCGACAGTGTTATAATGATTTGACACTAACTTGACATATCTAATCAAAATATTATGATAATTGACAATGACATCTCATTCATTGATTGACTTTGACATTGACAGTCCGTCAATATTATTTCGACAAAGATTCTAATAGATGGAGTAATCTTGTAAATGATACAAAATTTGTGGTTATATCCACTGGGATAGGATACAATAAATTCTTATACCTAATGATTAATTATGATTGATTTTTATAATATACTAGCTGACGCCGCGTGGTTTTACCCGCGTGGTTTCCGTTTCTGTAGGAATAGAGGAATAATATATAGCCTATAGCCTTTCTCGATGAATGGACTATCTAGCACTGAAAGAATTTTGCAAATCGGATCAGTAATTTCTGAGATTAGCGCATTCAAGCAAACAAAACTGGTTGCTATTCCAGCACCTTGGGATCCCAACATCCATGAGCTCTTTGAACTATGTGCTCCGCCCATTGCCAATTCAGCTTCGCGACTCGTTGAGCTATGTCGGTGACTTTGGTTCTTCTGCGGATCTCCTCATTTCTGATTCGATCACGCAGATAATCTAATATTTTTTTTTCAAGCAAATGAAACTCACTAACAAGGAAGTCGGTGTATACAAATAAAATCCTGTCGATTTGGGAGAATTTTCACGTAGTGGTAATAAACATAACAATAAAATTAACACTGTAACACCTGTACGCGGACAGCCTCTGTTGTCGATAGATATTTATGGCGAATTTTAGTTTGTTTTGAATTCAACAACAGTCTATACTACTATTATAAAGAGGTAACATTCGTGGTATTGTTAGAGTTAATCTCTGGATTTACTGAACCGATTTTGAAAATTATTTTACCACTAGAAAGACACGTTATTTGTGAATGATAGAGGCAATATTTTATACCCCAATTGTCACGGCAACGCAAGAAACCGTGAGCTTCGGTTACAAAACGAGACACCCATCTAGAAAAAAATTGTTTTAGGGCTATGTTATTAATAAGATAATACTTTTAGCAACCACATTGTTGTTCGTCTAACTATCTGTCCGTCTGTCTATCAACACTGACTCTTATCACAATGAACCCGTGTGATGTCACTTCGACTCTCAATCTTTTAAGTACTAGCAGACGCCTTCACCTTCGTACGCGTAAACTTATGTTGTTCACAAATCCCGCGGGAACCATGTATTTTTTTTGGATAAAAAGTAGTTTATGTCTTGCTTAATAACCTACTCTTATTTCCAGTCAAACTCCCATTAAAATCGGTCCAGCCGTTCCAGATATTAGACCGAAAAAACAGATAGACAGAAAGTCCAAAGGAAAAAAAATCTCGTTTAATTTTAGTATCGATGCAAGTAGCAGTTATGTATGCACTTGAAAAAACACAGAGTATTTTGAAAGTCGAGACAGACACTTCAATTTTATCTCTATTTATAATTATAACTTCAGCAACATTGTTCTTGAATTTCGTTTACTCGTTCCTCGAGGTATAAATGAAAAATTACTTCAAAATCGAGATGATGCACTCAGGAGAGATGTGTTCAGGTAAAAATATAGGTGCTTCAAATATTCATGATGCATTGGGAAACTTCTAACCTTTGGTAAATCACAGAGGTACTATAAGTAACAACTGATAATAATTGATATGGCATTATGTACTTCTCTCTTCGTCTACTTCTCTTCTCTCTCTGTTACTAATAGACACTCCACGGTTTCACCCACGTAGTTCCTGTTCCCGTGGGAATACGGGGATAAAATATATAAATATACATTTTGTAATATATAAAAGATATAACCTATGTTTTCTACTTAGTTAAATGTAGCTAATAAAATAATTTCTTAAATCCGTCGAGTAGTTTTTGAGTCAAATGGTACCAAACAAATCAAGTCTTACCTCTTTATAATATTAGTTTATATAATATCAGGTATTTGTTATCAACTCAATTACTTATAATAATCTGGTCGAGATTATTAGATAAGAAACAAAATTATCTACTTAATTTGATTGTTTTTTTATTCTTTTACAAGTTAGCTCTTGTCTACAATCTCAGCTGATGGTAAGTAACGTTGCAGTCTAAGATGGAACTGCCCTAGCTTGTTAGCAGTAGGATGAAAATCCATACCCATTTCGTTTTTTACACGACATCGTACTGGAACGCTAAATCGCTTGGCGGTACGTCTTTGCCAGTAGGGTGGTAACTAGCTACGGCCTCCCACCAGTTAGAACAATTAAGACTTCCTCAATCAAGAAAGCATCAATCGGCCCAGCCGGGTATCAAATCCAGGACCATGCGGATTGGCAGACGCAGAGAATTAAGAAAACTCTCAGGTTTGCAGGAACTCTAATACCCGGATAATACCTAATTTCAGTTATCACGTCATTCCAATCGTTATTTATATCAGACTAGCGGACGCCCGCGACTTCGTCCGCGTCCTACCCTGCCCTACCCCTACCCTACCCCTACCCTACCCCTACCCTACCCCTACCCTACCCCTACCCTACCCTACCCTACCCTACCTCTACCCTACCCTACCCTACCCTACCCCTACCCTACCCCAAACCTACCCCTACCCTAGCTTACCTACACCCTACCCCCATTCCTACCCCTACCCTCCCCGTACCCCTATCGCACGCCTATCCTACCCCTACCCTACCACTTCCCTATCCTACCCGTACCTCTACCCTACCACTACCTTACCTCTACCCCTACCCTAACACTACCCTAAACCCGGCCCTAAACCTACCCTACCCCTACACTACCCCTACGCTTCCCTACCCGTACCCTACCCTACCCTGTAACTTCTCTATCTTACTCCTACCCTTAGTAAAATTCGTCCAGTCCTTCGAGAGTGGTGGTATGACCAAGAGAAATAGAAACTTCTATGCTAATAATATAAAGAGGTAAAGTTCGTGTGGTTGTAGGAGGTAATCTCTGGATCTACTGGACCGATTTGGAAAATTGTTTTACCAATAGAAAGCTACGTTATTTGCGAGTATCATAGGCTATGTTTGATGTATGTATGATCCCCATATTTACACGGGAAAGGGAACTACGTAAATGAAATCGCCGTGCGTCATATAGCGGAATTTCTGCGTCTTTTAGAAATTTTGTATTATCTCCGAAACTATTTAAGTAATTAACATACTGTAAAGGGCAAATCTTATCTCCATAATATCCTTGTGATTATTAAATAATTTATTTTAATAAGGATTAAAGTTTAGTTGTATAAATAATGACGTAAACCTAAGTATATAAAATTAATAATTTTTAAAACACAAAAGGTACTATATCTGCTAATATATAGAAGATAGATATATGGTGTCGCGGACTTTTTTGTAGAACTTTTAAAGATACATAAAGTCTCGATACATTGATTTCAATTTTAAACAATAGTTAAGGCAGTGCATGCGAATAAGTCTGTTTAAGAGGATTTTTAGTCCGACCTGTATGACAAAAACTGTGATAACTCGGCTAATATATATGATACCAATATAAAATATAGCCTATAGCACTCCCCGATAATGTAGCATTCTACTGGTGAAAGAATTTTTAAAATCGGACCAGTAGTTACGAAGATTACCCCATTTAAAAAATGTGACAAACTTACAAACTTTACCTCTTTATAATATTAGTATAGATATGTTTATTTCTATTACAGGAATTATTAAAACACATTTAAAACATTAATTTAGTATATTACCTAATTATAATTTTGTTTTTTTTTTAAATTCTAATGAGTCCCCCTAACTACTCGTACCACAAAACAAAACACACAATTTTATGCCATGACAATAATACCCGTACTTACTAAACTAATATAGCGCACATCACATAGACACAGTACATCTCAGTTGCGTTTATAATTAGCTGGTCATTGAATATTTGTGTAGTCCGTTCGGTCACCTCGCAAAGGACCTTGAATTTAAATACGATGAACAATTTGATGGTCATTGTTGGATGACGTTGACATTGGACCATTGCTATACTTAGCTATTTTATTCATAATTCTCATTAATGATATAATATGTATAATATCATTGATTATTATCAACCTATCAGTAAAGATCCTCCATAAAGGAGAAAAGATATATTTCATCATCATCATCATTAACAACCCACATTCGGCTCACTGTAAAGCCCAAGACTCCTCTCAGAATGAGAAAGGTTAGACAAATAATTCCCGATGCTCCATGCGGATTGGCAGACTTCACACACGTAGATAATAAAGAAAAATCCCAGATATGCAGGTTTCTTCACGTAGTTTCTCCTTCACCGTTTGTGACACGTGATGTTTAATTTCTTTAAATGCACATAACTGTAACATTAGAGATGCATGTACCAGATTCAAACGTTAGCCCTGAATTGAAGGCAGAGGTCAAATCCACTGGGCTATCACGTAAGATATGTTTATTTACTTGAAATTCTTTATTGCTAACATGATTTCTTTCTATAGTTTTAGTTTAAATTTCACTATCTTTTCAGATTCTTGCCAGAGTCTTCTTGCAATTTCTGGATCCTGTGACACTTTTGAAGGCTTCGTTTCCCGACAGTCACTGAAATATCGGCCGCTAATTCCTCGCACTTCTGGCGACACTGACAAATATATTGACGTCTGCGATGCTTCCCAAACACTTTGATAAATAAAGTTAAGACTCATTTCAATTATGTTACGAATTAAATTGTTTTTAACGTTCCTAAATATATTTGTAGACGCGACACCAGGATGTAGAGCGTTCACAGTAACGTCGCTACCTTCTAATCTTTGTCCCAGCTCGAGTGTCATCAAATTAATATACAACTTACTATTAGCATATACTAAATAATCACTCCAATATTTCTCCATGTTCAAATTTTCAAAGTCCACTTCTCCGTATTTATGAATAAAAGAAGAAACATTCACGATTCTACTGGGAGCGGATGATTTTAAGAGTGGTAACAACAGATTTGTTAACAGAAATGGTCCAAAATAATTCACTTGCATCCCCAAATGGTTTCCATCTTCGGTTTTCTTGTTCCCGAGGCCGCCAGCACCGGCATTGTTGACAAGAACGTCTAAACGCGATTCGGTTTTATAAATAGAGTCGCAGAATTCCCGCACGGAACGGAACTTGGACAAGTCGAGATATTTGTGTACAACGTTCTCATTTCCAGTGCACTCGATTATCTCTTCCGCTGCTTTCATGCCTCTGGGGATACTTCGGCATGCAATGATCACTCGGGCTCCACGTTCGGCCAAATTCTTAGCAGTCTCAAAACCGATACCACTATTACCACCAGTCACTATCACAACTTTACCAACCATATGAGCACTGGATCGACAAACACCACACGTTAATTTTTGGTAAAGTTTAACTGTGAAAACTATTAACACGAAAAACACCACAATTATCCACGCGATCATGTTAATAAATATATCAATTCAAGTTCAGTTTTAATCTAGTCACGCTACAGATATCCAACAATGTTTATTTTATTGAATAAAATGGAGTTTATCACGTGGAGGGGTCGTACAGTCATACTGTACACGATGAGTCGCGTATCATTTCGCTGACGAGCGTGCGATTAGATAAGTCGATAGTCTAACTATGTAACTGTATCGTACAACGACGACTCGCCGATGTTATGATGTTATGAAAGTGTCCGAGTAACGTGTTATGTGCCCTCAATATTCACGGCACCGATAACAGTGAAGCATGCGTATGCGACGCAGTCTACTGGGTATAACGCGATGCTATGCTATGTAAAAACACTATAAAACTATATTATTTAAACGGGTACATACCACGATAGAACGAGATTTTTTACGCGATTCAAAACAAAATTCTCTTTCTATCGTGGTATGTACCCGTGGTATGTAACATTCTATGTGTTTTTACGAGATTAAAAAAAAATCTCGTTCTATCGTGGTATGTACCCGTTTAAATAATATTATAATGAACAACCACGAAATAAGTTTAAAATCATTACTATAAAACTATTTTGACGACCTCCGTGGCGCAGTGGTATGCGCGGTGGATATACAAGACGGAGGTCCTGGGTTTGATTCTCGGCTGGGCTGATTGAGGTTTTCTTAATTAGTCCAGGTCTGGCTGGTGGAAGACTTCGGCCGTGGCTAGTTACCTACCGGCAAAGGCGTACCGCCAAGCGATTTAGTGTTCTGGTATGATGTCGTGTAGAAACCAATAGGGGTGTGGATTTTCATCCTCCTCCTAACAAGTTAGCCCGCTTCTATCTTAGATTGCATCATCACTTACCATCACGTGAGATTGTAGTCAAGGGCTAACATGTAAAGAATAAAAAATATATATATATTGTATAAAAATATTCAATATAAATTTTATTACATTAAACACATACCTCGTAAACTTTTACAATTATTTTAAAGAACATTATTTTAATACTAGCCGACACTCCGCGTTTTACCCGCGTTGTTCCTGTCCCGTGAGAATTCGGGGATAAAATATAGCCTATGAAACACACAAATAACGTCGCTTTCTAGTAAAAAGTGAAAGCAAAAGTATTTTCAAAATCAATTCAGTAGATCCAGAGATTACCCACTACAATACCACAAACTTTACCTCCTTATAATATTAGTGTAGACATAAATAGGTACCTAACAACAGCAGGATTAAATAACGTATTTTTGTTTCTTATTTATCAGTAGATAGTACACAAGCAAATAATTATTGTTATCGTTATAAATGACATAAGCCAAGAAAGCTAAGAAAACTGATGATGAAAGGGTCCTGTTTTACGACCTTGTTAAGCCTCTTAATTGGTGAACTTCGTGCCCGCGGCTTTAGTAATAGCAATTACTGACTTTTCGTTAAACCAAAATTATATCATAATATAAATTAAGGATTCCGGTTATCAAGTATATTTATTATTTACTAGCTGACGCCGCGCGGTTTCACTCGCGTGGTTGCCGTACCCGTAAGAATTCGGGGATAATATATAGTCTATAGCCTTCCTCGATAAATGGGCTATCTAACACTGAAAGATTTTTTCAAATCGGACCAGTAGTTCCTGAGATTAACGCGTTCAACCAAACAAACAAACTCTTCAGCTTTATAATATTAGTATAGATTTATTTATTTGCGCGTTCAATCAAGCAAACAAACAAACAAACTCTTCAGCTTTATAATAATAATATAGATTTATTTTAATTTATTTGTAGGTAACACAATTCAAACACAAGTAAAACAAAAATACCTATATTATAAAGAAGTAGAATACAAAAGGCGGTCTTATTAAAAAAAGCTAAAGAGAAATCTTAGCACCCGTTTTTTAATTTCTCTGCGAAGAACAAGTTAAAAAAGTCCGAGATAGGTAAACCACTATACATTATAATTATTTTCTTTTATTAGTATTTTCAATATCACACAATACACTGTCACACTAATATTATAAAGGTGAAAGCTTGTGTGTGTGTAAGTATGTTTGATTCTCCTTTACGCTGCGGCTACTGAAGCGATTTGGCTGAAATTTGGCATGGAAATAGATTTTACTCTGGATTTAGTAGTTTAATTTTGTGATTTTGAAGTAGGTGGAATTTTTTTTTGGTAAAAAGATTTTATTTTCCGTTTTTAGTGTGTACGAGCAATTTCGTTATATTAATTTTAACACGAAAATTACTCAACCGATTTTCATGAAAAGGGACAGTAAACAAAATAGAATTTTCTAAATAGCTTAAGAAATAACGAAGCTATAAGGTAACAAACATTAGATAAAAAAAAACATACGCGTCGAATTAAGAACAACCAGCTTTTTTTGAAGTAGGTTAGAAATGAAAAAAATGTAAATATCTTTCCATTTCCATCTTTCTATATAGGTACATGTACAATAGTCGTTAGTATGTTACGAGTACCATTCTCCCTTGCCACAGCCAACATAATATCAGTGTTCCCATGGGAGATGCCCCGTCGCTCACATAGAATTACCTACCTACTCGTAGTTAACTAACGTTCAATGTAGGTCAAAGCATATTAGCTATTACAAAATAACGAACTGACCTACCTATATCATAAGTATAAAATACTTTATGATTTATGTATATAGTCATCGCATATTCGGATCACTGTTGAGCACGACTCTCCTCTCACAATGAGAGGGGTTAGGCCTTAGTCCACCACGCTGGCCCAATGCGGATTGGTATGCAGGTTACCTCATGATGATTGTCCGTCGCCATTTGAGTCACGTGATATTTAATTTCTTAAAATGCAAGTAACTGAGAAGTTGGTGGTGTCTTCCCCATACGTATGTATGTAGGGAGTTAACAAATTAATGAAAAGGAAGACGAACTATTGTACGAGCCCTACATTATATTTGTGTTATGGTCTAAGGTCTTATTATGATGTCTAAACGTTCGTTTTTAGTAATTATGCTAAGAGTTTGGCAGTCCATGCTTCATCCATATGTCCAATAGGCAACTATGGGATTGCTGATGATTTTATGATCATGGTGGCTTTGGAAAATTCTAGGTTTCAAAGGTTTATCTAATAACCTATATTTGTGAAGTTTTTTAAAATGTTCTCCATTAAAATATTAAAAAATCGACAACACTTTGCTTTGTGGTAACAAGCCAGGATAGACTAGTGCTTACTTATCTAAATACTTGCCAGACATTAAGATGTTCATCTTTAACTTACCTTACCTTTTTTTATTAACAGAAGGAAAGTTGGTACTCGTATAGAACACACAGATACGATATTTTTAGTACAAACCTCGATATTATACCGTACTGCCTAATCACGTAATACAAAAAAGAGAGCATTTTGTATGTTTTGCGTAATTGCTTTAAAAAATATTAAGGCGCTTCTGTATTAATTAAGCATGTACACAAAACATTATTTCAATAATAGTACCAAGAAAATACTTACGTAGTCGGAAAAATAGTGTAGTTTAATTACACAATTCATTGCAATTTGCAACATTCATATCCTTGATTCATTAAGCGTAATCTTTTTCATTAGTTTTCTATTGTAATGTGTCATTTATGAACAGCGTCAGACTAAAGGTCGTAGCCCATTGTACCCACACCGGCGTCTGATCAGCACTGCCTCACCTCGGCCGGTCGGCTTTTTTTGTATACAGTACTGTGCATATCATCTACTCCAGAGCTCCTCCTCCGCGAGCTGACCACAAGAATACACAGTGGCCACCGAATTGTTCGCACGCTGTCCGCGCACAGGAGGCTTATTGATGTTTTGTATAATTCGTAAGTGCGAGTTTCAAATTATCTCTCTGTCTAACACCATACTATAGAAAGAGAAAGGTTGATGTGCATTCGAAACTCACGCTTGCGAGTTATACAAAACATCCTTACAGAATAGGCCTGTCCTCGAATACTTGAATAAATCGCGCGCTGTCTATGGGAAGTTCGCGAGCCAACTTCCCACGGATTCTTATATTTTTTTCTTATATTCTTTATACGATATCTTCCCACAAGAAGAAATAGTATAAATGAAATCCTGTTTCGTTTCTATCAAAAAACATATTTTATGTACCTGTTCTCATACAATATTATATTATAACGTCCTTGTAATTTAAATTTAAATTCATCAATGTAGAGAATAGGCGAGTTGTATACAATTATAAATAATATCACGAATGTCTAAAATCTATACTTATAATAAAATTGTGACAGGTTAAATTCTGTACATTGAAGATATTTATTATATGTAATAATATTAATGTAATAAATAAATTCTTGTAATGAATTCTTTTTTTTTTTACTTTTTGCCTGTTTGTTTGTCTGTCCATGTTTTTTGTTGACCGGGCATCACGCTCAAGCTACTTAAGGAATTTAAATGAAACTTAGCACGATTTGAGAACATAATTGTGAAAATTAAAATTAGTATGTGCACTTTAAAAAAATACTAAAAATAATGTCTGTGTAATATTAATTATAGAATGGGGTGAAATAGAGGTTGAAAGTCCGCTAGTCAATGAATAAATTACTGTTTAATGTTTTGAAAGTCTAATAACACCTACTTTCATTGAAGAATGATACAGAATGAGTCTATACAAGCAGCGGTGAGACCAGTGAAACCCATAAAAAAACGTCACGTGTCTCCTACCTAATTACCTACAAAAAATACTCCATCTTAATTTCAAAACGTAAACAGTAAGTAATATTTAAAAACATAATACGCCTTTTATCTTGATTAATTTTGAAAATTTCTGATGCGACGCTTCGGGTCGTACTGACTCGGGAATGTATTCGTTTTTGAATTTGTATTTAGAATGGCTGCATCCCTGCCGAGTTCCGTACGCTCCATCTAACTATTACTCTTTAATCTGTGACTAAGAATCATAAATTGTACGCGCGATTTAAAACGCGGGCACAGTAAAAACATACACGCGGGAACAGTATTCCAACTTCATACTAGAGGATGAAGCGCGAGCTTTACCTACCTACGCACTTCGACCTCGCGGTGCAGATAGTCGCGAATGTGCCGATTTGACGAACGGACGGTGTTTTGTTTTTTTCAACAATTACCGCGTGATTTCGTCACCATAAATAAGATCTAGAACATATTTAATACAAGTTTATTAAAATTTTTAATAGTTTTATTGAATATTTCTATAGTTGTAACATATTAAGTTTTTCTACAAATTGTGTGCTTTAAAATGGTGTATAGTAGTGGTGAAGGATGGAACTTAGATGGAGGTAAGCCGCCCCAATAAAAAAGGAAATTCATAAAGCGTGATACAAACTCCGGTTTCTCATATATCTAGATTACAGTACAACAATGAATATGCATGGAATTTTAAAGGAAACCAGGTGGGAATTGACTTGCATGAACTCTTCGCTTTGGGTGTAGAGATATTTTAATGGGTAAGTTCTAAAAATCAGTATGCGTGTTTAGCTAAATTGTTTAAATAAATTATTGTTTGTAGATATCCGTCGGTAGTACATATTTATAGATAAATTTAATCCCCTATACTCTCACAGGCAAGACAAGATATTTTATTTACAAATCTATGCGTTAAGCATATAAAATATATAGAAAAAATGGAGAAAAAATTCCTACCTTCATTTAAAACCAAACCTAAAAATTGTAAAGTAGCTGCAGGTGTATATAACCAAGTAAAAGATATTCCTTTTTCTCCACTTTGTCGATGTTCCCCGTAACAATATTTAATTAAGCTTTATATTAAAATGCGAATTTTTTATACTTCAAAATTCAATAATAATGCATTTCCTACGCTCAGTTGAGGCGCAAATATTTTTTGGTTGCAATTTATGAGACCGATTGGTTATTCAATCAACATGGTATTTTTAATTAAAATGTACCAATCAAAAAACAACACGCATTTTTGTTGAACATTTCCTATTCAATTCACAAAGTAATTTATTTGTTTATGTAAAAAAAAAGTATATTTACAATTACAAAACTAAATGGCACAACACAAAGTTAGCAAATATAATTAAAATGCTGGAGGCGAGCAGGCCCTATCACACTGTGCGGCTGTAGGTATTTACTTCAAAGATACGACCGAGTTGGAATACTGTTTGTGTGTATTTACTGTGCCACTAAGATAACAACGTTTGATATATTTACCTGTCTCATAAAATGTTTTGCACATTACATAATTACGCACGAAAGACCATGAGTTTTTGTTAGGTATAAAAGAAAAATATCATGTATTTAATCATTAGACTCTTTATCAACAGCTTCGTCTCGTGCTTATAGTAAATAATTAAGACGTTGCGTTAATATTACTCATCGAGCGGCCTACGTTGTAACTGTTGACACTTTTCATTGTTGATGTTAGTAGACGCGCCATACCACCATGCTGCTGGTTGCATTGCTTTTAATTAGTATTATTACCATAATAATATTAAGTGTCAAAGTATCAAGTGGAATTTGCAAATTTAGCCACCATTTAGCTGGAAAAACAGTGATAGTGACAGGAGCAAACTCAGGTATAGGATTTGAAACAGCAAACAACCTCGCCCAGAGAGGAGCCCGAGTGATATTAGCCTGCAGAAATTTAGAACGAGCAGAGTGTGCACGGAAGAAAATTATTGACTCATCAGGAAACCAAGACGTGCTTATTCTTCAACTGGATTTGGAATCATTTAAATCGATAAGAAATTTTGTTGACAATATTTATAAAACTGAAAAACATCTAGATATATTAATAAACAACGGAGGAAACTATTGCACTGAAAATAAGAAGACCGAAGACGGATTGCTTAAAGGTATGCAAATAAATTATTTTGGACCATTTCTGTTGACATCACTTCTATTGCCATTGTTAAAAAAATCTGCACCGAGTCGTATCATCAATGTTTCATCGTTTCTATACGTTCGAGGAAGAATAGACTTTGAAAATTTGAATATGGAAAAATGCTTCATTAAATACAGAGTTTATGAAAATGCAAAGCTTTGTACTATGCTTATAACAACTGAACTAGATAGAAGACTCCAAGGTACAGGAGTGACTGTGAACTGCTTGCATCCCGGTGTAGTCAACACGAATATAATGGAGGCTATTGAGAATTTTTTCGTACGAGCAATTCTTAAAACACTCAAATCATTTTACAAGAATTCTTGGGAAGGTGCTCAAACTACTATATTTTTAGCTGTGTCGCCGGAGGTGGAAAATATTAGTGGAAAGTATTTCAAAGACTGTCACATAGCAGAACTTGCACAGAAAGCACAAAATTTAGATGTTGCACGAAAATTATGGGACACATCGGAAAAACTCGTAGGTTTAAAATGATAAATTGCTCATAACTTTCTAGTTAATACATAAATATTATAGAGTATATAATATTATAGAAATACATAGGTATTTAATTAAGAATTAGAAATACGTTCAGAGTGTTCGTAAATTTAATGACACTACACACAAGTTATTATCTACGAGCAGCAGAGCAGTGTTTATTCCAGCGAATCTCTGAAAAGTCTGAACTTTTAGCGGGAATTTAACTGGCAAATAGTTCATGTAACTCGGGATTTTATTTTGATATATCAGAATTGTCATAATACCTAAAGATGATGATACCAAAATTGTATCTACGTAGGTGAATCCGGCGAGCACAGCCAGTGTACAATATTTCCATAATCCATTTTTACCTACTTTTACTTTTAAATATGTCGAGGTCATTATTACAAGAAAAGGTTAAAATTAAAGGTCAACTCAAACCAACCTCCTAGAAAATTGACATATTTATACTAAACGTCATAATTGTAATAATAAGTCTTTGTCTTTTATTAATATTAATCTAAACAGTTATGTATGTAAATTTTCTGTTTTATGTATAACAGTTTAAATAATGGAGTCAGCAAATGAATATTTACTATCTCCGTCATATTTCTGGGATTGCCTAACATTCAGCAATGACTGTCCATTTTTTACGTCGGATTCCAAATTGTTTTATTTCTGCATTGCGCTGGCCGGCTTATACAGTGCATTCGTGCTTGTGATCCTAACTGACATAAAATTGTATTGGTCTCTGGATCAGCTATATCAACAGATTGATCTATGTATAAACTTTGTGAGGAATAAATTGGGATTAGTTCAAATGAATCAGCAAAGATTGATGAGTACAAAGGAGAGGACCGAGAAACAGATGAAAAGGAGTGAAGAGTGCAAACGTATCGTGAATGTACTCCGAGGAACTCTCTCTGCTACTGTGAGTAGATTGGGATTTCTCACAAGTGAAAATGAAGACACCGAAATTGAGGTACAACGCAGTAATGTCTCGCGATTGACAAGTAATTTTTCTACTGAATAGCAACTGCTATCTAGTGCACCTTTTTAGCCAATGCTTTGTTTCGACTGCAGTAAAGTAAGAGTATTTTTATTCAGTGTGTTATAAAGAGTCATGTACCCTACGTATATAAATCCTTTCGTAGAAAAATAAATAAGTGTTTTATGAGTTTAGAGAAATCAAGCTCCTTTTTTTTATTTACCTAAATGTCCATATTATTTGCTTGGTCAAGTTAAGTAGCCTCTGTAAATCCATATAAGTCTATATTAATATTATAAAGCTGAAGAGTTTGTTTGTTTGGTTAAACGCTCTAATCTCAGGAACTACTGGTCCGATTTGAAAAATTATTTCGGTGTTAGATAGCCCATTTATCGAGGAATAGGATAGGGAATAAATTAGGGATCCTTCCTGAAATTCCAGTAATGTAACCCAAGGTGTACGCATGTGTGTGTGAAAAGTTACCTAAAATATTGTTTACATCGCGTGCGATGAAAAAACTGTTAATGTTAGAATAAAATAATGTACTACAACTTTGCAGAACACATAATTTTCTACAGAAAATGTCACGACAGTATATGCCTAACTCTTATAGTAAGTTGAGGTTGGGTAGGGGTTGAGTTGGGGCAGGGTAGGGGTAGGATATGGGTAGGTAAGGGGTGGGGCACGGGTAGAATAAGTGTAGGGTAGGGGTAGGGCAGGTGTTGGGTGGAGTAGAATAAGATAGGGGTATGTAATGATAATCTAAACTTATAATAAAATACATGAAATAATGATACTATACTGTTGATTAATTAATAGTTATACACCTAAACAGCCACAAGGTCCTACAAATTGTATGGTATATTATCTCGTTTTGACGCTCAGAAATTGTTATTTCCTGGTAACTCAGTTAGCTACCAGAATCAAGAATTTCCGTAAATAAAAAAGTCGATCGTCTCATCGAGATGAAGCTACTCACGAAAAATTAACTTGCTAGTGATCAGCTAGGCTATTCTGTAACGATATTTTTATAACTCGCAACTGCGAGTTTCGAATTCACCTCTATCTCTTTCTGTTTAACACGATACTATAGAATGAGAAAGATAGCGGTGAACTCGAAACTCGCACTTGCGAGTTATTAAAATTAAATACAAAATACCATCACATTATATCTGAAGAAATAAGACAAAGTCAACAAAGTCGTTGTATTTCGCTATTCATTACGAAACAGGCGTAAACTTAAAATGCTATTCGGTAAAGTTCCAAAAACCGTCGGCTGATACAATGTTCGCCTTCGACATGTTAAGTATTTGGTTCTTAGCTGAAGTATGCGTGAAGTTTAAATGAATCTGGAGACAGGACGAGCAGCGGAGTAAAGTTAAGCAATTAAGAAGACTTCAAGCCAGAATTCTAGCTAAGTTCTGTTTTCCGTTGCTAAAACTATCGCCATTACAGCTACTACATACTGAGCGGCGTGAGAAACGTTTTGCAACCGCAGGGAATGCACCAGTCTTGTACTTTCAGTTCAACTTGCGCTCGCCCTCGGTTTTGTCCGCTTTCTGGTAAGTTTCGGTTCAAACTATCTCAGTACAGTATTACTTTGCGACGATGTTTGATGAATGAAAATGATTTCATTGGATAATGGCAGTAACTACACATTAAAATGTAATTAATCTATACTAATATTATAAAGCTGAAGAGTTTGTTTGTTTGCTTGAATGCGCTAATCTCTGGAACTTCTGGTCCGATTTGAAAAATGCTTTCAGTGCTAGATAGCCCATTTATCAAGGAAGGCTATAGATTATATATTATCCCTGTATTCCTACGGGAACGGAAACCACGCGGGTAAAACCGCGCGGCGTCAGCTAGTTCTTAATAAAGCTGCGATGTTCTAGTTTCGTGGATTACTAGGTACACACACTAGGTATTACTAATAATTATAGACATCTTCGTATTAACTCTTAAATATGGTCGACCACATTAAGACGAGAACAGAAAAAGAAAAAAAGTGATCCAAAAAAACAAATTCCACGGGAACGAAGTCGCGGGCATTCGCTAGTTATTTGTTATAATATTTTATAGAAACACAATGATTGTTTTATACTTTTCTATATTTTATATAATTATGATTTCTATGTTTTATATATTATAAGAAATTAAATATCACGTGTCTCAAACGGTGAAGGAAAAACATCGTGAGGAAACCTGCACACCAGAGAATTTTTCTTAATTCTCTGCGTGTGTGAAGTCCACCAATCCGCATTGGGCCAGCGTGGTGGACTAAGGCCTAACCCCTCTCATTTTGAGAGGAGACTCGAGCTCAGCAGTGAGCCGAATATGGGTTGATAATGATGATATAATTATAGTAAAAAAAATCATTGTAGAAACATGTAATTTTTTAACCCCTTGAAGATTGTTTATATTCTAGAAACATTGCGATTACCATCTAGGAATAGGTACTTGTTGTTTTGGAGGTCGTTTGTCGCATTAGTCGTCAAGCTTTAGTCTTGAACTCATGACCTCTGGTTTAACAACTAGATACGTGTACCATAATGGTTGAGACTCTTATGGCAACTGTTGCTAATGTTTTATTATAATAAAATTGACTCAGCTAGAGAAAAAATTTAACCATAAATTATAATAAAAACATTATATTTTTTTCATGGTAATCATAATTATATATTCAGTAAATATAATTATAATGGATGACCGTGAATCGAGTTTTAACCGACGAAAAACTATGGAAGATTACATACAATACGACACTATTTTACGCATAAGTTTTTATAGTACGATTTTGATGTTTTACAGCCCAGTGGTAGTAACCTCTGCCTCCGATTCTGGAGGGTGTAGGTTCCGAGGTATGCACCTCCAACTTTTAAGTTGTATGCATTTTAAGAAATTTAAATATCACGTGTCTCAAACGGTGAAGGACAAGCATCGTGAGGATATATGTATATAGAGAGAGCCGTGATAGCCCAGTGGATATAACCTCTGCCTCCGATTCCGGAGGGTGTGGGTTCGAATCCGGTCCGGCGCATGCACCTCCAACTTTTCAGTTGTGTGCATTTTAAGAAATTACACGTGTCTCAATCGGTGAAGGAAATCATCGTGAAGAAACTTGCATACCAGAGAATTATCTTATTTCTCAGCGTGTGTGAAGTCTGCCAATCCGCATTGGGCCAGCGTGGTGGACTCTTGGCCTAACCCCTCTCATTCTGAGAAGAGACTCGAGCTCAGCAGTGAGCCGAATATGGGTTGATGACGACGATATTTATATATATAGATATTAGGATATATATGTTGTTGAATGTTGATGGGAAAGTGTCCAGGAACTTGAAATTTTATGTGCCAGCCATATATATAATAAATAAAAACTAATTATTTACTAAAAATAAAAAAAAACTTTTTAGAAAAAATCTTTAAACACTTCAGTGTGCCTAGTGGGAGTTTTCAATGTTTTCATACTGTTACTGTCGGGTTAACGTAAACGCGAATTTATATGGAATTGAAACAGTTGTGTAGTAGTGCCACTAGATGGCGCTGTTTCAATTCCTTAGAAACTCGCGTTTACGTTAACGTGATCGTCACAGTATCAAACTGCCACTAGGCCCCCAGAAACGCGAAAACTTGAAAACATAAAACGAAAACTGACCTCGTAACTCTGATAATTTTAAAAGTGGTACAAACATGTAATCGGAACTACTTGTAAATTTATAGAGTTACTAAATGATTTTAAATAAGACATATAAAACATTGAAAAGCTCTGGCTTTTGGAAACTGATTAAAAACACTATGAGGGTGAAATTGATTGCACCGAGGTTTGAGGTCCCCGGAAAAGACAACGTGATTTGTTAGAGGACTGGTTGCTTTGCACTTGGCCAAACTCCAACCGCTTCAGACGCGATTAACTTTATATTAAATACAACTGGTTTGATTAAATCTATGCTTATAGAGAAGTCAATTCTGTACATGAAATATATTTCCAAAACAACTATATGATTAGTGATTGATACTAATGCCAAAAATGCAATCAGTAAAATTTTTGCCTGTATGTTCGTTATAGAAGTAAAAACTACTCGACGGGTTTTAACGAAACTCAGTACAATTATTCTTCATACTCCTGGGCAAGTTATAGTATACTTTTCATGCTACGCTACAATCAATAGGAGCAAAGCAGTGAAGGGAAATGTTGGGAAAACCGAAGAAGTTACTCCATTTTTATAGCGATACTACTGTAAGAGCTGGATTAAAGAGGTCTAAGGGCGGACGAAGATAAAGAAATAAAAGACAATTTTATTAGTTATTAATTTATTTCACACACACAACTCACACAATGTCTTTCTTACGTCCCTAATAAATAATCAAAACTTATTTGTTAATTTTACACAAAGCTTCAGTTTTAACCTTACACGACTTAACATAAACTTACACGATAATACACACACGGAAACATTATTGGAAACTTCAGACAATTCAAAATTGACGGGCCTTAATGACGGTGTAGCAAAAAAAACAACACTAACAGTTAAAACGAAAACTTAACATAAAACTAACAAACACAGCCATTTCAATCAACAACATAAACGTTTTAACTTAACAACAATTCAACGCTTAAAATTACTTAACATGAACAGAATTTAATAACCAACGAGTTACGAAACAAGTAACAATAGCAGCGTAATGAGTATTTTATCCCCCAGGCGCCACACATTAATATACTTTATTTGTAAAATGTTTAAGCTGAGTTTATTTAAAATCAGTGATGACGCTCGTATGTGCTGGAATCCGTACAAAATTATTAAAATAATAATTACTGGTATTGCTATGTGTACATTATACTGTAATTTTGAAAAGGGGACAAAATATTCACTAGACCGTTTAAAAAAGTTTTGATTACCGCGTCGAATATAAAAAAATAATTTTCAAATTTAAGTCTTTGAACTATCACGTTTAAAAACTTAAGTACTAAGTAGAGGTACATACTTTAGTACACTTGCTAGACACGGTAATTTCAAAACTTTAGAAAGCATCCTGATAAAGTTTTAATATCAAAACTCTAACAGAAGGCACCGCAATATCCTACAAGCGTAAACAACAATAATTAGGCACTTTTGGGTAGCATAAGGCACTTCTTGATTCTTTTAGTGAGCAACTATTGCAGAATTAAATTTTTGAGAAAATAATACGCACTTACAACAACAAATAACAAAAGTGTATGTTCTATTTGGGTGCACGTGTTACTGAATAGGTTCATAACATAAACTTAACTGATTCAACAATACCAAAGAACAACTTCAACATAACGCGATAACGACACGGCAGCAACAAGAAACAAAACAAAATTATTTAACAGTAACTGGCAAATTAACAAAACTTGAAATGAAGATGTTTCATGAAAACTTGAAATGTTTCTTACGCATTAAACAACAAAACTGAAATTCAACGGTTTTAACAAAATCGAATTTGAATTTGGAACAATGGTGGTTTTTAAGGCTATTTTCAAACTTAACGAATTGATAACGTGATTGCCAACAAGAACATAACAATAACTTTTACAAAACAAACAGATTTTTTCAACAAAAACGTAACACTTAAAAAGAAGGCAACAAGTTTTACACTGACGTACCGCATCGAAAACTACTAAAAGGTTGATATTTTTTTTTACTGTTAAGTCAAATAACTAATTTTCAGGTTCACAACAATTATAATCGTTTCTGTCACAGTTCAAAACAATTAAACTGTCAATCACAAAACGTAACTATATATTTTAAAGGTAACTTTTAACATAAAGTGATCATCAAACTTAAAAAAGAATAACTTACAGAAGAACAACTGAATCCAAACACTAACATTTTTTTTTTTGTTTTGTAACAATTACAAGTTGAAAGTAAACAATCCACAGGATATTTAACGATGAAACGAAAAAAAACATGAATAAAACAAGACCGTACATTAAGGCACTTTTGAGCAAATGAAAAACTAATCAGTTATAGAAAAATCACTTCGTTACTTATACTTTGAAGTTATCTCGAAACTAATGATAAGGACAAAGAAAATGCCTACAGCCTAAAACCTACCTAACAGAAAACCCTATTCTAATCCTAAATCTATCTTTGGGCATCCACTAAAGTATATCCATTTTCACCGTTTGACTTGTTGCGTTGTACCGACATCTGACAGTGTAATTTGTGGTTTTCTAAAAAATCCTCCCCTTTTCATTTGAATATATTTTCACGGAAAGGACATCTGTAACAATTAAAGAAGATAATAAATAATAGGCCCCCGGCTACAATGTTCTGAAGTCAGTAAAGTAGAACTTGGAAGTAATAAAAGTTAACTTACCCATAAATATTCGAAAATGGTGCCGCTGCTACAATCGTGCGGCAAACTTCCCGAAGATGTTTTTCACGAAACGAAACTGCTTTTAGTTACATAAACATTAATTAACTTCACTTCTGCTTCCGAGTTTTAATTGACAAACTAGTGATGGCAACTTTGAAGACGTTTATACGAGCAGCTTATGCATAAATGAGTTAACCCGGGGACCCGCCGGGTCCCCGGTGCTCTGCACTCTTGCTCCAATGATTTGATAATGATATTTCTGCAATGTGTGGAGCTTTATATATGGGTCCCGAAATATCCTCCCTACAAAACCGTGGGATCGTTTGCGCACGTGTTATCCTTGCGTAAACGCATACAAAGGCCCCCCTTTTCTTTGTTCCATTGATTTCGACCCTCCGTGCGTCTTACCTATCCATCTTTACCTGTACTTATGCAAGGGGAGAAATCTCACTCGGTGGGAAAGTACGTAATCGTAACTGAAATTTAATTATTGTTCACAATAATCATAATCTAGAGGAAGGGTCGGGAAGGAACTGCTTCGTTCACACGATATGCTTTCGGCACCATATTATTATTATTTAAATTCTCTAATCCCAACTCTAGGTGAAGGCTCCCTGCAAATTTTTTCTTTTTATAATTTAATTGTACTCCAAAATAAGACAAACAAATAAGAATTAGAGACATATTATGAAGAAAGTAGGATACAAAAGACAAAACTTAAGGCTTTAACCGTTTACCAAGTTATTATAATCAGAATAAAAAAAAACAATTAAACTTTTATATGATAAATACTTCCATTTTAGTGAATAACCTGTAGATACCATTTTTCCATGTAGCGCTAAAGTCAAAGAAGCTAAAAGGAAACAGAAACTCAACCCTTCTCCGCGCGGGCTCATTAATTTGCGAACCTCCAAAGCGTTAAGAGCGATCGACGCGCTATATTACAGCAACAAAAGATCCTTTCAACGATACCAAGAACGTGCTTCGGTTAAAATAATGAGGCGTTTAATTTAAATCAACATTCATTAGTAGGTGTGATACACATACTATAAAAGCACTTAGGTATAGTCGCGTGCCCTTATAGGTCTTACAGAATCGTGGTTCCAATTCATATTTTTAATTGAATTCTAATGAAATTCTATTACTTGATTTTAATAGAGGATTTTTTAAGGTTAATTAACATTAAATAACAATTAAATATATGAAATAGAATATAGAGAATAATGATTGCTATATAAAGGTACAAGGTGTTGTGTTTCGATTACTGGCACAATATTTGAATTTAATTTCAAATATATTATATGCTTTGCATTTATACGAAATACGTAAGCTACTCGGGTTGGTTTTGGATAATTAGATAGTGTGTCTCCCGTTTGCGTTTTGTCCATTAGTTGTTAAATTATTAGTTTTCTATATTTGTTGTCTTCTGTGTGTGTGTGTCCAAATAAAATATTTTCTTTCTTTCTTTCTTTGTAAGGTTATATTGAGTACCCTTCCAGCTTCATAATACCCTACCACCTTCAACTTTCCACCTTTGACTGCATCATCGATTGACTTCGGGAGTCATTGCAAAGCCTAACTACATGCGTATCCTTAGACGTACATTAAAAATGGTGCTGCTAAATTATTTTCATCATAATAAAGTTAGGAATATAAGCCACAAAATAGATCAGAACAAAATAAAGCCGAACAGGTAGACTTCATACAAATAGAGAATTTCCGTATATTGCGTCCAAGTGTTACGGCGAAAGAGTTTTCATGTAAATGAGGTTCGAATCTCGTAGGCGCCTCCATCTGCTATATTATCTACAAAACTGAAACGAAAGAATCCTTTTCAAATTCTTTTATCCTCCGGGTGTGATTGAATGTAGATATTTTTATAGCTCGGATACGGTAATCTAGTTCAGGTGTACTCCTAAAAATCCCCTCGTATATAAATCCGCATATATTTTCTCATTTTATTGCTTATTGGGACCCACATTACATATCGTAATGCATTTTTCTATCCTACTATGGTACGATTTCAGGCATCAGTTAATGGTTAAAGCCCCGAATTCTTAACTGGGTGGTCTAGGGATTAATTCCTTTCTGTTAGACGGTTGTCGTATCGGTTTTCTCTTCTCATGATTTACTTGTACCGACTCGTAAATCTATGGTAGAAGCGATGTTAGATTAATTTTCACCATTACTACTTGAACTTGAGTAGTATCTTGAAACAATATTGAGTAGATGGTAATACATACTGTAGGAAGGCGTTTAACATGTTTGAATATATTCTATACTAGCGGACGCCCACGACTTCGTCCGCGTGGAATTTAGTTTTTGACAACCATAGATTTTTTAGATTTCGCAAATCTTGAGAAACCATGGATTTTTTCGGGATAAAAAGTAATCTATGTGTTTGATCCAGAGATAAATCTATTTCCATTTCTATTTATTCAAAATTTCAGCCAAATCGCTTCAATAGTAGCGGCGGTAAAGAGTAACAAACATCCAAACAAACATCCAAACATCCATACAAACTTTCGCGTTTATAATATTAGTAGGAAGAGTAAGTGTAGTAATCAACTAATCATAGTCCATTACTTTCTTGCCTTCATTACCTTAGTAAATAATTAATAAAATATTTTTTGTTTTTAAACTATTTTTAATGTTCAGCAATAACAGGTAAACCCGTATAAATAATGAACATTTTCACATTGTATGAATAATAACTAAGTAGGTATAAACAATCCAAAAAAATTATTCAGTGAAATAATTGGATCTTCTAATTGCTATTCTTATCATATTTCCCCAAACAGCAGTAAAAACAAGACGGTCCACAACTCGGAAAACATTCAGGTAAGCTGTTATTATAAATAATGAATCTATTTATTTGCAAAGATGATTCCGGCAAACGGAAGATGATCACATAATTCCATTTGAATTGCAAGAAAAAAAATTTAAGTTTGTACATTCAAATTTTTTCTTCAAAATGTATTATAATATTTACTTGCTTTAAATGGTTGTCTCAGAACTATAATGTCGCCTTGGCCAGGAGTAAGTACAGTAGTTCAATACGTCCAGAGTGACAAAATACTTAGTGGTCACTGTCTACCATGTGCGTTTTATCCATTATTTACGAGTCATTATATAGATTTCATGTGAATTGATTCATTAATATTCAGTTAGGTAGGAGTCTATACATGATACTGCAGTGTGGAAATGGAGTAGCCGAACCCTTTTCGAGAGCGATACAAACTTTACATATCGTAAAATTATATATTATTTTAATGTAAAATTATATTTAATTTTAATACCAGTCTTTGTATTTTCAGCACGTGCGAATAGGTATAATATAATATGTAGATGGAGGACGGAGTAAGCGTGGTGTAATCGCGTGCAGGATGCTTGAAGAGCCTTTTAAAATTTCAATGAATCCTTCGTTTGTTTTTCAGGTACAGTAGGCAGGAGTGTTGGTCGTCAATTATTAACGCATTCATTCACTCACGGGCCGTGTTCTTTTTATAAAGGACAAAGGCAAATTCAGGTCGCGATAACAACGAAAAGATTGCAAAGAACGTAGTTTACGTCGGGGTACGAGTAAGAATACGGTTAAACTCCTTATACAAAATGCCGCGTACGACGTGTATTATGATGAGAATATTGTTGCGCGAACAATCACTTACTTACAAGTGAGCACCGTATGTATACCCGACCTATAAATTTTTAAAATGAAATGTTTCATCTAAATAAAGGAAAATTTCGCTAAACCTAGGTTCTTTAGAAACTAACTTTTGTCGGATTTGCCCGCGTGTTCGCTCGCGTAAATTTTGTTAGTATTTTTTTTGATAAAAGGGATTTCCTTGTCTCTTTTTTTTCTTGTACTTAAGCTTGCTTTCGTGCTTGAAATGAGCATGTGTAACTACTGTTAATTCCTGAGCAAGCTCGAAATAAACATGCTCATTATTAGCAATGTTGCGATACACATGGTAATAAGTAGCAACTGCTCAATAGTAGCTTGCTTTCGTGCTTGAAATGAGCATTTGAGCAACTGTAAACTGATGATGAGCATGCTCGTATGGAGCATAATTAATAGCATGTTTTTAGCATGCTATTTTGGAGCACGTGTAACAGTACCTATAATCTTTTGTGTATAGTAGCCCTAAATATATATGTATTTAACCGACTTCCAAAAAGGAGGAGGTTCTACGTTCGGCTGTATGTATGTTTTTTTTTGCAAATATTGTTGATCGTTCGAGTAATCAATGATCCAGTCATCTTAATAATTTCACCTCGGAATTTGAGATACCCAGCTCAATGTATAAACTTGTATTTTGGCATTCTAACCTGCATATGGTAGGGTATCCGCGTCTATTAAAATTTGAGGTAAAAGGTCACAAAAATCGTTTTTTTGCAAATATCTCATTGTTCGCTATCACACTATCACAATAATATTATAGAGGCGAAAGTTACTGAAGTTTGGAATAGAAATAGATTTTACTCTGGATTAACACATAGGCTAGAAAAGACTATTAATCCCGGAAAAATCTATGGATCCCGCGGGATTTGTGAAAAACTGAATTCCACGAGGAAGATGTCGCGGGCGTCCGCTAGTTTATAAATATTATTGATATTGTAGAACATTAAATTCCCTACAACTTTTGTTTAAAATTTTTTTATATACGTTGAATTGGATTACTGAATTATGTAAAAACTCTCTTTATTAAAATTATATAGCTACTTTGAAACATGTTTAAATCTAAAATTGTTGACAGAATTCCTTTAGGGAAAAGACGTACAGAGGCAGTTACGAGTTGACGGAGGCTTAAGCGAGCCTCTGATGTTACGCAGGGGATTCGCTGTGACATTTTGAAAACACCCACTCGACATAGGTAGCAGAAAATTGCATGGTTACCTACGCGAGAATTTTCTTTTTTAACCATATTATTCTCTACTGATTGGTTTATTATTATTTGTTTTACCAACTTAGTAAAAGCATTCACTGTTCTGTATTTCCACTAACAAATGAAATTTTAATTAATTTAAAATCATCTTATTACTGCTACGAAAAACCCGAAAAGTGCGGGTTTTTTGGGAGACTAGCTCGCCAAAGGTTCCGTATCTAACGTTTTTTTTTAACTTTACCTTAAATGATTAATGGTTTTAAAAAAGATATTGTTATTACAATTTTTTTTTCTGTCCTTGTACTACGTACAAAATACGTGCGGAATGCGGTTAACTGAAAGTCTCCTTAAATTTTGATTCTCTTGAAAGTGTTGAACACTTTTTACTAAAATCGCAATAAAAATGAGGTGGGGGGAGTTTAAGCTAAGATCCTCTAAAACAAACCAAGAATCGAACCCAAAAGGGGTTCAAATCAAGGGTTCTTAGCTATCCTAACTTACGTTCAGCTAGTAACATCATATACCTACCTACATATAATTAAACATACCTACATATATTTTTTTGTTCAGCTTTATGGGAATACGGTTATGTAAATTAGGTCCAAATCACATTACCGGTTCCACATGTTACACCGAACAGAAGCGAGAGGGTCCTTTTCAAACTCTTTTATCCTACTTACCTACGGGTGTAATTGAATGTAGATTTTTTGTTCCGTTATAGGTACAGGACTGTTCAGCTGTGTCGGTCATACTGACGATATAACATAAACTAGCATTATGCATTCGGCTTGAAATTGATACCGTCAGTGACTTAATTTTTTACACAGAACCATACCATTATGAGGTATCCATAGAAGCATTTGGATGTTTTACCTAATGAAAATCAGGCATATACACAATATGATTTTCCTTGGATGAGTAAAATATTATAAATGTGAAGTGAAGTGAAGAAAGAAAGTGTAGTAGTGAAGTTATCGAGTTTGAATATTGTATTCAAACTCGATAACTTCACTACTAACTCGAGTCATAGTCATTATCAACCCATATACGGCTCACTGCTGAGCTTGAGTCTCCTCTTATTCTGTGAGGGGTTAGGCCAATAGTATACCACGCTGGCCCAATGTGGATCGGCAGACTTCACACACGCAGAGCAATAAGAAAATTCTCTGGTATGCAGGTTTCCTCACGATTTTTTTGTTCTTCACCGTTGATACGGTGATATTTAATTTCTTAAAATGTACACAACGGAAAAGTTAGAAGTGCATGCTCGGACCGGATTTGAACCCACACCTCCCGGAATCGGAAGCAGAGGGCATATCCACTGGGCTATCACGGCTCAATACAACACAATTGAATAGAATACTTTCTATAATTTCAGATATTTAGTGATCATCCGTCTAATTTCGAAAATCTCCGACATTAGATTCGCTTGTAATCGTATTAGGTACTTACCTACGTAATCTCAGTCCTGAATTAGCCTATAAGCTATTTAAGCAACTGCTTAGGACATCCTATCCAGAGGGCACCAGGAATTACCGAGAAAAAAATGAACACACGAAAGTTACAGCTAAGTCAACATCCAAGCGTTTTGAATTGATGTTGATTGACAATACTACAGTACGTATTAACAATTTTTTAATTGATTTGTACCTAATTCACATAAGGATATGGGGCCTACACGGGAAGATTGCATAGGGAATCAAGTTTTTCGACAAGAATCAATTCGTTTATCCGACACTGTGTAATCAGCATTATTTTAGACAGCTAAAGAAATGTACACAGGCGTTTTAGACCTTTCTATCAGAAAAATATTTAGTAACCTATAAATAAATACTGACGAGAGTAAGTCTACTAAGTAAAACATAACAAGAAATAGAATACAAAAGGTGGCCTTATCCTTATTCATAGAACACAGACAAACACACATATGATGTATATTGTTATTAGGTACACACCACCTACAGATTAATATCATATTATAAGTTCTTAGGCCTAAGGTTGGCTGGTAGAGATCACTACTAAGCAATAAGGCCACATTTTGTATTCTATTTCGTTTTATGTTTCTACTTAGTAGGCTTACTCTCGTCAATATTTATAGGTTGTAAATATTTTTCTGATAGAAAGGTTTAGAACGCCTGTGTACAAAATTTCTTTAGCCGTCTAAAATCATGCATATATAGGTTACTAAAAAAATAATTCGTCTATTGTTTTGTTTGTTATTCCGTTATATTTGTGTGCCCTATACCCTATTACAGGTTTGTACCGGTAAGTTGGGCCATCGTGGGAATTGGAAGAGCCGCTCAATGTAAGCCTGCAATTTACCTCTCGCATCTGCCGCTGGTATGCAATATGCAATTGCATGATTTTGGCAACCGCGCTGAAACCGAAAAAGTTCCGCCATTACAAGGCGGAGCAAGATTGCTTTTGAAAGAACTAACATTTTCTTTTTATTTGTAATGCAGCTTTTAAAGTGTTCACTTACCACCATACCCGACCTGAACAAATCTCCTTCTTTATATTACGTTAGTATAAATTTATTTAAAAGAAGAAAGTTTTTTGGCTAGTGCAAGGCTTTGGCCTTCGGAGTAGAAGGTTTCTACTTCATTTTATTGTCCTGGTCTTAAAGTCGCATAGCCTAAAAGTTTGTTTTCCATCCATCCATTTAAAGTAAAACTTGACATGGGTGCTTAAAAACAGGGCTAATATTCTTCGAATTAATACAGGTATCAAAGCTTTAGAAATTATTATATGTTACAATAATTTTAATTTATAGTTGCTTTTGTCTTTGATCACTTAGTTATACTGAATCTATGCTTGTTTCAGTGTTCAGTGATAAATTGTCAAACGGCGCGCACTCGGTTGTGAATTCTATTTTGATAGAGTTATACTAATATGTAGGTTATAAAGTACCACGAGACCTACCTCTATGCTCCAGTGGTTAAGCTGTTTAAATAAAGACTTGATTCCTAGGTTTGAATCTAAGATTTCTAGAGCTATGAAAAGTAAGAATAAGGGCCGCGCCAGTTTTATTCAGTTTTCATAAGTCAGAAAGTGATGAATCCGACCCTGTGTATTTTATATTCCTTCTAGATATTTTAAGATTATCTGGTTCTAGTCACAATTATTAACATTACGTAAAAACCTTTTTGCCACGAGGAGCCTTATATCAGACTATTGTAAGGCACAGAACCGCAAATTGAAGTCTCGTATTTATAGGACTGATTATAATATTTTTACCATGCAATGCATAATACAGAGCGGTCGATGCCACCGCTTTCGCCCTTTACAAATACACTGCATGGTTTAGCATCACAACATTAATCCACTTCAATTCGGAATACATGACTTGTATTATGTAAGTTATACCTAGTATACTTATACTTATAGTACACATAGTTTTACCTAGATATGTAAATTTATACGGATTTCGTACATCATCGTCATCATGAGCATTCCAAATTTGACTCACTGTTGAGGACGAGTCTCCAATTAGAATGCGAGGTGTTAGGCCTTACTCCACCACGCTGCATAGCAAGAAAATAAAGAAAATTCTCAAGTACGTAGGTTTCCTCACGATGTTTTCCTTAATTTTTTAATTTTGTCTTTCTTTCTTTTTATATTTGGTACATTCTTAACATATTTTTACTTTCCGTTGATAGTGGGGGAGATCCAAAGTTTAGTTACTTAGTTTAATAATGAGAATGCTTATTTAGAGCTTGCTCAAAAATCAACAGTCGTGCGATTTATGAGCATGCTACATGCTGTGCGGTTGGAAAGGGGCTTGCTTTTAGCGCGTCTGACCAGGTTCGCTTATTGAGTATGCTAGTCGATCAGCATTGCTATTCTGTATTCTCTTCACCTTCATCTCTACACAATACTATATACAGAGAGCGATAGATACAAATTAGCATGTGTAATTGGAATGTCTGCTTTGAGTATGCTCATTCAGGAGCATACTTAAAAATAACATGCTTATTGCTAGCGTAAACTGATGATAAGCATGTTCATATGGAGCATACTTAAATAGCACGTTTTAGCATGCTATTTTAGAGCATGTGTAATAGTACTTTAAGATTAACAATCAATGTAATTACTAATCATTTGAACATTCGCAAAGTAACGCCTGCTTCGATTCAAATATTAGAAGGACTATAGTCGGTTTTATATTTCTATAGTACCTACCCTGTTATTTTCTATCTTGTCTCCGCAATGTAAATGTCGAGGATCGGAGGGCGGTCGCTTAAAGCAATATGTCAAACGTCGGACACTCCTTTGCCGCGCGGATAATCCAACTGTCACTGATGGTGTACCAAACATGCGCTATGATTTAGATCTGTTGATTCCGGATTCCGTTCCAAGTTTTCACTCAAAGGAATGTCTGAATATGTACTGAGTAGGCAGGCAATACCCAGGGGCTACCGATGCAATGCTCTGAGGCTCTCAAGCTTAGGGGCCCCTCGAATTCTTACCAGAAAATCGCGATCGAACTGAAATTAGAAAATTTCGAAAAAGAAAAAGTAGCTTAGCTTAGTAAAAAAGTTTCCAAAAATCGGTTCGGTAGATCGAGAAATCCCCCTACAATACCACAAACTTTAACTCTTTAAGATTAGGAGGAAAGAACTTCTATAAAATATTGTGTTAATGCCTAACCACTATAGAATATCGTAACGCTATGCAATTATGTCCATTGAAATATAACACTGCAAAATGCCTGATTAATTGATTCAAGGATACAGGCATATGCACTTAATACGAGTTGTCGCGTGCCACCCACATTATACGCTTGAACAACATTAGGGGTGGGTGTATAACGCCAGCTACACACGATCAAGTTTATCGTCAAGTCTATAGCACGCTTAACATGCCTATGTTGACAGTAAAAAACATCGATAACATATCTTTGACTACGATCGCACCTGATGATGCAGTCTAAGATGTCTTACATGGACGAGGTAAAAGTTTATTGTATCCATAATTCTTGAACCGACTCTTAAATCTATGATCCATACCTACCGACTCTTAAATCTATGATCCATACTTACCGACTCTTAAATCTATGATCCATACCTTTAACGGTTTCTATGCGGCATCGTACTGGAACGAAAAATCTTTGCCAGTAGTGCGGTAACTAGCTATGGCCGATGCTTACCAATGAAACAGTAGGCTAATCCACTATCTTTGACGTATGCTAGTTGAGACATACGAAATTGAGATTCTATGTAAAAATTAAATCCGGTGCCTACTGGTGGATATCATACAGTACGTAGATGAATGTCAATTGATTTAATGTTTATTGTAATAGGTTGATTGACCAAAATTTTAAATAGGCCAGCAGACCTGAGCCAATTTAGAAAATTTAAAATGTTTAACTAAAATGTGCTGGAAAACGAACCCAGGATCTCCATTAGACTACGCATACTCACCACTGTACCGCTCAGAAATGACGGCATAGTGCTTAGAGTTATTTTCTGATATAGTAACAGCCTTCTAAGCCTTATTCACGTTGGTTCATTTCACAGGTGATTTTTGTTCAAGGGCTTGTAGTCTACATGTTGACCACACAGTCCACAACACTATCAACTGCGTCAATGAGGTCTTCTTTACACCAAGCAAGTAAGTAATAATAGTATAAGGTTTACTGAATCTCGGTAATTAACCAACAAGCGTGCGACTCGATCCTGATGCGGGCGCCACGTGCCTCGAACAGTGTGATAACTCCACCGCCACCAACATTATAGCAATGAGCCCCTATGGTCCATTATGGAAGATGGGACGACTTATTATTTTGACAGTAATTTATTTATTTAGGATTTTTTTAATAAAGACAATGTTCTAGAAAAAAGAATCCGAGTATTTACATAAAATACTAGGTTTTAGTATAGGTCTCAAAATGCCCGCTTGCAGGACGGTCCAGGCAACCGATAGTCAGGGCTTCAAAGTGGAAGAACCTCCTTAGAATTTACATATTTGTTCAAGGCCTTCATTAAGATAAAAGCTCGACCTTTGACAAAATCTCAAAAAAATAAACAGATATTAGAAATAAGCTGGAAGGATAGCCTGGAGAATGAAGAGTAAACCGTTTTACTAATATTTTTTGAGGAACAAGTCACACAATCACACAATGATAGTAGATAAGTGACGTCACGCTCAGTGATAAGGTAAGGGAGGTAACTAAGGAAAATATTGAATCGAGGATGTGCGGTCATTTTTAAATCAAAGAAACAGGTAAATTGCATTGCGTATGAAAATTGTGCTGATAATCCAGTAGATATGACCTCTGCCTCCGATTCCGGAGAGTGTGGGTTCGAATCCTGTCCGGGGAATGCACCTATAACTTTTCAGTTGTGTGCATTTTAAAAAATTAAATATCACGTGTCTCAAACGGTGAAAGAAAAACATCGTGAGGAAACCTGCATACCAGAGAATTTTGACAATGAGTGTGTGATGCCAATTCGCATTGGGCCAGTGTGGTGGACTATTGGCCTAATCCATCTCATTTTGAGAGGAGACTCGAGCTCAACAGCGAGCAATATGGGTTGATAATGAATTAATGATGTTGATGATGATGAAAATTGTGAAACCAAACAGCAAAAGCGCCTTACAATTTTTTAAGCAATTTGATAATTTGCGTCTTTGTCGTTGAAGCGTTTGTGACAGTTCGATCTATTAAACAATTTGAAAATCTGTGAACATTGACTATCATAATAGGAGATCGATGTCTGTGAAATACTAACTTACCTGATTTTAATACATACTTGATGTTTTTTTATTTTTTACAAGTTAGTCCTTGATTACAATCTCACCTGATGGTAAGTGATGATGCAATCTAAGATGGAAGCAGGCTTGTTAATTTGTTAGGAAGAGGATGAAAATCCACACCCCTTTCGGTTTCTACACGACATCATAACGGAAAGCCAAATCGCTTAGCGGTACGTCATTGTCGATTTTTTTTATTTTTAAACGTCGTTCAAGTTAAATTGTGAAGTTAACCTTGATTGACCACTGTAACAGTTTTTTCTTGGAGATGAAAACCGTTAAATAAATCCTGCTAGTAACTTTAGGGAACCCTGCTTATTGTCCAAACATGAATGGCATCATTGTCTACCGAAGACAGTTAAGATGCTTACATCGAAAAAAAACGACCCTTACTGTACTGTTGAACGTTGTCTCTATTTCGTGGACAGTAAGGTAAAGTTTAGAGAAACGATACAGATACAATTATACGGTTGAAGAAATTGTTCAAAGTAAACAGATAACGACAACGGCCATATTTGGCAAGTTTGCGCACGTGCTAAGACCGGCTGTGCTTTACTTGAATAGCGGTGCGACTTGTATTTTTTTTATTTTCATCTCTAATTCAACTGTCACACTTTTTTGATCTACAAACGAACATAATAACGGAAGAACTACAAGACCTCTGCCTCCGCTGCAACCGCGGCGCGTTATCTAGTATTGAAATAAATTGATTATCACGATCTCAACCCATATTCGGCTCACTGCTGAACGCGAGTCTCCTTTCAGAATGAGAGGAGTTAGGCCAATAGTCTACCACACTGGCCCAATGCGTATTGGTAGACTTCACACACGCAGAGAATTGAGAAAATTCTCTGGTATGTAGATTTCCTCACAATGTTTTCCTTCACCGTTTGAGACACGTGAAAAGTTGGGAGTGCATGCCATGGACCGAATTCGAATCCACACCCTCCGAAATCAGAAGGAGGGGTCCATATCCACTGGGCTATTAAGGTTTTTTTTAAATATTGCTAAAAAAAAATATTAAAAAAGAAGTCTAATAACAACACTTCTATAGTCCTATACAAACGATTCGTTATAATAAGTAATTAAAAGTCAATTTGAACTTTAATTCCATAACATAAAGTTCATGTGTTAGTGAAGAGGTTTCGTGAAGGCAAAACAATTGCGTGACGTTATGGTAGGGGTAGGGTAGGGTAGGGTAGGGTAGCGGTAGAGGAAGATTAAGGGTAGGTTTATGGGTAGGGTGGGGATAGGGTAGGGTAGGGGGGTAGAGTAGGGGTAAGGTAGGGGTACCCCTACCCTGAATGATAGGGTTTGTTTAGGGTAGGGTAAGGTTTGGATAGAGTAGGGTAGGGGTAGGGTACGGGTAGTGCAGAAGTGGGGTAGGGTAAGGTAGGGGATCGATAGGGTAGGTGTAGGGTGAAAGTAGGGTAGGGTAAGAGTAGGGTAGGGGTAGGGAAGAAGTGCACATAAGTAAAAGCGAAACTTGACCGGGTCCGCAATTGAATATATTTTGAAAAATTTTGTTGGAGGGCATTATAATTAATATGATCGATACTGAAGCCGGAAACTGATTTTTGTTATTTATTGTCTGTCTGTTTGTCCGTCCGTCTTATTTATTACCGGGCATCACGCTGACACTACTGAATGAAATCAAATGAAACTTGCCACGATTTGTGACCATAATAAGAAGGAATAAGTAATAATAATAAGGATACTTTTTGCCGCGAAAATAAAATGATAAAGTTTGTATGGAAATTCCTTCAGTTTTCAAGGTACATTTGTAAATGTAATATGAATAATATTTATTTTAAAAAACTTGCAAAAATACAAATAGAATGGTGTGAAATAGGGGTTGAAATAAGGGTAGTTTACACCGATTTTCACGAGTACGAAGTCGCGGGCGTCTGCTAGTTATTTTATAAAAGTACAAAAGATGCTATATCTGCTAAAATATAGAAGATATACATATGCTGTCGCGACATTTTTTGTAGAAAATGATGCTTTTTACAAAGTTGTAGTACATTATTTTATTCTTACATCAATAGTTTTTGCAGCGCACGCTATGTAAACAACTTTTGTACACCTTGGGTTACATTATTGGAGTTTTAGGAAGGATACTTAATTTTTTTTTAAATATATTAAAGCTTATAGCCTTCCTCGATAAATGTGCTATCTATCACTGAAAGTATTTTACAAATCAGACCAGTATTTCCTGAGATTAGCGCGTTCAATCAAACAAACAAACAAACTCTTCCGCTTTATAATATTAGTATAGATTACACAGGGTAACCAGAGTGAGTCTTTACAAGTAACTTGTGTCTTGTGAAGCCGTACCCACAAAAAAAACCCGTAAAAAAACAAATGTCACGCGTCGCCTTGACAATCAACCGCCTAAACCATGCCTAAACAAACTTTTTTTCATAGTTTGTTTTTTAAAATTTAACACTGACAACAATTACTTATATTTAATCAATATAATCCAAAGACCTAATATTATACTTATTATAACTCTTTGCCTTATACTTACTAGGTAACTAGACTGTGCACTATGGCGAAGAAAACGGTCCGAGGGAGAGGGCTCTCCATGGTTGTGTGTCCTTAGGTGACCATGACAAAACAGGACACAGTACAAATTGCTTGTAAAAACGATTGTATAAGTATACTAATAAATATTGATGCTACATAACTATGCTACCTAAATCTACCTAATTTATTGTGAGTAAAAATATATTATTTTAGAATGTGCTCACTTACACTTGGATTAAAAGAAAGACTTAAATTGGAATATTTTTTTTCATTTCTCATACTCGGAAAGTAGTGTTGTTTTGATCTGAGTATTGGGTGGAAAATGCTGCTTCCCACCATAGGGAGGGAATAACTCATACAAATTACTTCCCACCGGAATTAAGGCAAGTAAGGGCCGGAATGAACTTTAAAATTAGAACTGCTGTCATCATCTGGGAAGAGTTAAATATTTTTTTTTAATTTTCCCCAACTAAATTCGGGGACAGGCAAAGATCGTAATTTAATATTAAAAAAAATCTAAACTGAATTTTGTTTAAAGTTATATTTGTACAAACACAAAACGTATTAATTTTCGAGTAAAAATTATTATTAAAATTATGTGAAAGAGGCGTTGCAAGATTTAAATCTTCAAGGTAATTTAAAGTAAGTCGGTACTTATCTAGTATCTACCTAACTATTACTACGATACCACAGTACGAAACTTGAAAAATCTTTGATCTACTTATTTCATGGTGACCCTAAAGAATATTATTGCTGTTTTCACTTTCCCGTGGAAAGAAAAGCTGCTAACAGGATAAGACTCTTTTGTGCACCCTGTCACAATATGAATTTACCATTTTTCATGAAAAACATACAGGTTAAATAAGAAAATTTATGAAATCGCAAATCAAAACACGAAAATTAACCAAACAAGTTAACAAAAACAAACCACCATCTATAGCTACCTTAAGTCAATAACACTAGATCTCATTTTAGCTTAGCAAAAATTTTAGGTGCACAGTCTTGTTATAAGTATAAGGTCTTTGATATAATCAATAAATACCAATAAAAAAATACTCCGTCTTATTTATTTTAGTGACGCCAATTTTCTTGAATATTAGTCTGGGGTGCGATTCAACTCCAAACTTCCAAAGCTAATTCCTCTATGACTTGAACGTACCAAATACCAATAAATAATCGTGATGTACCCTAAACCATTTTAAAGAAGTTATTTAAATTATTGTCTACGTGATGTACCGAACATACACGAATAGGTCATACTTGCATTGGTGCCCATTCGTCTTTACTCGGTCAATAACTAATACTAGAGTCTGACTAATGAAAGTATCGCCCGCCAAATTTAAAAAAACACTTAAACTAATTAAAAAACATGCGTTTTCATATTTTGTTTAAATTATATTTTTGTTTGTGAATACATTACTACCTCTATATAAGTATTAAACTCATTTATTCCAATATTCGCACTCTAAATTTCAGAATTCACTCCGATTAATTTAAATTTGGCGGGCGATTTCAGTCTCTTCGTTTAATAGCCAAACTCTAATCTAAATGCAGGAAGTGACTACAGGTTCAAAAACCTAAAACTCCCAAACCGTAAAGCCAGTTTATAAAAGAAAATGTGCTGGCCGTGGCAAAGACCTTATATTAGTAAGTATAAGGTCTTTGGTCCGTGGTCAATTTTTAGATACTACGGCTACGTTCCACTAAGCGATAAAGCCGTCCATAATACTTTTACTGTCGTTCTTTAGTCGTTTTTATAACCTCACAACGTCACGAACACACACATTTTATTTCTCTATAATGTTTCATATTCCACATTAGTGGAATGCAAAGAATATATTATTACTCCAAGGAGGTGGAATGCATCGCTCGCAAGCAAATGGAAACGGGTAAACAATGGTCGTGTGCGTGGTCGCTAGGATCGCTCAGTATAACGTATCCTTTATCATCTTATTTGACGTCTATGCTCTGTGTTCTGACTCTATGACTCTATGTATTCCGAATTCAATAATAATCTGTGTTTTGATTTGAATTTTTTTCATTGCCGAAGCCCGAAATCCGAATTACGAATGCCGGCCAATAAAATCTTTGATGCCAGCTACTAAAAAATAAATAATCGATACACGCATAAAAATTTTGCAAATCAAATTGCTGCTAAGGTAAGCATCAACTTGTTCTAATTAAGTTAACGTTTTCGGTTCCGACTCCGAATTTACTATTCCAATATTTTAACATACCTACCTGCAGAATATTTTTTAGAGTTTCATGTGCTTTTTCCCAATTTACCTGTATTTATAACACTTTCTGTCATTCATAACCTGTATTTATTTGTACTATACGTATTTTCAGATCTTAAAAAACCAAAATGCCTAAGAAATCTGAAAGTTTGACGAAACTATCCGAGAATCTAGAAAAGATTCGCATAGAAAAGGGGGAATCAACCGCTGAAGCTACTAAAAGTTCTACACCGCCTACCTCTCTCGCAGACTGGCCTAAATTGAGAAATAAGGTACCAGACATTTTTTTACACAAACCTATTGATTTTGCACAGCATGTGCAAAAACTTTTGTCTATGGGAATTAAGTTCAATCAACCCTATCTTGGCAGGTATTATACTAAAATAAGTTGCTCAACTTTTAATGATCACAAAGCACTTGTACAATATTTTGAAAAGAAAAAACTACCATTCAACACCTTTGGAAATCCAAGTAAACGTAAGATGAAAATTGTTATTAGAGGTCTTCCAAAGGACATTGATTTGACAATGCTCAAGTCTGAGTTAAAAGCACTCTCAGTACCAATAGTAAGACTGCACAAAATGCAGAGATTTGAAAATATTAGAGATCGTACAACACTGATCCTTGCTGTAGTGCCTTATAATGATGATGGACAGAAATTATTACAAATGAAGACCATAATGGGCCATGATGTTAAAATGGAGCCTCCTAAACCCAAACCAAAGCAATGTCACCGATGCCAAATGTGGGGACACACACAAAGATATTGTCACGGCCAAGTGAAATGTGTGAAGTGTGCTGGTGAACATATTACTAAAAAGTGCCAAAGGGATCCTAATAAGGAACCTCCTAAGTGTGCCAACTGTGGAGGGGAGCACACTGCTAGCTACAGGAAATGCCCATGCTGCCCTGACTCAGATTTGCACAAACGCAGCCAACTTCTGAAACTCGCCAAGCTGAAGCATGATTTGTCCAAAATGACTGGCTTAGTAACTTCGGAAAATTGTGAGGCTTTATAAGAATGTCTTCGTAAAAAATTATATAAATCATCAAGATCAGAAGTTAATAAATTTTTAAAAAGTTAACTACTTAATAATGTAAAATCCATATAATGGATAATCTGAATTTAAAGTTCATTAAAGGTCTTTTTTCTTATTTACTTATAAAACATTAGCCCTGATTATAATGTCTGGATTAACTATAAAATATAATATTTTCATAGTTTGTATATACTTTAAGCATTAAAACTTGAAATAATATGAACTTTTTTTTAATATCAACTAGGTATAACATAGGTACAACTTAAAAATATCTTATCACATCTATATTTACAAACTTTATATTCGATAATACTTTTGAGAAGTTCCTTAGAATTAAACAGCATTCACACTTTGTACAGTACTGCTTGGTAACAGATGATCACTGTTTTCCAAATCTCTTATTGGAGTCACTCGCACCTGTAAATAAATATGGTTTGTATCTTTATATACATACATATGAATAAATTTCTCTACTAAAAAGTTCATTGAATGATTTTTACTAATACACCCAAATAGTTTATCAAAAACAGTTCCCTCAGTACTAGCAGCAATCTCTTGTATCTATAATATCTTCTTGTTGGTCCAAACGTCAGTGATAATGAGGTCCTGGGTTGAGCTTTTCTTTGTTCCAAGAAAATTTCAGTAAATATTCTCAGTCCATAGTTGTTGCTGTCACACACCAACTCTTGGAGAGCAAGTTAAACTGTTGACTGCTATTATAACCATTAACATCTGGTAGTGGTAAAGAGTCAAACATTATCACTAACCCACCAACCCATATTGGATCAGTTTAGTGGTTTATGCACCATATAAAATAAACTGATAATGATGATACTATATCTAAATTTAAACCTTAATTAAATAATATAAATATCATTTAGGGCCTTCAAGATAATTTAAGACTATTGTTGGTATATATTGCATACTTCATCAATAATCTAAAATTATCTTAGCTAATTGTTATAGATGGGGTGAGTGTAGTTCATTGTTTTTTCTCCTTATTGAAAACTTAATGCTAGCTATTGACAATGAAGTATACCCATGTTTCTGCAGCACCCACAGCTATAACTGATTGTGTGTTTGTCGCTGCATGCATGATGGCTCCACTTGACGCATACATGAAACACCTTTGCTGCGGACAGCACTGCAGAAACGTGGGTATACTTGATAGTCAATGGCTGGTATTAAATAATATGACTTCATAGTCTCACTGATTTGTAACAAAGCTCATGAAAAGCTTTCATTACTTTTCTAAAACCTGGTAACACACTTGGAAAAACCTAATATCTACCAATGTCTATTCACTATTTCTGAAAGCAAATTCAAATGAAATTACAAAATGACTAAATTAATGAAAAAAAAAATACTAAAATGTGGGCTTGAATGAACTTAAATATAGAATTTAAGCTAGTCTAACAAAATATGTGTTATTATTACCTCAAGCTGTACTTTCATTGGTATATTGTTACCATCCAACTCAGCAAGAACCCGGTCTAGTATATCAACTACTCTGTCAGCATCTTGCGTTTTGAACACCATGGGAGGTTTAAATTTCAGTACATTACTGTCTGGCCCGTCTCTGCTAATAAGAATCTTTTCTTCCCGCATCCTGCATTACAAAACATAATTCAATTTAAGTATTTTATTTCACTAACTAATCAATACTTAGAAGCAGAAGTACCTACTTGTTAATTTTTTTGCAGGCTAGCAAATGTCAATATTTTATTGAAATGTATATTGAAATTTAGCATAGGTAAAAATTATTATGTGTGTTAGTTTAGTAAGTTCTCATATTGTTGGGTCAATCAACGGGCGGGTAACTTATAAAAGATACCTCTACCAAGGCAAAAACACAACCTGCCTTTTTTCTATATTATCTATTCTTATAAAGTGAAAAGATTTGATTCATTGTTGGCATTGAATAGACTACGAAACTACTGGACAGATTTAAAAAGTCTTTCACCATTAGAATCATTTGTTTTTTTAGAATGAATCTCTAGGTAACACAGGCTGTATCCCCATATTTCCACAGGAACTGTCTAGGTCAGATCTGCTAGTATTTTTTATAAATTCGAACTGAATGCTGCTACAAAAATTTCAGGACATGATGTCATTAGACTAATAAAACGTCCTAATTTTGTCACTCACTGACAGATCAATTAATCATCATCATGAAGAAGCGACGTTGTACAAGACCATCATTGACAATCAATTAGTTCACTGTTGAGCACGAGTCACTTCTCAGTATATGAGATGGGTTATGCTAATAGTCAACCACGCTAGGCCAATGCGAAATGGAATGAGAATGGGAAATCGACTTCACATACGAAGAGAGTTCAAAAAATTCTCAAGTAGGTATGCAGGTATCCTCACGATGTTTTTCCTTCACAAAAGACAATATCTCTACTAATAGCGGTGAAGTTGTACCAGTCCTAACGACATTCTTTCCTTAACCTCGATATAATATGTCTCAATATCTCAAGCCTACATGTAGATTTTGATGAAGATTAGGTACCTGTTCACAATGTGTTTCGCCTCCGCCGTCGCCGGCGTCCTGGTCTCCCGGTCGGTGACCAGCTCGACCCCGACGAAGAGGCCTCGACCCCGCACATCACCCACTAGCTTGTGTTTGTGTTTGAGCCCCTGGCAACGCGTAAGTAAGTGACTGCCCACGCGCGCCGCGCGCTCTATTAGGTGTTCCTCTTCTATCACATCGAGGACTGCGTTGGCGATGGCGCATGATACGGGATTGCCGCCATACTGTAATGAAAATAATGCTTCAATTATTCCTGGGTGTATAGAGGGGTGCCGGCGTTCTAAGGGCGGCAGATTTAGGTCTTCTCTGCATAGAAACAGAAATATCACCATAAAGTGTGCTGATATTATACATGATTTTGCTACTAAAAGATTTTCTTTCTCAATAAGTTGGTGGTACTTCACACACCTGCAGAAAAATTTAAAGAGTTATAGTATTTGTTGTATGCTGCTCATAAGATAAGTGGCACAAGTGTGTAATTTTTCTACAGGCTTAAATATTTGTATGTTGAAATTGTAAGTGGAAGGACACAAGAGAGGAACGCCAAAAACGAGATGGTTGGAGTGAAAGAGGGCATGTTTAAGGAGTAGATGAGAAGTTGACAAATGATAGAAGCGAATGGAAGAGATTGACATATTTGTGTTTGTTTGTTGTATGTTGTGTTAATTTCACTCAATCGAAAAGGGCTCAGGAGGACAGAGCATTATAATTTCATTCACAAGTCCGACCTGCTACAAAAAATGACGTCTTGACAATGAAAAACATCTTGGCAGTTCAGTATTATAGGTAAAGTTTCCTTGGAAATGTTAGCCAACTAGGTTTGAACTTTTGAGCAAGTAACCTGCTTTAAAATTAATACCTTATAAGCTATACACCTACAGTTTCCTTTTTCAAAGCACAGTTCGCTGAAAGTAAACCTTCCGGAAAACTTGTAAAATATTTAACTTCCATTTAACTTGAGAAGTTAGCTGCTACCTACTTATTATTAAGAAAGTTACAAGATATTTATGCAGGAATGCGCAACCAAGTTCATAGTTTTTCAATTTTTTCATCAAAATTTTTGCAATACACTCTAGAACTGCAGCAATTCCTATAATAGAACGGGTATCTAAAGCTGCTCTAATAGGATCTTACCAGACTTGGCTAGGCAGGGAGAACAACACAGCGGAGGAGGGGAGTGTTGATCAATCGTCAAGGAATTCCTTAACCCTACATCCAGTAAGTAAGACTAGGAATCTGCTCGGAATTTTTCTCTCTACCACGCGATGGACCCGGCACCTGCGCGGTGAATCCATGGAATGCTAAGATATACATCTCTATTACGTAGGTAGGTAATAGGTATTGTCATGGTCTTCCGTAGGAATAGGCCTCTAGACATTAAGGAGAAGGGATTTGTCATTTGACCCTCCACTCTGTTCCAATGTGGGTTGACAGGCGAAACAAGTTTTTTGAAACGCGATAGCCAGTCACATTTTGGTTCCCGCCGGTTTAGAAAATTTTCGATATTGTTTATACTAATGTTATACAGAGGAAAAATTTAATGATTTGTATTGAATAGCCTTTGAAACTTGGGCTGATTTAAAAAATTCTTTCACCATAAGAATCCTACATTCTGATGAACATAGGCTATATTTTACCCCTATCCCCTATATATCTATTTAATTACCGTATTGAAGTATTCGACACCGGTATCGGCAAAGCTCTTCGCGATCTCTGGAGTGGTGATGACTGCGGCTACAGGGTGTCCGTTGCCCATGGGCTTGCCCACGGTCACGATGTCGGGGACCACGTCTTGAGTCTCGAACGCCCACATGTGGGTGCCCACGCGACCGAAGCCCACTTGAACCTCATCTGCGATGCACACGCCGTTCGCTTCTCGAACATACCTGGCAAATAAATATATTGGTAAGTAATAAGTATCTACACATATTTAAATCGTCAAGAGAAAAAAACACCTGGTCGACCAATAGCGGCGGAATCAAAAATAATGTTCTCTTTTTCATTTAAATTGGAAGAAAGATATTTCCATAGTTGTCATTCATTGATTCATTGGATTTCACCGCTATTCGTCGACAATAATTATAACTTCGAGATATGCCTATACGAATACTTATGAAAATCGTTGCCTGAATCCGTCACAAACACTTTGTTATAGCAACGTTAGTATGCTGATAGCGGAAATTAGCTCCGTTTTCCGCAAAATGGCCAAGTTTTTATATTTTTGGTCAGGCATTACAAACATTTTTATTATAATATTTTATTATAGTATAGATTTATTGCTATTTATAAGCGTTACTTGAGCAGAACACGATCTCGGGTTCGATCCCGCGCGTTAGACTACCCGATCTTAGCACAATCTTTTTATGGAGGCCTAGCTTGTGATGGGCGGTAAAATTTGTTGGAATTGGCAGATTTGTTATAAACAAGTGTTAACCAAAACTATTTAGGTTCTTAATGTAGGTACCTATGTAAAGTTAGGATCAAGTTTTATTTATTTTATCTGGAACCATCTCATTTACATGGCGTTACATTATTTGAATCATTCCTTCCAAACCATCGAAATCCAATATGGTCCAGGTGGACTCCCAGGGGTCTACGGAAGACTCGGCGGGAGTCTTCGTTGATGTGACAAAAATGGAGGTTCACTATTCGTAAGCAGGTCCACAAAATTTTTTCTGGTTTCATACTGAATGGGGAGTTTTCTAAATAAAATAATTTGTGAATTGATTGCTTCCTTTGCTGTGAGTAGATATCAAAAATTAAAGTTGGCTGAAATAATTTTTCCCTGAAGAATTTTACTTTTTGTCATCCACTCACAGCACAATCAGTTAATTAATTTACTAATTAATCAAGTCTTACTATTTTTTTAAAACTGTTATTTACCGTGATGACTGTTGATTCAGCTGCAACGAATCGAAATCTAATCACATTTTTTGTCGAGTTTTGGATATAAATTTAGCAGGGGGTCCACCGAGACCAGTTAAATTATAAAGTCTATGAGAAAAAATAGGTTGGGAACCTCTGCTTTAAACTTACTCGTAAACTCTCTTCATGTAACCATCGGGAGGTATTATTTGTCCTCCACAACTTTGTAGACTCTCGGCTATGAATGCGCAGACCCCGTTGCTTTTCTTCTTAATTTCTTCACAAAGTCTCCCTACTTCGTCCGCATACATTTGTCCCAACTCTTCATCGCAATGTGAATCCCTTGGTTGCACATACTTTCCTCTGTACGTGTCAGGAACTGGTGCCTATTATAAAATAATGAAATACTTATTATTTGCTCCAAACCATATATTTTGTAATAATGAAATTAAAATATAATGGTTTAAAACCATCGATTACAATGACCATAATATAAGCATTATTTTACGAATGTAATTTTTTGTAATAATAATTTTATACAGAGCTATAATATAATTGTAGGTAGTAGGTACTATTATAGTATAGGAGTAGGTATATTATTTAAATTGTAGGTATACTTAATAGCTAACAATAATTAAAATTCATGATATCTTACAAGCGATGAAAAGATTCGTTTATGGAGGATATCAACAGTATTTTCAAAACATATTTTATGTTAGGTCAATAAGGTTTTGTTTTTCCACATCTTTAATCTTTTTTTCTAATCTCTTCAGTCTTTAATCTTTTAATCTTTTTCCATGTTTTTTTGAGAAAATGTTGCAATAAAGAACCACTGATCGAACCAATTTTAAGTAGGTACGAAAATCAGATTCTAATTTTTAGTTTTACACCCTGCTGTGTATGGTTAGGTTGAAGATACCTACGTACGCGAATACTAATACTAAGTTTAACTAATCTGACAAGTTTTTTTGCCAAATTTTTTTTTTATGCATTGAATGAATAAAAAAATATTTTGAGCCAGAATTCAGTGCACGCCATGGTTGTAAGTGATACATTATTATTTATTATATATATTTGATATAAAGGAATCTACCGTGCGAGTGTCAAATAAAGTCTTATCAAAAATATTATTTTCTATGAGAAATAATATTCGCGCGATATGACGCAGGAATACGAAACATCACAATAAAAGCAGACATAAATTCACATTTCGCTTATATTGCGTTGGCTACGCAATATCAAACTAAAATTAATAACACAAATATACACGCACGTTTGCTTACATTTTCCCTAACGCAAAAAACGTTGATTATATTACCTACCCGCGAAAAATAACTTCGCACGAGAATAATATTATTGACCCAGAGAACAGGGGACTGCGAGTTAACTCGACTGAATTTGCACTTTAATTCGGTGTCAAATGAAAGCTCCCATTGTGTACATTCTGAAATTAAAGTACTACGTATCCTTTTTCCTGTAGCTGTTGGTAAGTACCCATCTACAGGAAATAAAAAGACAATAAACAGTACAATGATACTATAAGTACGAGTATGTTAATAGGTCTTTTTCCTTTTGTTTCAGATATTTTTAAACTATACTCCATTTATTAATTCCGTAGAATTCTGACAATTATATGAATGATTTCTAGTTTGCTTTGATGAAAAGACACAGAAAAAGGTTTGTGACAACTGAAATTTCAAAAGTGACTGATAAATGGAACCGGAAATAGAAGTGTCAGAATTCTACCAAAATAATAAACAGACTGTAAATTGTCATCGTTTCGCAGTTTCAATTGGTTGATTTCTTAATAAAGACGAACGTACGGACGAAATTTGCGTGCATACTGACCTATGCAGGTCGGAATATTGAAACTCCTTGTTGTTTTTAAAATGTAGTTAAATTCAAAGTTTTGAATTTGGAACACCACAATTTAAACACGTAGCAGTTGGTCAATGTAACACCTAGGGTTGGTGATTGTGGTACCAATGTACGAACACGTGGTCACGGGCCTGAAAAGCCTAAAATCGAGAAGGTGCATGGCGGACTCACCACATGAACCCACTCTGGTTTCTCGGGCCCTCCTGGTAGGTTCAGTTTGTATGGCGACACATCAATCATAGACGTAAGATGGCCATGATAAGCGCTGGAACAAACAGGCGCTAGTAGCACCCCAATAACATTCCCATCCTACCCCCAATATTGACTAAAACAGAACTGCTGCACCGATATTGATGAATTTCTGTATGTTTGTTTGTGTTGATCTCTGCGTGGTAAATGGCGTTACGATCGAGTTCTAGGTATTTTAACTCAGTATTTTTTAGATTATGTAAACTAACATTTGGACTGGACAACGTCTGTTGAGTTTGCTAGTAATCTACAAAAAAAGGACTTAAAAAAATATATAATTAATTATTGAGTTAACAAATCAACAACTCTAGTGTAAGTATATGAGATCATTATTCGTGTCATTAATCTTTATGCAATGTATTTCAGTCTGAAGGTAAAGGCCACTGAATTTGTGCCATCAACGGTGATCACAAATGATGTGATACTTAACTCTAATCTATATTTATAACGCCTTCAAACTCTTGGCTCGTCTAACTAACATTAGGAAGTCATATTGGCAAATAGATGACTATCAGATACTCACTGGTCCAGTGTAATGACGTCCTTGTTTTTAGTGTGCACTCTAGCTAATCTCAAAGCGAGGTCGTTGGCCTCTGATCCAGAGTTGACGAAGAAACAGACCGACAGTGATTCCGGCATAGTTTTGACGAGCCTCTCGGCCAGAATCACGATTTCGTCGTGGAGGTAACGATTGTTCGTTGATATTAATGACATCTGGTTACGACCAGCTTCCACTACATGAGGGTGACAGTGTCCAACTGTAATAAAAGTATTTTTGTCAAAAAAAAAACTTGAATTTTCGAATTCGAATCGAAGTCGAAGTCGAATTGAAAACCTACTTTTTTTGAAGTCGCTTAGAAAGATGAATATATTTTAAACATCACCTTTATTACACTTTCTTTACCAACTCAATATCTAAGTGAAATCAAACGATCAAACTTTTCGTCAACTCAACCTTGTCTGATTTGCGGCTTTATTTATAAATGGAAATAACTTTTACTCTGGATTAAAACATAGGCTTTCATTCCGGAAAAATCCATGGTTCTTGCGGGATTTGTGAAAAACTGAATTCCACGCGGACGAAATCGCGGGCGTCCGCTAGTAGTTTAATAATAGCAACTCAGTCAACATCGCTCGATCGACTACCGCTAGGAGTGGGTAGATAATGGAGGTACCCATTAAATTAGTCCAGAGCATAGCTTTCCTGATAGGTGCCAGTATGTCTAATTGATGACATAAACATAAAGTAAGAAAGTGACAGAACTTGCATTTGGACTATAAAACACCTATCACAAGCCCACAAGGTGTTGAAGCCGGGCCTTAATCAAGTACCTACTACATTGTCTGTAAAATATATCTTAATATGACAAATGTTGCTATCGATGAGATAAGTTATATTATTCTTGTTAACGTTAAAATAATTCCAGTTTGCATATTATTATATCACTAAATTATGTAACTTAAAGACAGATATAACTGCACACGATTGATAACATTTTACCTACTTTACATATACCTACTTATTTAAATATAAACTGAGATATGAGAGTAAATAATATAAGATAATATTTAAGTAAATAATATACCTAGCTATGAAGTAGGTATCAGATTGCTCAAAATTGCATTACCTATGAAACCGAAAAATTTGCCTACAATGAATTGATTTATTTTGCTTTGAGCATCTGCTTTTTTGCCATTTGGGCTGGACTCGTCAGCGAAATGGTCTCAGGTTCTAGGTCCTTCGTTGGACTATTCTTATACCCACCACTCACATATTTACGACAAGTTGCAGGGAAAATATTTTTAAAATGAAAATATTTAAAAAAAATAACATAGTAGAGTCAACCTTAGGCCGTGACAGCCCAGTGGATATGACCTCTGCCTTTGATGATTTGACATACGAACTAAACATAGGCTACTTTTCATTCATCCGGGAAACATCCATGTCCCTACGATTCCCACGTAATCGGAGTCGCGGGCATCCGCTACTTCAATTTCACATCACCCACACATAATATTATAAAGGCGAAAGTTTGTGTGTAAGTTTGTTTCTCCTTTGCGCTGCGAATACTGCTATAGTAAGTTAACTACTAACCGTGAGCCACGTTGTTAATGCAGTCTAGATATCTCTCGCCGGTTTCGTCATACATAAATTGGGCGATTCCTCGCACTATTTTCAATGGAGTCGAACGGAAAAACAACTGGCAGGCGGCGCTGTAACAAATTTACTGTTTCAAATCTCCACCCAGCTTCTGTACCGTAGCGAAACAAGCAATTAATGCTGATAGATCGGCGCTGATAAATGTTAGGCTTAGAATATTTATTGCCTTTTGAAAAATCGTTACACGTTAACGATAAACTGTTTTCTGGATTAGGAATAGACTTGTAGTAAATAAATAGCTCTGTCAGACTATAAAGTAAGATAAAGTAATGCATAAATTATCATTTAACTCACCCTATGTGCTTTTCGCGCAACTTGATGGTTTCTGATTTGGGCATCGATTGTAGGTAAGCCATTGTGATCTGGGAAATTACAATATCGATTTAATATAGGTAGTATTTACGTATTAATTTAAATAGTTTTAATATTATTGTAGGTAGGTACATACTTATATAAATATATAGTTATTCAGGTCGTCGTCGTCGTCATCAACCCATATTCGGCTCACTGCTGAGCTCGAGTCTCCTCTCAGAATGAGAGGGGTTAGGCCAATAGTCCACCGCGCTGGCCCAATGCGGATTGGCAGACTTCACACACGCAGAGAATTAAAGTAATTCTCTGATATGCAGGTTTCCTCACGATGTTTTCCTTCACCGATTGAGACACGTGATATTTTAATTTCTTAAAATGCACACAACTGAAAAGTTGGAGGTGCATGCCCCGGACCGGATTCGAACCCACACCCTCCGGAATCGGAGGCAGAGGTCATATCCACTGGGCTATCACGGCTCTTATTTCAGTTATTATTATAGTTATTCAGGTATGGTTAATAAATACTTATAGTACTAACAGTAAAATGTTTTACATATTTCATAGAATGATTGTGACTGTTAATAATTGTATTTTTATGTTATACCTATAGGTACATATTTGTAGCTATAAAATTATCTACATTGCGTAAGATATGTAAAATTTCCAAACTTTTGTTTTCCTTTTGACAGATTTCCCGCGCTTTTACTTTTAATAGAATTTATCACCACGATTTGCGAATAAATACATCGACAAGGCTGTATGCCTCGTAAAGGTTTTTATTATGGAATTAGATAAACTATAAATAAATGCAACTTACCTCTATGTAAATAATTATAAAACAAAATAAAAAATATATAAGTAGGTGTGAACTGATAATTCTAATAATTATAGATAAAGAGACACGCGCGGCGCGAACGCCTTTGCTAGGAGGCAAATGCTACACGAGAGAGACGAGTCGATCATATATACCGCAGGCGTAGCTCGCACGCCCTCGGTGCGGCCAATGGAAACAAAAGAATTCACTATCAACGCAGTGATAACAACACATGCCGCTAGAAGTCGATCGCCACGCGGACGAAGCCGCGGCGTCATGAATAGGCCGCATGCTTGTTAAGGGGAAGGCTTTCGCGTGCCATCGCTAATCAACTATTTTTTAGAACGGAATGTTACCTGAAAATACTCCATTCAAATATTCTCGACTATTTTTAAATTGCATTGTGCCAATTATTCAGTACCGACTTGAATACTACACTAAGACACAGAAAACATATGTAGGTACAAGCTAAGATTATAACCGTAAGTACCTAAACAATAATTTTGACAGGTACATATTACAGTACGGGCTGCTATACTGTAAATTCTCAATATTAGGTATATCCACTGTAAATATATTCGATAGCGAAAGGTATTGAATATATTTAATGGAATATATTTATATTGGTTATTGGGTTCGATTTCCGGATGCTGGATTGTTGTCATAATAAATATTCCGATTACAGTATAAAACTTCTGAATCGTCTGTAACTTACCAGATTCGTCAATTGAAGTGAAGTAAGGTAGGTACCCAACCACCTTATTTCACATTAATTCTTCAAGGCTTCACCTTTGGAATGTTCCTACTCGGTAGGTACTTCTACATCCTCCAAGTTTTTCTTTTTCCTATTAGGTAGGTACCTACCTACTTACATATTTTTGAAACCAATAAACAGATTTAATAATTACTCATTATGGACAATTTTTCTCCGACTCCTTTTCTAAAAATTATTTTATCGAATTGCAACAGTGCCACAGTCCACGTCCCTTTTTTAGTAAAGTTTCTCCAAATTAACGAAGCTTCGGTTCTTTAGACCAGTTATAACTAGCTAAAACTTATATCTGTTTTCCGATGAACTTTAAACTTTAACACTGATATTATACTTACGACTATAAAACAGATATACGAGTGTGAAGCAAAAGTGTCTGATTACCCACGACGATTTGAGATTACATTTGTTTTGAAACAAGCGAGCAAAAACAAAATATATAAAATACGGACGGCTTATACACAAGCCTGCATTAAGGAAGTATACCTATCTGATTATGATTAGGGGCGGGTCTCTTGAGCTAGCCATTGACGATCAAGTATACCCGCGTTTCTGCAGCACCTACGGCTATGATTGATTGTGTGTTGGTCGCTGCGTGCATGACAGCTCGACTTGACGCATACATGAAACGTCGTCGCTGCGGGTAGCGCTGCAGATACATGGGTATACTTGATCGTCAATGGCTAGCAGCGGACCGCGGAATGGGCGTGGCTCATGCCAATTCCATATACGTCTGTTAATAATATCATTAATATAAATGGTGTTTGCTGCGTGCAGTGCTGCAGAAACGTGGGTATACTTGATCGTCAATGGCTAGCATTAAATATAAGATAGGTAATGTAATGTAACGTCTGGCCATCATGACGTTAAATATTTGCCTACTTGAGCTTTCTTATTTTAACAAGTGGCTTCTACTTGGATTAGATTAGATTGCGGCTTAGATATTTTTGCTACAGGTATCAAGATTTTATATAGGTATAGCTAAATATTTTTTTAATGGAATGTAAAAATATATAACACGTAGGCTAATTTTCATCCCGGAAAAATCCATGGTTTCCAAGGGATTTGTGAAAAACTGAATTCCACTCGGACGAAGTCAAGGGCATCCGCTATAAATAGTAAGTGTGGATAGGTATCACTGTATAATATTAAAAAAAAACTGAGACCGCATAAAATATTTTTTTAACATTTTTCTATATACTATTAAAAACACATTTCCAAAGTATTATATTATAGTGATCTATTGACTGGCCCTACGTTCTGAGGTATAAACCTAACGTTACTCCACAACATAACCCACATTCGGTTACAATTTAGCAGCTTTATGTTCAGTTAAACTTCGCATTAAGTGAGCAAATAGGGAAAAAGTAATAAAACGTGAAATATTAAAATTGCTGGTCATTATGTTATTGTACTAATACAGCTTATGATTATTCCTTGTACGTATGCACAGGGTTTTTGCCTAAATATTAAAAGCATTCCTATTAAAGTAAGTATTTAAATACCTCATCAATAATTCAATTAATTCAATACATATTAAAATGCCGGTTTTCTCAAGTGCTTATAGTTATATACACGATACAAACACAACGCGGGCGACGTCGCGGGCGTTCACTAGTATGTATACTATTATATACAAATTGGAAGTAGGTACCTACTAGTTGGATCTTCCGCCTAATTATTACTGATACTCCAGTCCGCCTAAAAATTAGGCGGATTGTCACTTAGGTCCTAAATTCTACTTACCTATATTTCTGTATTGTGCCTAAGCAAAGATTGTTTTTATTTCTCCTCGTTTGTATTCTGTGGATAAATCTATTAACATTAATTGTCCTACGTATTCAGTGACGTTAATAATATTACCTATGTATCATTAACATTACATACATACATGATACAATACAATCCTTAGGGTGCTTTTCCATCAGACATGTGCTACGCTACGCTTGCTATGGATGCGTTTGATATACACCAATCATATTCATTCGTGCACATAGCTCAGCGCAGTGATAGCCCAGTGGATATGACCTCTGTCTCCGATTCCGGAGGGTGTGGGTTCGAATCCGGTCCGGGGCATGCACCTCCAACTTTTCAGTAGTGTTAAGAAATTAAATATCACGTGTCTCAATCGGTGAAGGAAAACATCGTGAGGAAAGAGAATTATCTTAATTCTCTGCGTGTGTGAAGTCTGCCAATCCGCATTGGGTCATCAACCCATATTGGCTCAGCAGTGAGCCGAATATGGGTTGATGACATAGCTCAGCACTGGTGGAAACGGATTCAACCAAGTTAAGTTTTTTTATAAATCGCATACTAGTAACTCGAGCTCCGCATTTATCTCCCACAGCTACATAGCTTAGTTATTGGTGGAAACGGTCACATATTTTCGTAGCATAGATTTCACATCTTCGCAGCATAGCAAATGGTGGAAAAGCACCCTAAGTATTTGGATTATTAAAAGACTGCCTCGGTGGTGCAGTGGTTAGCCTATGTGGTTTCGGATCACGAAGGGTTCGGGTCCTGAGTCGGGAGAAGAGATACTGAGTTTTTTTTTTTCTAAGAAATTTTCAGTTAAAACTCAGCTCGCACGATCGCGGTCATTATGTAAAATATCAGTCGTTAACTTTATAAGTTGGCTACCAATGTACCTACTCATTCTAATTAAATCAGAAAATATTACTATTTTTTTTCTTTTTTATTCTTTACAAGTTAGCCCCTGACTACAAACTCACCTGATGGTAAGTGATGATGCAATCTAAGATGGAAGCGGGCTAACTTGTTAAGAGTAGGATGAAAATCCACACCCCTTTCGGTTTCTACACGACTAAATCGCTTGGCGATACGTCTTTATCGGTAGGGTGGTAGGTACTGGTAACTAACCACAGTCGAAGCCTCCCACCAGCCAAAATGCAAGTAGGACCTACCTATACACGATGGTAAAAATACAAAACACGTCTTTAAACAGAACTATGTCTAGGTAGGCATAACTACTTATCTACGTAAACACATGTGTTACTGTTTAGCAAATTACATTAGCACATTTATCGTTTGTAAGTTCTAATTGGTCGCTAGTTGCTGCGAGTCCATCGTATCACACTAATATTATAATCACACTTCTCATCACACTAGTATTACAAATGCGAAAGTTTGTGAGTAAGTGTGTGTTTTTTCCTCCTTTGCGCTGCGGCTACAGAAGCGATTTGGCTGAAATTTGGAATGGAAATAGATTTTACTCTGGATTAACACATAGGCTACTTTTCATCCCGGAAAAGTCCATGGTTCCCGCGAAATATGTGAAAAACTAAATTCCACGCAGACGAAGTCGCAGGCGCCCGCTTGTCATTTGTAATACCTATATAATATCAATATAGGTACCTACCTACCTACTACTGTGTTAGCAGCAAAGACATACAACAATAGTCTAGCGAGAGGGGTTCGAACCACGACTTCTCGGGAATGAGTCAAGCCCCATTACCTTCGAGCTACTGAGGCTTGTAACATTGTAACAAGGATTAGTAAACATACTTACAATATATTCTAGCTGCGTACTTAGTTATCATAGTGTTCTCACGACCTACCTTATTTATATAACAGTTTATGCACTCAGTAGGTAGGCAGTAGGCACTAACTATCATACAATGATTGTCTTCCGGATTCATACATTACTGACATCCTTGTTTCAGTATCTAACGGATGCGCTGTGTTCGATCGACCTTCATTCCTACGCCAAATGTTATTTATATTATGCGTTTGATTTAATTGCATATTTAGATTTGGAGACATGGGCCCAGGGGCGTAGCGTGCCTTGCCCTGTATCAAATTTTTGTAGGGGGGTCCAAATGAAGGATTTCTTACAAAATAAACAAAAATGCTCGCAGTGACTCAGTGCTTGAAGACTAAAGTCTTCGATCAGTGCGTTTTGCCAGTGATGACCTACGGATCCGAGATTTGGTCGCTGACTATGGGCCTCATTAGAAGGCTCAAAGTCACTCAGCGGACGATGGAGCGAGCTATGCTTGGAGTTTCTCTGCGTGATCGAATCAGGAATGAGGAGATCCGCAGATGAACCAAAGTCATTGACATAACTCAGCGGGTGAGAGAGGCAATGGGCAAGCCACATAGTTCGAAGAGTTGTGGTCCCAAAGTGCTGGAATAACGGACCCCCCGCACCGGAAAGCGCAGTGTTGGTCGACCCCCCACTAGGTGGATCGAGGATATCAAGCGGGTTGCAGAGAGCCGCTGGATGCTGGCGGCTCGAGATCGTTGTGCTTGGAGGTTCATGCAATAGGCCTATGTCCAGCAGTGGACGTCTATCGGCTGATAAGGTAAGGTAAGGACTTAACGTATGTCTCCAACTTTTGGGCTCATGCTTAGCCAGGGAAAAAAAAAATTGTGGATTATCTGCATTTTACTAATTTTGCATTCACACGTAAGGGGCCCCTGTAGCCTGGGGGTCCCGTTTAAACGAGACGGCTGATACGGCGGTAGCTACGCCCCTGCATGGACCTAGATCATTGGGCATGTCATTTGTAGTGTCCCTTTGTCGGAATGAGGATAACACTATTATTAATACTAGTATTTTACATAACGTTTAATCTGTTATATTGTTGCCACTTGCGACGTCGCTTTTTACGATTTCCACGGAAAGATATGGAGCAGCCCTATTCTTACACTTATTAATATAACTTATAACATCATCATCAGCATATTTGTCATTGCTCAGGGCTCAGGAATTGTATCTCCTAATTAACATTCTTTCCGAGGCAGGTGAATGTGATAGTTAAGTTTCCAATTCCGGAGATTTTCATGGCAGGAAGGATTAAGGAAACCCATACGGAACATAGTCCGACTAGTTCAAAGTAAGGGCAGTTTATAGTACTAGAAGTGACAAAATAAATGTAAGTAGACACGTTTTCAGAACCTAAATGTTCACAGGCTACCGCAAAATGGTCCATTTAGGATGCTGTAAAGCGTTTTATATCCGTTCTCAGGTTCTATTATTATCAGAGCATTAAATGTTATTTATTCTTTAATTAATTAGCAAACATCTAATAATATTTATATTTATACCTACGTAGAAACATTTAGGTAGATAATTGCCTCAGTAAGTACGTATCTGACCTACTTAATGAATAATGCCTGCTTAATACAAATTTTCATAGTCTATAAATACCAGTATCTTAACCTTATTTAACTGATAGGCATCGAAGTGTTGTGTTTACAGTTTAAATTTACATAATAATGTCGATATCGATACACCTACGTTGTTTGATTTTCAAAACGAAATCTAAGCTGTAGGACGCTCGAATCTTTTTATTTACGACTTTAGTCTGGTACGATATTGCTGGCAACACGTGTTAAAAAACGTACATTGCATGTTCTGTTCCAAAACTGTGGTCATTTCGCATGATTCACATTCTGTAATATCTACGTACCTAGTAGGTACCTATGTCATGTTCCAATCACGCAAACATTGGCAAATATCCAAAAAGGAAACGAAGGTAGGTAGGGGTTAACTCCTTATAATAGTTTGACGTTTATTTATCTAGTGACACCAAGTAACATCGTGACGTCACAAAATGGACGACAGCATTTTTGACGTTTGAAAAATTTATGAAATAGGAACATAATTTTTAAATTAAATTTTCTATAAAGTCTTTATTTCTTATTAATTGATATCGATATATTTCGGACCTTTATTCCATGTAGGTACCTACTACATATACTTAGGTATAAATTAATATTGTTTAAATTAACTTTGATATGAGTTGAGTCAACTACTTATACTACAGCCTGTCTTGATGATTACTGTTTACCAACAAAGAAATTAGAAATGAAGGTAACACATGTCATTTCATAACTTATTTATTTTAAATTATGTATGGTTTGTTTATAAAATATTATCTAAAATATATTAACCATATCTAATTATTCTAAGCTTATTTATTATAATTAATTTAAGAACAAGTTTATTATAGTTATTATTAGGTGTGAAATGACTAGTGATTTATACCCTCATTTTTAATTTGTTTGTTGGTAAACAGTACCTACTCATCAAGAAAGGCTGTAGCATAGCTATGTCGCTGGAAAATGCGTTGACGCATCCCGTCCGCAGACTGCACAGGCAGAGCTGTGCAGAGTATGTGGGAGCATACCCTATTTTGACAAAGCTTCTCCTTAGCAGGTGGCATGCATGTACGATTGTACGGACGATGAAACGTAAAACTACTAGGAATATTCTATTACGATCAAGGTGTTTTCAAAGTCTTCATTAATCAATAAGTACCAACCTGTCTGCTTGATACAATATTGGCTGCGAAATGCGACAAGGATGCAAATATACAAATATTTTCTCTTTAATAACGTAATATGTAGATAAATTATTTAATTATAAATAACTAAGTAAATAGTAGAATAGAAAACAAATGCCTGCGTCAGCGGCATATCTACAGCTACCGAGTGACATTTTGATTTGGATAAACAATTTACGCATTTTCTTTACCTACGCCATTGGGATGGCGAATAAACACTGGAAAACGCAGTGAGTGACAATGCTTAATGGAAACAATCAGTTATGTGCACAAGGTTTATAACTAGGGTTTATGCACTATGCACTATCATTATCCGCCTATTTTGACAGCCCATTACGAGGTCCAGGCCTTCCTCCATATACCTATGCCATGCCGCAGGAGCGTCAATGTTTGCCTAAGACATTTATGTCATAAGTAAATAAACCTATATTTATGTATATAATATTATGTCTATAAATAGATTATCTTATACGACCTTTCGCGTCAGAGTAAATATATACATATCTACTCGTAGTTATCTATATATTTATAGTAGGTAGTCATTATTGGTTCAGCAAATTTGTTTATGAAACTTTCCAAGATATTCCCGCAACAAAGTGGAAATATTGTAAACATTATCTTCATACCTAGTAAATAAACCTTGCAGTAGTAAAATTGCTGCGACTTCGTCTGTAAATAACGTTGTTGCGAAAATTATAAATAGGAAGTCTTGCAAAAATACTTAATAATTTACAGATTACTCAGGACTTATTATGTGTGGACTTATCCAATAAGAAATATATTTCTAATTTTTTTTTAAATAAATTGAAAAAAAAAAACATTTCGTGTCTATGTTTCGGCATTAATGTGGAAGTGGGTCTGCACCAAGGGACAGCTTTAAGCCCCTAATTGTATCTCCGGGTTATATCGAGTAGCGAGCGGACTGGAAAAAAATTGCAGGAGATATTAGAAAGTCATAAAATATATCTACCTACGTACCTACTACATTTTTTTAGTTAACTAGGTTTAATCTAAAACTGTCTCTGAAAATATGCTATTACCTAGATTACGAGAATTTGGTTTTCTAAAAATAGGTTAAACAAGTTAAAATTTAAAATTGGGCTTAACCATTTAGCACTTAGTTTTTGTTTGACGTTCGTTTTTAGTGTATTTCTTTACTAGCTAACTTACTAGTTGCGCCCTGCGGTCTTATCCGCGAAAAAGTATGTACCTACACGTAATTTAGATAAAAATCTATCTCCATTCCAAATTTCAGCTAAGTCACAGAAAACATATGTACAAGTAGCTAAGTTGGTTCAGTAGACGCGGCGTGATAGAGTAACAAACATTCATACCATCATATAACCATCTCATTTTCGTAAATCTCGAGAAACCATTGTTTTTTTAGAAACAAAGAGTAGCCTGTCTTATCCAGGTTATTATCTATTTTCATTTTAAATTTAATCGAAATTGGTTTAGTAGTTGCGGCGTTAAAGAGTAACAAACATCCCATTACCACCACTCTTTTTTACGTCGAGGTTAAAACAAGAAGAGGATATTGGACCCTATCCAATATCCTCTTTGCCCCTGAATGGAGAGAGACCTACCTATCCTATATCTATACTAATATTATAAAGCTGAAGAGTTTGTTTGTTTGATTGATTGAACGCGCTAATCTTAGGAACTACTGCTGCGATTTGAAAAATTCTTTTAGTTTTAGATAGCCCATTTATCAAGGAAAGCTATAGGCTATATAATATCCCCGTATTCCTACGGGAACGGAAACCACACGGGTGAAACCGCGCAGCCTGAGCTAGTAAATAATATAATCGATGCACACAAATTAAATCATCAACCTAAATATTACATAGCTACGATAAAACCAATGTATCAAACTGTTATACCTATATGCCAATGGCCATGCAATAAAATAATTGCAATTAGAGAGGTCAATTAGGTATCTACTGCGCTTAAAACATTAAATGTAAGGGTGAACGCGCAAAAGGTTAATAAACAGCGATGTTATGAAAATATTATCTTACAGCAACGATATTTTTACAGTCCCTTCACACAGGCTCCTCAATGTACCTACATATGTATATACAGGTACCTACGTTCGTCTGACCTCAACCTTATTTTGCGCAACACCCCTTGTCGAGAATATTTTTCCGTAGCCAATAGGTCCCAATTTCTTACCCTCCTACGAGTATAATTGAATTACCTAGACTCAAAAATAAAAATCAGTCTTTATTTGAATTCCTATTTAATTTATGCAAAGACTAATTGATTGCCGTGATAGCCCAGTGGACATGACCTCTGCCTCCGCTTCCGGAGAGTGAGGAAACCTGCATACCAGAGAATTTTCTTAATTTTCTGCGTGTATGAAGTCCGCCGATCCGTATTGAGCCAGAGTGGTGGACCATTGGCCTAACCCTTTTCTTATTCTGAGAGGAGACTCAAGCTCAGCAGTGAGCCGAATATGATGATGATGATGAAATACTAAAATGATATTATCTCGCGAATCTTCTAATAGGTAGCTAATTGGTATTTTATTCTACATATTAATAAGTAGCCAAGCCAGCAGCCAAGTAGAAAATGTTCATTTCACACCACTGTCCCCCGGGAACGGCACAGATTTTCGGGATAAAAAGTACATATGAACTGACATCATGCCAAACAATTGAATTCAAGTGAAGTAGGGTCACTTGTTATACAGTGGCTATACCAGAAACAGTGGCTCAGCAACAGTATTTGGGAAAGGGGCAGAGATATCTATTCGCTATATTCACTCTTCGAACGCGGTTGACTAGTGTACAAGTTCATGCCAGTTCGCCGGCGAAAATTATGTTAACTTTCTGTGTTAGTGGATTTTTTAGTTTTTCATAAAAAAAAAAGTTGTTTTCAAGGTAAGAAACATTGTGTTCCAACTTTTTATTAATGTGTTATTATGGGTAGCTGTTATTTTCTGTAGATTCTATGTCTTATCAAGATTAAATAAATGCACATCTCCGTGTCGTTTGTAGGTTATATTTTTCTTGAGGCCGTTTTAAATTCAAAACGGCGTAAACGTCCACAGTGACTCAATTTTGAAAGGTTCACAGTGGATCATGAACCACTGTGTACTTTTGATATCCACTGTGTACTTTTAATATGTTTTTATAATTATTTAACAACTTTTTTAAATGTTGAAGAAGATCGAAATATAGTAACATAGATTTATTTCTTATAGAATGCCTCGTGGTCTATCGGGACCCATACTGAAGCAAAGATGAAAGAAGCTCTCGAACATATGAAATCTGGGATGAGTTGTAGAAAGGCATCGAAGACATTCGGCATTGCTTTTACCACTTTGCGACGCTATTATCTTAAGTCAAAAAGTGGCAGCGACATTAATACAATGAGGTTAGTTCCGAATTATGAGGTAAACAAAGTTTTTAATGATGAACAAGAGAAAGAGTTGAAAAAATATTTTAAATACTGTTCATCATTATTTTATGGGCTCTCAGAAAAGGAATGCCGAAGAGTCGCATTTCAAATGGCGGAAGTTAACGACTTAAAGATGCCTGAAAGCTGGAAAGCTAATCAAATAGCAGGTAAAGAGTGGTTAAGAAGTTTTAGGCGAAGACATAGTGATCTCAGTCTACGCAGACCCGAACCATGCAGCCTAGCCAGAGCCACGGCTTTCAACAGGCATAACGTAGAAACTTTTTATAAAAACTTAGAAGAATTAATGCAAAGACTCCCTGGCTTCATAGATGGCATGCGAATTTATAATTTGGATGAAACCTCAACCACTACAGTACAAAAACCACAACGTGTTATTGCAACAAAAGGCAAACGTAGTGTGGGTAAGGTGACTAGCGGCGAGCGAGGTACGTTAGTCACAACATGTTGTATTATAAGTGCAGGTGGATCAGCTTTGCCACCTGTAATGGTATTTCCCCGTAAACACTTCAAAAATTTCATGATTAAGAATACACCTGCTGGCACTTTAGGTCTTGCTGCACCTAGTGGTTGGATGAATGCTGATATATTTCCAGAAGTCATCAAACACTTCATAAAACATACAAATTCATCGTCTGAAAATCCATCAATTTTAATATTGGATAATCATGAATCACATTTATCATTAGCTGCATTGAACTTGGCTAAAGCTTCTGGCGTTCATGTGTTGACTCTCCACCCCCACACATCAGCCAAGCTTCAACCTCTCGACGTTGGTGTTTTTGGACCCTTCAAGACCTATTACAACGCGGCGGTTGATTCTTGGCTATTGAGAAACCCAGGCAGGCCAGTTTCTATATACGACGTTGGTGAATTAGTTGGAACAGCATTTCTGAAAGCAATGACGCCTACAAACATTGTTAGCGCATTCAAAAAATGCGGTATTTTCCCCTTCGACCGCCACTTGTTCAGTGACGAAGACTTTATGCCAAGTTTAGTCACTGACAGATCATACAATGTTGGTCAGGAAGAAGAAACAACTTGTGATTATGACGTTGCTACGGTTTCTGTTGGTCAAGAAGAAGAAACAACTCGTGATGTTGACGTTGCTATAGTTTCTGGTGAACAAGAAGAAGAAACAACTCGTGATGATGACGTTTCTATGGTTTCTGCTGGACCTTCCTGTATAAATGACGACCATGATGAAGTCGAAGAAGAACAGGAACCCCAATCTAACAGTACTGTGTACCAACCTGTGACATTATTGTCAATGGTATTAAAAAGATTCTCTGAAGTGGCCAGCAATATTTCGCCTTCTGTTACGCAGAACTTATCCTTGAATAATGATTCCTTTATATCATGTCTGGTAGATTCAAATGAAAACACAGATATAGCAGAAAAACAGCAGCCAGCCGTTGTTGTTGAAATTACTTCTCCAAATGCAGTGGTATCTATACCAGCTCTGCCAAAAGACGATTTTACAACTGAGGGACCGTTACAAGCTATTGAAAATAAGAAATACAAAACGGTTATTTCTCCATTTGAATTCAGATCTCAAATAAAAGCTGGACCAAGAAAATCGAATCGAAAACCAAGAAAATTAGGTCGCAGTATGATCGCCACCGATACTCCAGAAAAAAATGAAATCGAACTTGCCAAAGCATCAGCAAAAACTAAGAATAAAGAAAGTAAACAAAAAAAAGGTGTCAGAAAAGTTATGCAAGGTGATTCAGATGATGAAAAACAGAAAAAGAAAAGAAGAAAATTAGTCAAGAAACCGATACAAAGTGAATCTGAAGAAGAAGAGCTGGATGATAATGTTGTTTATCAAGAATCTGATGAAGATCAAGACTGGTTGGAAGAAGAAAACGAAAATAAATACAAAATTTTGACTGAACAAGATATTAATGAGCCTCTGCCGCGGCTTCCTAAGGAAGGAGAATACGTTTTAGTTCAATTTACGACAAAGAAGAAAAAGCTTTTTTACATTGGTAAAGTTATTGAAGAAAGGAATAAAAATCTAGAATACTATATTAGTTTTCTCAGGAAGAAAGCTTGTAATAAATATCATTTGCCTGCTATTCCAGATTTGTCAAATGTAAAAGAAATTCATACTGCCTAAACCCACTTTTTCCGGTAGTACCACACGCCAGCAGAATTATTACAGTTTCTCTATTGATTTGACGCAACTGAATATGCTCTAACAATGTTTCCATTAAGTTTTGGATCTACTTTTTTGATTTTGCCTATTTTTGTGATAACTAAGTTGGTTAAGTTTTTATAATAATTTTTAAATTGATGTGCAATTTTGAAAGTTTTGATTGTTTATTTGTTAGGAATGTATTCCTGTTTTGCTTTAATAATGTTTAGGTTTATGCAGTTCGCTGCTATAAGAAAACAATTATTATGAGTACAAAAATAAAAGACTGATTAAATGTGAATGAATTTGTTTAATTTTTCGACAAAACCAAATAATTTATGACCATGATCCATTGTGCACTACCCTGATCCACTGTGTATTTACACCCGAGCCACTGTTTCGACCCCCTGGTACACAGTGGCTCATTTCCGTGTTTTTAAAAAATCTCTGATATCTTTTTCCCTATTAAAAATAACGACAAAACGAATCATATTTATTAAACTACAATGTATACACCCTATATTGGTTAGTATTGGTATATCCTGACACTGCTGAGGGCTGTGTTACAGCCTTCGGAAAAAAGTGATCCACTGAGTACCAGGTGACCCTACTTAACTCTGAAATAAAAAAAAATCTGAAAAAGTTTACCACATACAAGATATTACCGACCGACCTAATTGGGGATTATAAGTATCAACGTTATCTAAATACCCATTATTTATTAACCTCAGAATATTAGATAATATATCAAGTAATCAATCAAATCGTATATTTACGAAATATAGATACGATTACGTACACACTTGAAGATAGCACTGAGAGCCCATGAGTGCTACAGCGTCATACACGTGACTCGCACGCTTTATTGACGTGCGTATCATTAGCTAAACAGAACAACCGTGCTAATGTAATAATGTTCAATGTATATAGCATTGTTGGATAGTAATCGCAGAATAGAGAACGATACAGAATGAGTCCTTACAGTCGCGCGGTGTGGCCGGTGGAACCTTTAAAAATCAAACGACTTACGCGTCTCCGTTATCCGCTTAAACAAACTTTTTTCATAATTTGTATTTCAAGATTTAACACTAACAACAATTAGGTACGTAAATTAATATCATAATAGACTAATAATCAATAATTAAAAAAATACTCCATCTTACCTATTTAGTTTCTTGAACAGTTATTAAAATATTTAAAAATGAATAAGATGCCATTTTTCTTGAATAATATTGAAAACTAGCAGACGCCACGCGGATTCACCCGCGTCGTTCTCGTTCCCGTAGGAATACGGGGAAAATATATAGCCTATAGCTTTCCTCGATAAATGGGCTATCACTGAAATGATTTTCCAAATGGTTCCTGAGATTAGCGCGTCCAAGCAAACAAAATAAACTCTTTAGCTTTATGTCATACTGACTCGAGAATGTATTAGTTTTTGAATTTGTATTTCGAATAGCTGCATCGTTGCCGTGTTCCGCGCTCTATCTGCCTATTATTCTTTAATCTGTGATAGTAATATTGGGCCGTAAGAGATTACGGTTTACAACCATTAAACAGTAAAGGTACACATAAATATTTTCATTGCCTTGGGCCAGTAATTAATGTGGGTTTGAATTGCGAGGTACAGGGTTCGAGTCCTAGGGCGGGTCAGCAATGAGTATTTCTTTCTTCTAAGTTTTCAGTAAAGATTTTAAACCTGGAGTTGGAAAATGCCTTGGAGACGTAAGACGTCAATCTCGCAGTAGGAGACATAAAATAATCACCCTGAAGCCCACCAACCCGCAATGGAGAAGCGTTTAGGGTCTCAACTCCATATCTCTTATATATGGAGAAGGAAGGGGGACCGATGGTAGTGGTATGATAATTATAATGAACGAATGAAATTATTTTAAATTGTGTTTAGTTTTACCCGACTACTATAGACACGCGCGAAAAACATAACCCGTGGTTTTTGCGCGTATCTTGTATGTAATATTCTTTATTATTATTTACAGGACCTATTTATTTATATAAGAAACTTTGCATGATACAAATGTAAGTATGTAGATAACCCAACACTTATTTTGGTTTCTGGGTGCAAGTAGATAAATAAAACAATCTGCTCTTAAATATAGAATAAGTATATTGAATAATTAAATTATGTTACTTCAAATATTTTGCCAAAAAAGACTTAGGTGTTATCCGTAAAATTAAATTATCTAAGAGGTCAAATGTTTAGTTCGAGTAAAAACATACAGTAGGTAAACTTGGAAAGATAAATATTGCAAATAGGAAATATACCAAATGTTTGACAAACGCACACGTTATGTGTCCACCATGCAACCGCAGACCATTCGACTTGTCATCGCAAAGTGTTAGGTACTGTAGGTTATGGTTGCAAATTTGCATGGAAAACGACAACATGGCAACAAGATTCGACACGGTTAGACCAGAAATAGTGCATAACAGTCTATCATTTTACTAATCATTAATTAATTAATAATAACTTTATAATTACAACCATTTGCGACAACGGAACACTAGTGCTTATACGATTTAGTCGTTAATAAAATATATGGGCACTCCTAATTATAAATACGAGATGTCATAAAACCCATCGATCTCCTATTAAAAAGTGGATGCACAATCAGCGACCAAAAACGTCCCCACTCAATGAATGCCAAACACAACTTCTTGGCACTCAATTCATTTCAGTCGCATTTGCAAATTCAACCTTAAACTTAATCCTTAAGGTTGAATTTGCTATGAATTTGGGATTTTATTGAATATTTGAATATTGGACTATATGTAAAGCGCTTTAGGTATATAATTTTCTTTACCAAAAATTCTAAAACTGCCAAAGCAAAATTGGCCAGTTTTTAAGTGACGTTTTCTACATGATTGTGCCTCCTTTTATTGTAAGAGGTCAATGCATAAAACAAATAAGGAGATCCAAAAATGTGTCAACGGTGAATTGATATTTGAATAATGATATTAGCTTACAGATATCCCGGTAATAATTAAATTAAGACTATATTGACTAGTCTTTTAGTCTTGCAACACATGGAGGCCAGTTTAAACCGAGCGAGAGATTTTTTTTTCAAGTGGCAAAACGTAATTTTCAAGTAAACGTTGACAAATGGCTTTATATGCAAGTGAAAACAATTATACACCATTTAAAAGAAAAACTTTTCATAAATATTGATTGTAAATCAAGAATTATTTGAATCCGTGTAGGCTAAAAAAATTACACTTTATATTTGTGACGAAGGATATTATTACATAAATTCTCAAATAATACTACTATTTTTAGCAATCAATATATCAAAACTTTACGAACAAACAGCGGACTCATGCTGTCGCAATTTGGCAATTTTTCGCCGCAAACAATACCATCAAAAATGTTACAGCATAAGACCGCGTGATCGTTGCTTGCAGTATCTCATGTCGATTGCGAAATGTATAATATTATGCGTTACGGACGATACAATAATATATAAACGTATTACGTACACTAACAAGTAGCCATTCCAATCGTAATGGTTACAAATTTAATAGGCGGACAACACACTTACAAAGTGTATAATTAAACTACAGTCCAGATGTATAAAATTATGCATCATTTACTAAGAATTATTACGTTTTCATTTGTGATGGAACGATGATATATTCATCTATATATCATCTATAATAATAATTATTTTGTATAAGAAATTCATTCTCACTGGACATTTTATACACCTGGGTAAGTAACCAGAGTAGTACATTTCATCTTTCTGTATTAGGTATTATACTTATTACATACTCAATCGAGTGGCCCATGCATAGATATAAAGATGAACTGTGAAAAGAACATACAATAAATTAAGAGGCACAATTATCCGCTCTCTTTAATGTGACGCGAGTACATTAAAGTGGGGGGATATTTGTGCCTCTGAGTATACAATCTTAGGTAGGACGAGATCATAGACCAATCAGACTTTGCATCTCTTTATTCACTGAATTCTATTCCAGTGATAACGTAAAAATTGTATACAAATTAACTTTTTGAAGTGACTACTTCTTATGGGGTTAAACCAGTCCGTAACGTAACGCGTTACGACGCCTCTGGATTTCGTTTATCTCACGCATACGGCAGTAGGTTAAAGTTATCACTTCTGTCGAGCGTCCCGACACGAACACGTTTTTCTTTTTCAGACTTTTCATATCTTTATTCACTGAATTGTATTAAGAAGTCATATTGTATACAATTTTTTTAATAGACGGAGAGCCGGCAACAGCCAGACCTTCGTCATTTTATAAAAGCAGAAAGTTTGTCAGCTCACGCTCATACTATAGATAAGTACCGTAACCAACTATAGAGTTTGGACCGTAGTGGCTTTGGCAGATAGAAGGTTTCAAGGATCCAGACCCTCAACCACTTAAGTATAAAGTATAAGTTTATCGACATAATATGAAAAATGGTATCCTCATTCAGACACTTAGCTTCATGCTAACCCTTCGCTAAAGACCCTTGAAGTTTTAAATTAAATTGTGTTTTTCGAAAGGTTGTCGCGAAGCTAAGTGACAGGCGACTGGGAATATAATTTCTCATATTATACCGAGGAAAACATAAAAATATTACACTTTATACTTAGACGGTTTAAGGGTCTGGATCCTTATAATCTGCTACCTCCCAAAGCCACTGTCCAAACTTCACATTTGGCTACCGTACTTACTTATGGTAGGAGCATGAGCTAACAAACTTTCAGCTTTTATAAAATGACGAAGGTCTGGGGTTCACGGGCTCTTAGACTATAAGAGTATGCACAAGTCACAGTTCATTTCGTTTACCATCAATGTGACATTAAGACGTTTTTCCCTTGCATAAACTGTGATGAACATTCCCAACACCGACACAACTGAACGGAACATACAATGTGCACAACAGCAGTACAACTGATATGTGAAATATCAACATCCTGCAAATCAATAAAAAAAACTCCAAAAAACACTTATAAAACTTCGCATCTTGCCTGATACTGGGCTAATTACATCTATGACATGCATTAAACGACTAATTAAAATATACTTCATACTAACGTCTTATAATTATGAAACTACGATATATTTTATCTTTCTTTTTTTTATTTTAATATTATATTTAATATGTTTAATGTTAGTGTAAAAATAGGTTTTTGAGACGAATTTACTTTAAGCATTATGCCGAAGTCGACATGCTTTTACGATACCACAAAATGTTAATAATGCCCATCGAGGCGATGCTGTTATAATCAATTCATTCTGAAATGCTCAAAAATGTAAATATTATGGCAAAACTAGCTTACTTCAACTTACTTTTAGGATGAGAAAAATGCTATTGCAAACTAAATCACATCATGTACCGGCAAAATAATCTTGGACGGCAAGTTATTATGAAGTATTTTCACGAGTTTAATACGAAAGTTTATTCAAACGCACCTAGCACTATAGGCGAAATATATTTTAGTTACTTACTATATAAGCGAAATATCTAGACAAATTTATTAGCTAACATAGCTTTAGGATTTTGGCTATGTTAATCTCAAAGTGCATTATTAACGAATCGGTAACACGAAAAATAAAGGGGGATTCAGTATGTAAGTACATTGGTAGTGCAGTGAGATGTTATTACCTACCTATATATACGATTCAAAATTAAGCCAGTACAAGTGGCAATGATTTTAGTTTCTGCGATTATTTAAATTGGTTTCAACTTTCAACATCTTTAATAAAGTTGTTATTTCGTTGAAATAACGTTATCACTTGCTACTACGATTAAGCTTGACGAAATTTTCTTTTTACGTAATTTCGATGAAATAGCTACGTTAAATGATCTCAGAAACGAAAAATTGATGCCGCTTAATGCAGTGGCACATGTTTTGAGTTATAAATACATCGATATATATAATTAATGCTGTACCGTTCCTCAACCAAATTAACTCCGGATTAAAGGCTTTAATAAAGATTGTTTTTTTTTTTACAGACATGACTTCAACATTATACCTAGCACAAATATATGCTTTCTGACCTGCACTAAGACAACTTAGCGAGTTTTTTTTATATAGATAATCTTCTACTACTCAAGGATAGATCTATGAAAATCATCACCTTATTGCTCTTAAGACAATGTTATGTAACATTACAAAGTTATTTCGTTGTAAAAACGTAGTGTGAATTTAGTACTGTTGTCTGCGATTGTCTTTTTATTAGACGTAATAACATCTCACTGGGCTAAGGGATATTAACGGATTTACTCTCAGAAAACTGTACACATTTTCAAAACTTTGCATATATAAAAGGCCGAATTTATGGATCGTGTACTCATCCAACGATTACATTATCCGAATTGAAACTAACTAGCATTCTAAAATTTACTAACTACTGAATGCAACGAGCATCCACGCTTAATGGATGAAACACCTAATTGATAAAAATATTGAACTAAAACTATTTGACGCCGCAGCCGGCAACATACATTACGAATACCATTCCAATGTCAGACTCTTCAGAGTTTAATCTTCTGTGTCAATAAACGATAAAAACCAAGTTAGCAATGTACCCAACGATATTTTATACTATAGATATGTTACGTGCATCGATCTCCTATTAAAAAGTGGATGGGTGACAAACCCAACTTCTTGGCACTCAATTCAAGAAGTCGCATTTGCAAATTCAACCTTAAACTCAATTCTTAAGGTTGAATTTGCTCTGAATTAGGGATTTTATTGAATATTGGATTATATTTAAAGGCCAATTTCTTTGCTAATAATTCCAAAACTGTCAAAGCAAAATTGGCCAGTTTTCTAGTGAAATCTTCTACATGATTGTGCGTCATTTTATTGGTCAATGGTAACGTGCCTAAAAATCTCCGCTAACATTGATCTGAATTTAGCTACTCCACTGAGCGCACACATGCACAATTTTCTGTTTAATTACAATATATATTTATGTATAGTTTTTACACTTCCTGAGCACACAACTCGACATTGTAGACAATATTTAGGTATAATTTGTTTATATAACTTTCGTTGTTTACTATGCGACGAAATGACATTAAGACAGTCACCTTAAGTTAAGTTAGTCACCTTTGTTCGCCTCAGTTTCGACGCGTCAGTGACATATCTAATAGCATAAAATCTTTAATGATGCTATGATGGTGAATCACTTTTGTAAAAAATTTTGTTTTCAATGAAATTCATTATGAATAAATACATTAATAAATGTTTAACTGTTACATATATAAACGACACAATATAGATACAATACCTTATTTTGTAGATAATCTATAACTCCAGAATAGACACCTCTATAATGAATAACATTATCTAGATTGCCGTTATTTTATGTAAATATCATAGTTCCGTATCCAAATCTCATACATAGAACATAAAATAGTAACTTATGAGTTGCCTAAAACGTAAAGTAATGTAAAATGTTATATATTTTCCCTATATTTTGTGTAAAAGCAAATAAATGAACACGAATTTGTGTATAATAAAATAAATAATACCACACAATATTATGCTTTTATGAGATAACTAAAAAAAATATTAATACCTATAATTATTTTAATTGTGATGGAAATTTTAAATCTTTAAAAAAATCTGACTTAGACAGACAGAAAATATAGCAAAGTAGACTAAGATTACTAACGTAGTAACTATATTAGTAGTAGTTATAAAAATCTTAGGGAAACATTTCTTATAATTACTATTTTATAATAAATCTGCCAATTTTATTAAGACTAAGTCTACATTTTATTTTGTGATATATGCAACTACACTTATTTGCATTGCAGCTATTCTAAGTCTTGTTTTATCAACTCACATGCAAGCCCTTACAAACAATCGTCTTAAAAACTTCAACTAGTACTCCAAAAGCTGTAATTCACTAGCGTCGACTACCATATTACAATTAATACATTGATATTATTTTATATTGCTTTTGGCGGCGGAAGATTATGTATACGTTCTATATTTAATTTTAACAACCACACAAAACTAGCGACACTGCTACATCTATTTGAGACACTGATAATGGCACGGACACACTATACTTGTATTACGCAACACAGCTCGCCCTATCCGGTCCCGACGTTAAGGTGCTGATAGACTGGAGCATTCACATCGAGCATTCGCCGTTTTTATATTTGTCGAACTGAACAACAAGCCGAGCCAAGCATAGAGCCAAATATTGCTACTAACATCTTGAGAATTCATACGAACGCTCTGTTCGTTGCTTGTCAACGAAATTCCATGCCGTTGTCTATACTATATAAGCAAATCTGCTCGCTAGAATGCTCGCCAGAACGCTCGATAGAATGCTCGCTAAAATGTTTTCTTGTTTTTTTTTATTCATTACAAGATAGCCCTTGAATACAATCTCACCTGATGGTAAGTAATGATGCAATCAAAGATAGAAGCAGGCTAACTTGTTAGGAGAAGGATGAAAATCCACACCCCTTTCGGTTTCCACACGACATCGTACCCGAACGCTAAATCGCTTGGCGGTACGTCTTTGTCGGTAGGGTGGTAACTAGCCACGGCCAAAGCCTTACACCAGCCAGACCTGGACCAATTAAGAAAACCTCAATCGGCCCAGCTGGGTATCGAACCCAGGACCTCCGTCTTGTAAATTCAACGCGCACACCACTGCGCCACGGAGGCCGTCAAATTTTCAAACAAAATTTCGTATTTTCTTTGATGTAACATTCGCACGAATGTTCATTACAAGTGAATGCTCAAGTCTATCAGCACCTTTATGACTTCTCATTTCAACGTATAGTAGATATAGTACTATTACATAGGTATATGTAAATTATTATAACCTGGCATAGTATGCGCCAAACATCTAGTCCACTCTTAAGTTGCAACACAGCTTCTAAAACAATATCCCTGCTGGGATGTTTGTTTATTATGATGTATATATACGCCTCGTGTTCAGAGCGGATTTCAAGTTTGTCCCTTACTTAAGATACTTACACACATGGACTCTATACAAGTACAATGTATGAAAGTGTGTACGCGAGAAGTTAGTATAATTTACCGATTATATTTATAATCTATTTTCGTGTATAACTGCTTTCAATATACTTTTCATCAAAAAAGTCGAAACCGTCCGCAAGTGTTGTTCAGGCGGACTGTTTCGATTATTTTGATGAGAAGTATATATTATATAGTATTGCACTCATTTTGCGCCACTTTTATCAATTGCCCTATTTTACCGTTTATTTAAAGTTATAATTGTATATAGAATCTGTCTGACATAGGAATGCGCGAACTGTCGCCAGCTATCGTCCTATTAGTTACAATATAGTTATATTTTAAAGGCTCTCAAGACGCTACTTTGCATTACGATACCAATATAATAATAATACATATAAACTTGTAAATAAAGTTACTCTAGCTAAACGAACATATACGTGTATTCACCGCAACTCCTTATTAATTAAACATCCATGAAACTGCAAATTTCGACAAGATTATATCAAAAATAGTGAATCGACCGTCGTCATCTACAATCTGTCTAATAAATCTGTTTTAGTCTATCGACTATTTTTTTTAGGTCACTTGAAACTTCTTAGCCGATCTGCGTTACAAAATGGACTATTGTAAATTTTGAATTTCTCATTTCGCCCTCATTTATAGAGCAAGGCGCGTAGAGCTAAGCGCCCTCATTTGTAGAGCGAAGCGCTCTCATTTGTAGAGAAGGCGCCCTCATTTGTAGAGCAAAGCGCCTTCATTTGTAGGGCAAAGCGCCCTCATATTGCCCTCATATGTAGCGCAAGGCGACTTCAGCGATTCGCGACCGCGGCAACCGACACATTACCATCGAAACGACAGCCCATGTACTTCTCAACACCAATCCCAAATCAATCTGACTCCATATACCAATACAATCCTAACGCTTCAAACCGATTATACTTTTTCTGACCTATTAGACACCCAAAAATACACATTTTAGCAAACCTTTTCTTTTTTGTTAAATATAACCAGTCAGATCGTAATTAAATAATAATAATAATAAAGAAAACATTATGGGAGATCTTGAAAAAATTAGCTAACACTGCGTTTAATGTTAAATGAGCATATTAACATAATACAAAGTAATTATTATTAGTAGGTACGACTTTATTTAAAACTCCCAATTCGTCTCTTGCATTTAGAAGTAAGCTTGTTATACAGTGAACTCTCCATTCTCGTTCAAATTTAATTTCGCCGTATGTTATTAATAATTCAAAAAAGTAAAGTATTTTATTCAAATTGTGTGTACTATAAACATAAAAATATTTTTCGCTTATATTGTTGTTCATTCACTTTGGCAAAATGTTCTCTGAACGAGCTCACATAAATTTCTATCTTAAAAAAATGTTAAATTTATTATTAAGTGCATTATCAGTTATTTAAGTCTCTATTTATGTTTAATTGTTTGATGTTATGTTTTATCTCAACAATATTATAATTTTCGAATTGTAAGAGCTTTATAAAATCGTCCTAACATTATAACGCATATTATACTACGCTAAGAGCGTGGAACAGTAAACGACTGCACACATTTCGTGGTAAAAATAATTTCAATGTTGGTAATTTTCAATAAAAATTTCATAATACTTCAATTTTTTTAATAAAAAAAAATATTGAGCAATCAATGAGTAACTCAGTCGTTTCCTGCGCTCGAATTTATCTAATATTTATACAAAAAATGCTCATCAAAACGGAATCTTTTTCGACAACACCAAATAAAATCACCTAAAGCAGTGCATCAAAAAAGACGGAATTCATTTTAATGATAACATTTCCCGCAATTTATTACAATATTATTTCCACGCCTCTCCTTGAGAGTATTACCAAGTGATCTTGAGTAAAAGAGGCATCGAAATTCTTAGCCTAAAAGGGAAAATAAAAATAAATATAAAGAAAAAAAAATCAATGACAGTCATTAGTTACACCGATAATTTCCAAAAACTCATGACTAGTAAGTAAAGTAACATTTAGATGGACGTTGAAATGACAAAATGATTCACAAATCTTTTGTGCAATTCTGGAATATATAAAGAAAAAAAGTGATGCCAGACTTCCTTGAGAGACTCCACCACCCTTTATTGTGGCGATAGGAAGTCTACTAACGGCCGTTTTCAATAACCTACCCAAGATTACGGATAGATAGCTATCCTCGATTATCAGTAACAGTCAAAGTATCTTTACATAGTCAAACTATCTGTCAGAAGCAGATAAGAACAGGAAGATAGCTTTTCTTAACTTTAGTAAGCAAAATGGCGGATAGATAGGTTATTGAAAAAGACCGTAACACGACTTCATAGACACGTTTTTACAAACACAATCCTGTGCGTCTGGCACAGCAAAACTTCATAGTAATGTTTGCAAGTAAGTGTTTGTTATAACGTGGCCTATAAGTCAGGCTAGTGAAATTCTTATTCTATCAAAAACTGGCTTTCTTTGACGTGGTAGGTCAATAAATTAAACAAAGCCTATAAGTATCAAGCGAAAAATGTTGCGAGCTCCTTATTCGAGTCTTTTAACCTACTAGAATACTGTATTATAATTTAACTAAGCGTTAATTTTTAACGCACCTTAGAGATCGGGAAACGAATTATAATTTTTAAAAAATGTGTGCTAACAATCGGAATTCTTAGTAAGTAACATTTCATTGTCCGAGTAGCCCATCGAATCGCGTACAGAATAGCGGAAGACATTTTGAAAGTTATCTAATAAATAAAGTTTAGATGGTTTATATACAATTTTTAAAGTGGCACATTTGTAACTGAGCAAATTACAACACATATTTTCTCTTTCTTCTTAACTTAAAGTTTCCTGTACTGTTTTTAAACTCTTTAGTTCCAAATATCACCAAAAATCCAGTGGAGCCTATTTATTTTTTTAGATTGTATCTAAAAACTTTGTTCTTTCCGTACGTTTGTTGTTCCAATACAGAGATGATGGATTAACAGTAGATTATGAAACGGTTGTATAATGACGGCCATTAAAACATGAATTGCATTTTATAAAACGAACGAAGTGAATTTTATGATAGAGACACGAGTGCTTTAAGGCCAAGTTATGAAAGTTTTATTCTCTATTTTTTTTATGAAATAGGAACCTAACAAAATAAAAAAGTTGTACAGTGTTGTTATGGAATTGAATTTGCACTACCGGGCTGTAATTTGAGGTACTGATTTGCGGTATATTGATGTTTATTTCATTGGCCTTTTTTTTAATTTTTTGAAGTGTATACCAACAGGCAAAGATTGACATCGTACAGCCATGTCTTCGTACTCGTATTTGCATCAATTTAAATTACTGTTCAAATTTAAATTAAATATTAAATTAAAATATGGAATTGTGCTTGGCAGGAACTTCTACTAATTTATAGACCACGCCTAACTACTTGGTCGCCTTTGGAATAAGGAACAATATGCACTCATACAAAACTATTCACGCACACATTGCGTAGGGATAAATGACTATTTAAAGTCATGTAGCTATATGCTGATCTGAGGCCATTTTCTAGGTTATGCCACACATCTCATCTCATTTTTGATGAATTTGGGATATCTTTAATTATCTTGTAATTGTGAGACAGTTATTAAACGAAGTTTGAAATACTATTTCAAAGAAATTAGTCTAGATTTTCAAGTTAAAGTATTTTCGCGATTCACGATCCTCTTAACAACATATTATAATTTATGCATAAATAAATTGTGATGTTTAGTCTACTTAATTTATTCAAAATTTTACATTACGTCACTATATACGATCCACAGGACGCGCAATTGCACAGAAAGACAAACTAATATTAGACAATGTATTATAACATTTGTCGTGTAATTTTTTTACATGGAAATAAATCCTATTATAATAATCATAAAAATTATTATGAAATTTCAAACTAGACACAACCCTTTAAATGAGCTTATAAAAAAGCATACCACGACTCCATTGCACGAGGCGAAAAAAAATGTTGACGTTAAAAATTGTAAATTTTTATAATTACATAAATACAATTTAAATAAGTTAAATCAGTCGTAAAAAGTACATTGTTGTTCAAATAAAAAATAATACATCTATTATGCAATAATCATAAGTTTAAATTCAAACTATGTGATCTCCAAAATATTTAGAAACATTAACTCAGTCACAAGATTTGATCGAATTATTTAAAAAAGTTAAGTAATTCATAAAGAGGCCCCGAGCTTTTTATGAATAAAATAATAATATTCGTATAATAAATTGCACGGAGCTAGCAACATTTTGTCGGAAAGACAATATTTTCAATAAAATGAGATCTTATTTTAATTACATGAAGTTACTGAAAAATAAGTTACCTGCTGATTCATAAGTTACACCTCACTATTGCACAGACATACAAATCAAATCTTAGTAAATTGAAACACCATAAACAACACCATCACGAGGCAAAGGGTTGGTCATGTGTTTCAGAGAGTAAACTGCTCAGATCAAATACATATATGGACTTGTATCGCACCCAAATTCACCAATAAAATTGTCTGTCAATTTATGAGGGGGACGAGGTAAACTCACTCATCGAAAATATTTAATACCAATAAATATATTTTGTGTCCTTACACTGCAGACAACTATAAATTTGATTCGCAATACATACACGTGTAATTTAAACACAGAACAGCACATTGCTTAGACTCTATATTCAATTACTTGATCAATGTTTTGCTGTTTAGGCTGAAGAATCGATTTAGGTTATTAGAATAGAATTAGATTAAGTTATAAATGAAACATTATCGTATAGCAAACTACAAGTTGTAGGCCATTTTTATGCCATTCAACTATAAAAACCGGCATTTTTAGGGGACTCTTTACACGACAAAAAAGATTACAACAAGAAACATCGATTCTATAGAAACTGTCTTTATAAATGCATTAGATCGTTGATCTTACACTTTGACAAAGGGGTAACGTCAAGCGAGGCAGGTCCTTATATAATTCGTCTGAGGTAAACTGTGAGGTGTAACTCGCAATTTAGGTTATATACGATTAACTAACCAACGCCGTGGACTTAAATAAAGTCATGTAAACTTAAATTGAATTACAGTCGTCGAATTGCATTGCATCAATATCACTAAGACCATATTTATTATGACTATAACAGGACAACGGAACTAATTAAAGTTACACAATACAGTGATGGGCCAGTCTTAATTATTTGACTCCAGCGTATCTCTCATCTAGACATAACATTTGATAACTTAACTCGAGTTGACTCGTTTAATACAATTATTCGAATTAAAACCTTAATACGTTTGATAATACGGCCACTGGTCGCTTGGAAGACATGCATAGCAATTACAAGTCTAGGCTTGTAAACAATAAAATGTTATTTGTTCAATCATACGCTTGCAACATCACTTGCATAGTAAGAAAAAGCATTCGCGTACAAAACGAATCCGACTCACATATACGTCGTATATTCGATATTGGAAAACGAATCCGACTCACTCGTCGTATAATCCAAATTCGAAAACGAATCCGGCTCACTCGTCGGATAATCGAAATTTGAAAACGAATCCGACTCACTCGTCGTATATTCGAAATTTGAAAACGAATCTGTCTCAGCCGTCGGATATTCGAATTTCGAAAACGAATCCGAATCATTCGTCAGATATTCGAAATTCGAAAACGAATCCGACTCACTCGTTGTATATTCGAAATTCGAAAACGTATCCGGCTCACTCGTCGCATATTCGAAATTCGAAAAACAAAACTATTTTTTAGAGCTCGAGCAGACGGAATCATTCAACGTTCTGCATTAATTGATTGATGCGGTTAACCGCATGTTATCTGAGCGGTGAAATAAAAATTACATCATACATAGAGCATAGATTTTTATGTTTGTAGCAAATAGTACTGGACCGACATACAAAAATTTTCACCAATAGACAGCTACATTAACAGCGAACAACATAGACTTTATTTTATTCCGGATCGGAAAATACGCGCATGAAACGGGGTTTCTAATACATAATAAAATGCGAGGAACTTAGAAGTCAGAATGTCTTAACTCTTTCTGTACGCGCAAACTGTTATCATACAATCGTTCAATACATTCGTACAGCCGTAAGTCAACTCGAGCGGTTCGACCGGCGGCTGGGAGTGGGAGTGTGGGGAGTTGGGGGAGGGAGCGACAGACGGGTGGGGCGGGACAGTTAGAGAGTGTGCATCTGGTAGACGAGCCGGCAGCGCGGCCAGCGCCGTGAGTGTGACAGTTTGCGCGCGGCGCACCGCATCCTACAAACTATCGGCTGCCGGCGTCATTTGCCGTTCGTTTGAAGCGCCGCGTTGAGCTGCGTCCACAGGTCTTTCTTGCATGATTTCGATCTGCAACAACATCATTACATTGGGATCAATGATATTAAATACAGTTGGATTTATTTAATATCATTGATCTAGTGTCTTTGTATGAAAACGAAACGCATTTTCAGAGATTCCCACAAATACTAAAATGCATGTAAGTATGTTTGTTTACGTAAGCATGAGACGGGGGGGAGGGGAAGAAGAGCTTTGCTTACATTTTTTTTTGCTGACAGGGGGCGGAAGACAAATGATTTTTCCCCAAATTTTCCCCCTCCAAAATTAAAAAATGTATGTAAGAATGTATGTGTAAACGTGGGGGGGGGGAGGTGAGGGAAGAAGAGCTTTGCTTATTTTTGCTGACAGGGAGGCGGGGGGACAAATAATTTTTTCCCCAAATTTTCCCCCTCCTAAAGTCATTGCTCACCTGCGCAGGGAGGCGAGCCACTCCTTGAACTGCGTGTTCCCTTCAGGCGTGAGCTGGAAGGCGGTGCGCGCAGACAGCACGATGCCAACAAACTCCTCGTACTCCACGGTCGTCAGGTGATATAACTTCTGGTGTATGCACTGAATGTACCTATAAAAAACGTCAAACATTTTGTTATAGCTAGTGACTGTGCGCACTCATTATATACGAGTATGTATAATGTATGTATGTTACCGTTCAACTGTAAAATACATTAGTTTATAATCTTACTCGTAATATTATAATCCGCCGTCATATTGTGAACTGGGGTGTGATTCGGATATTTTATACTTGTCGATGTAATATTGGCCTGGCCTAACTTATTTTACAATCTAAAGGGAACAAGAAGCAGAAGAATTTTTCAATAATCACTACCGTAGATTATTTGCCTTACTTTTAAAATAAGGCTAGTGATATTTTCATGTTATTACGTCATTAGATTTAATTAACTTACTATACTCGAGCCAAAGAATAATATTGCTGTGAGTTCACACATCCTCACAAAAACGCCAAGTTTCAAACAAATACAAATTTTGATAACATAAATATGTGCTAAAGGTTATTTATATACCACATGACTACAATGGGGGTAAATACACACGGGGGTTTTAAATATTCAAATACAGTAAATAAACATATTTTGAAAATTCATTATATTATATTTACTTAAATATTGGATTATGCTCTTTGGTCATTTGATGTACTGATATAAGTCACGTGGGTGTAAAAGCACTGTTGCAGCTTTTAAGGGTTAAACAACACAAAACAAAAACTCACATCTGCTGACACTTGTGAACTAGCGGCGCCAATGTCCCCCGCAGGTGCTGCATGACGAGATGGTGCGGGCCGCCGCGCGCCAGCCAATGGGCGGACTCAACACACAGCTCGTACAGCACGAAGGGCGACACCACCGAGTTCACCGCGCACACGCAGAACTGGTGCAAATACTGCGCGCCGAGACGTTTGGATATGCGCAGTAGCCACTTCACATGCTCGCCGTATGGCGGGTTCCTGTGTAACATGAAACTGAATTTTGAAAGTAATACAGCTAGCATTATAATTCGTATTCGATGAGTGAGTATGACTCTTTGATTAGTAAAGTTCTCAAGACATTTTCAAGAAGTTAAAAGTGGAAACTGAAAAAAAAATTATAATATTTCTTAAATATTGGTAGCTTTGATTTGCAGTTATTCTGCACACTTGGAAATGTTTTCCCATATGGTGGGTTCCTCATGGTGGATCTAAGCTCCACATATCTCCTGGCCTTTCCCTGTAGTGGGCCGTTATAATGAGCTGATGATGATGAATGATAGATAGATTCATACTTTATTTTTACACCACAATGGCTAAAACAAGACTAAAAACATATTAAGAAGAGATCAGCATACAAAAGGTGATACAATGATGATGGTTGTTGTTCTTGTTAGCTACGTTGTGGACTCATTCTAAGGCTAGGCTTGTACGAAAACCTCATAGATTGCGTTTTAAATTAAGGGACTTATTCATAGTTTACACTTTACTTGTAAACATCTTCCGTTTTCAGCTTCACAACACAGATTTATACTTATATTATAAAGAGGTAAAGTTTGCGGTATTGTAGGGGATAATATCTGGATCTACAGAACCGATTTTGAAAATTCTTTGACCACTAGAAAGCCACATTATTTGTGAGTGTCATATGCTATATTTTATCCCCGTATTCTCACGGGAACGGGAACTACGCGGGTAAACGAGGCGTCGGCTAGTGCCTTGTATACCTATTTGACAAAGGTTTTGATGATACGTGTATGCTTGGAACATCCAACAATACTCTGAAAGAGTGCAACAATAGCTGGTGTTTCGTAAAATTGAAATAATACTTTTTTTTTATTTCAAACAGGCCACAGGTCACTTTAATCTATTCTCGCCAATTTTTAAATATATGTAAACTTGACATATTACGTAAAATATTTCGATGTAGTGCTAATACACGTGTGTGACAAGACGTCATACTAAAAGTTTAATGTCGCATTAGTCGCCACAAACTTGCGTGACTTCATTATCACTGAATATTATACGCATAATAAGGGATAATTTAAAATATACTCAGAGGCACAATTATCCGTACACTTTAATATGACGCGAGTATATAGTATAGTAATATGTCAATTTAGGAGACATTTATGGGGCGACATAACTATAATAGGAAATTAATCATGTTGTTCGCATTACTATAGAAGACAGTAATCCTTAAGACAGCACATATTACATGCAGGTTCTTCACCCAGGCGCCTCAACCACCGGCTGCTTTAACCCTCAAGCTTCACACCAGGAAGATGTGGGTCTTTATTATAAGTTTCCAATACTGTTTATATAAATGAGAGTTTTGTAATAAAGATATACACCGTGAAGTTCCCTTCGCGTTAAGCCGAAATCCCACATAATGTAGTACAATTCAAGGAGTTACGATTGCAATAAACTTTTAAAAATCGATCATTTTAAAACATCCTGTATTTTCAAAACTACCTAATCGCCGGATACGGTCCCTTTGAGGTCATTCAGCCTAAACTAGGTCAAAGTTAAATGACTTCATACTTACGAAACAGATTTAAACAGGATTTTTAAATTTTGTGAATTAGATTGAGGTCATTTTTAATATTGTTAAGAGGTTTCTTGTAGTGGGCTAATAAATGTAGGTGAAACCAGCAAGGTGTATAAAACAATTACCTTCCAAACTTATTCTGTGGGCGGTCATCGTGGACTCGTCGCGCCTGCGTCTCCAACGCCAACATGCCAACGCGGTAAGCAGCCAACAGTCTCCTCAGTTGGGCAGGCGGCAGCGCCGGCAGGCCAACGTTGGTCCCAACCGCGCCGCTCACCGCGCCCACCGCGCCCACCGTGACAGGGTTCACCCCCACTGCGTTCACCCCGCTCACCCCCACTGTGCTCACGGTGGCCGTGGGTATCGTGGCCGGCATTGGCGGCGGAATTGGCGAAGGATGCTGATGACATAAAAATACATTTGAGCATTCCATTAAGGGCATGTAATTTGCTCATGTACACAATTGTACAAGAACATGTATATAGGGCGTAGGTTCTGTTTGCCAGGTGACATTTTGATATGCTTGTCACTTTTACACAGATAATGAATTGCGCACATCAGCTTTTGTTTTTTTTTAACAAATGCACCAAAAACCGCCGCCGCAATTTAACTAGGCAAGTTATGTGCAATGTGTCAATGTGAATATTTTATATCATTTATTACTTATCCCAATTAAATAACAGACGAGGGTTTAATTCTTATGCCGGATCTCGTGCCGATGATATGCGGGCGACGGGCGGGGAAGATCGACGCGGGTATGAAGTAGTGCGAGCAGGGCATCGTTACCACCCTCCAAGCGGGCTATCAAGAGTGTTACGAACGAATCAGCCAAGCAATATAACTGAAAACGATAGTGATAGTAATACAATGCGCAGAGCGTGTGTACTCACGTTGACCGCAATGGTCGGATGCGGCAGCGGCGCGTGCGGGTGCGTGGGCGTGACGATGCCGCGCACGAAGTACGGCGGCAGAGCGAACTGCGCGCCTGGGTGCGCCGTCGCCGCGCCGCCGAACTGTGAGACAGTGTGCGACATTAGTGAAAATCTATATAAATAAAAATGGATAACATAACTTTACTACATAACTTTAGAACGACTGCACCAAATTGAATGATTCTTGGTTTATTAAAGATTCGTTATTGTTAGGACAAGGTTTGTGTAATTTAAAAATTTACAAAAAAAGTATACTTTTTTTGTAAATTTTCAACACTTTTCTATACTCCCATACAAACGATTCCTAATAATACTTGACAGAGGCGTAGGGAAGGGTAGGATAGGGTAGAGGGTTTTTTAGGGAAGCTGCGCGGGTATGAAGCCGTGCGCGCGAGGCATCGCTAACCCCTCACGGCCCGCACAGCCCATCGGGAGTGTTACGAACGAATTTCCCAAGCTATAACTCGTGTTGTCACATTGCAACTTACAAGTTCATATAAGTTTGTATGTGTGCTGCCATCTACAGGCACAGTGAATCAGTGTTTGCTATTTTAAACTACCAGTAGATGGCGTTCTTAGAGAACTTTGAAACAATCCCTTTTAGTACTCTTCCAGAACCTGTTGAGATGCAGTTATGAGGCTCATAGATGGCGCTTAGTTTTTCATTTTTGAAAGTAGTTTTACTTCTATCATGTAGACTACAGCACAGTCGTTTTTCTTCCAAATTTGGTTTTTAAATAGCCAACACTGTTGCTATTTAAAAACCAAAGCAGCAGCTGCAGCTGGGACTTTATTTATGCTCAATATACATTACAATTTCATCATAAATTATCTTATATTGGAAAATCGGTTTAGATTCGTACAATTTTTGTAAGAAAATAGGTTGTGTAAAATAACCAACACTGTTTCACTATGCCTATATATTCGTAGCGCATTCACCAACTTACTCCTTAAATGAAGTATGCGTAGAAAAATTACTTTAAGAACATCCTATATTATTGTAGGTACTCACATGCGCCGGTTGCGTGACCTGCAGCTGGTAGATAGCGGGCGGCGGGTAGGGGAAGAAGGGGTAGGGTATCGGGTAGGGCAGCGACACGGCGACCGGCGGCAGCGCGCGGTAGGCCGGCTCGTCGGGTAGCGCCTCCCCCTCCTCGGTAGCCTGCCGCAGGTAGAGCTCGTGCCAGTAGCGTGCTACCGTGTACAGCACCTCGGGGTACACTCCGCCACCTGTGCAAGGTATACTTTTGATTGACCTATATACCAAGATGCTTCAACCCCGAAAGCAGCTGGAAAACATGACCGGGGGAGCAAGGCTAAGAGGCTGAGTCTAAAGGAAGAAAATGTGGGTAATTTTCTCCTATCATCATACTTTATGTTATAAACATAAGATAAAAAAGGCAGTGCATATATTTATATGTATTGACTTCATTGCCTTAGATTGACGGGTTTTTCACGGATTTCATGATTACAGTGTGACCAAATTAAAAATATTGGGTTCAGTCTCGCCAGTTTCTGATAAAAATATACATTTAAAAATGTGGAGGTTAGTGGAAGGGCGATATCTAGATCTGCGGGATCACCGACCATGCGCACATGCAGTGAACATTAGACAATGTGTAGCAACCTTTGGCGGCGGCCTCGACGGTGAGGCAGGCGCGCTCGAGCATGGCGTCGCTCTGCTCCTTGCACTGCAGCACGGCGCGCTGGATCTCGTTGTAGTTGAGCGCGTGCGCGTGCGGCAGCACCGACAGCGCCAGCTCCGCCGCCGCGCGCACCATGCGCACATGCAGTGAACATTAGACAATGTGTAGCAACCTTTGGCGGCGGCCTCGACGGTGAGGCAGGCGCGCTCGAGCATGGCGTCGCTCTGCTCCTTGCACTGCAGCACGGCGCGCTGGATCTCGTTGTAGTTGAGCGCGTGCGCGTGCGGCAGCACCGACAGCGCCAGCTCCGCCGCCGCGCGCACCATGCGCACATGCAGTGAACATTAGACAATGTGTAGCAACCTTTGGCGGCGGCCTCGACGGTGAGGCAGGCGCGCTCGAGCATGGCGTCGCTCTGCTCCTTGCACTGCAGCACGGCGCGCTGGATCTCGTTGTAGTTGAGCGCGTGCGCGTGCGGCAGCACCGACAGCGCCAGCTCCGCCGCCGCGCGCACCATGCGCACATGCAGTGAACATTAGACAATGTGTAGCAACCTTTGGCGGCGGCCTCGACGGTGAGGCAGGCGCGCTCGAGCATGGCGTCGCTCTGCTCCTTGCACTGCAGCACGGCGCGCTGGATCTCGTTGTAGTTGAGCGCGTGCGCGTGCGGCAGCACCGACAGCGCCAGCTCCGCCGCCGCGCGCACCATGCGCACATGCAGTGAACATTAGACAATGTGTAGCAACCTTTGGCGGCGGCCTCGACGGTGAGGCAGGCGCGCTCGAGCATGGCGTCGCTCTGCTCCTTGCACTGCAGCACGGCGCGCTGGATCTGGTTGTAGTTGAGCGCGTGCGCGTGCGGCAGCACCGACAGCGCCAGCTCCGCCGCCGCGCGCACCATGCGCACATGCAGTGAACATTAGACAATGTGTAGCAACCTTTGGCGGCGGCCTCGACGGTGAGGCAGGCGCGCTCGAGCATGGCGTCGCTCTGCTCCTTGCACTGCAGCACGGCGCGCTGGATCTCGTTGTAGTTGAGCGCGTGCGCGTGCGGCAGCACCGACAGCGCCAGCTCCGCCGCCGCGCGCACCATGCGCACATGCAGTGAACATTAGACAATGTGTAGCAACCTTTGGCGGCGGCCTCGACGGTGAGGCAGGCGCGCTCGAGCATGGCGTCGCTCTGCTCCTTGCACTGCAGCACGGCGCGCTGGATCTCGTTGTAGTTGAGCGCGTGCGCGTGCGGCAGCACCGACAGCGCCAGCTCCGCCGCCGCGCGCACCATGCGCACATGCAGTGAACATTAGACAATGTGTAGCAACCTTTGGCGGCGGCCTCGACGGTGAGGCAGGCGCGCTCGAGCATGGCGTCGCTCTGCTCCTTGCACTGCAGCACGGCGCGCTGGATCTCGTTGTAGTTGAGCGCGTGCGCGTGCGGCAGCACCGACAGCGCCAGCTCCGCCGCCGCGCGCACCATGCGCACATGCAGTGAACATTAGACAATGTGTAGCAACCTTTGGCGGCGGCCTCGACGGTGAGGCAGGCGCGCTCGAGCATGGCGTCGCTCTGCTCCTTGCACTGCAGCACGGCGCGCTGGATCTCGTTGTAGTTGAGCGCGTGCGCGTGCGGCAGCACCGACAGCGCCAGCTCCGCCGCCGCGCGCACCATGCGCACATGCAGTGAACATTAGACAATGTGTAGCAACCTTTGGCGGCGGCCTCGACGGTGAGGCAGGCGCGCTCGAGCATGGCGTCGCTCTGCTCCTTGCACTGCAGCACGGCGCGCTGGATCTCGTTGTAGTTGAGCGCGTGCGCGTGCGGCAGCACCGACAGCGCCAGCTCCGCCGCCGCGCGCACCATGCGCACATGCAGTGAACATTAGACAATGTGTAGCAACCTTTGGCGGCGGCCTCGACGGTGAGGCAGGCGCGCTCGAGCATGGCGTCGCTCTGCTCCTTGCACTGCAGCACGGCGCGCTGGATCTCGTTGTAGTTGAGCGCGTGCGCGTGCGGCAGCACCGACAGCGCCAGCTCCGCCGCCGCGCGCACCATGTGCACATCGCAGCCCGATGACGCCTGCGCACACAAACAACGAACAGGAAAACATTAAATAAATTAAAAAAAACTGATTAAAACAGGATTGCAAAAAAAACTTTAATCTCTATTGAATAGTGTAATTTTGGAACTCGATCATATTTATGACTGCAACACCAAACTGTATTATCGGATGTGCATCAATTAGGCCTAGTTCGGACTACTTTAGTATTTTAGTCGAGTACGAACGATTTTTGGGCGGTAAATCCAAAAATTGTTCGTACTCGACTAAAATACTAAAGTAGTCTGTATGGCCTCTTAGGTAGGTATGGTAGGTAGGATGTAGATAAGTTAATAAAATAAAACTCAGACATACTTCAGAGGGCCTAGTGGCATTTTGATACTGTGACGATCACGTTAATGTAAACGCGAATTTCTAAGGAATTGAAACAGCGCCATCTAGTGGCACTAATGCACAACTGTTCCAACTCCATATAAGTTCGCGTTTACGTTATCGCGATAGTAACAGTATGAAACGTTGAAAACTCCCACTAGACACACAGGTCAATAAGCATATTTGTGCTGTACCTTATCTGCTATTCCAGCAGCTTCAGGGGGGGTAAGGTGACCCTCCCAGGCATCTATTAGGAATAAAATGGCAGGAGCTCCGATATCCATCGCTTGCCCTGCAAAAATAGTATATAATTAATATAACATGAAATAGTCCCAAATATTAAAAGAAGCAGCAAAGGCAATCCAGACAAAAAAATGTCAAATAAATGAGAAGAATACAAACAAATTAAGTAACAAGTTAAATGCATTTTATTAGAGCTTACTAATGGCGGTGTCTAAAACTTTACTAAAAGAAAACTCAATTATAGTAATTTAATATGTAATTTGTTATAAAAATATAAATATAAATACATGTAAAACTCAAACCTGTGATCCAACTGACATGTGAAGAATATGTACGACTTAACCAATTCGCGCTAACACAATTATGTAGCCCTAACGCGTATACACCCAATTGAAATGCCGCCATATGTAATCCTCTAAAAGAAAAAAATTAACAGTTTTACATCCAGCAATACCACAATAAAAAACATCGATGTGTCACGAAAGTTAAAAGGTTGTACGCAATATTTTCGTATGTTAGATCCAGAAAACAATTCGATTCTCGTCGGCAACCGAGTTATAAAAAGAACAAATGATCATTTCACGAAAACTTTTTCCAAATCTTATTTCACAAATGCCGTATTCCACAAACATCAATTAACAAAAGAATATTTTACACAAACAAACAATATCTCGTCATTTGTATCCAAAATATTCCTTTTATCAAAAAAAAAAATAACATTTGTTTTATTACACTCGTTTTCTCAATGCGTTATTTTGATATGGAATCCTGTGAGATTACCACTGACTTTACGTTTTCCTTCATTCAGAATGTATATTATCGCAAGAGTTCGCATTCGTTACGCGCGCACGCACGCAATTTGTTCCGTTCAGAAAAAACGTACGTGTGCGTCATTTAAAGTATTTTATACTGATTTCATACATTCGGGTTTCCGAACACGGAAAACGGATTCGGAAAACGAGTGTATGCGGTCGGCCTTTAAAATGGACTTTTATCAAATTATGTTCTGTTAAATAACAATTTATGAAGTAACTTTCAATTAAATTCAAAGTTTATTCAAGTGAATTATTTATCAAATCTTTGATACATATTTTGGCAAAAATTTGTGAATTGAAAACTTATTTGTTTTTATGATATAATTGATCACCAATAAAATTACTACAGTTTCAACTTTCGTGACGGCTGTGTTTCAGCAATAAACATTGACAAATAAAAAAAAGATACGCCATCATACCTGTGCGGCCCATGATGTTCCCTCGCGCAAGAGGTTTGTGTGAACAGACTTGTGCTAGACGATCCACCGGCCTTGAACAATACTGACTTTGCCAACTCGAACATAAAGTGTGCTAACGCTTCGGACGGTTGGTTTGGTACCGATGGGTATAAACGTTTGCCTTTGTATCTGTGAATAGATTTGTATATTATTTAAACGGGTACATACCACGATAAAACGACGAGATTTTTAATATCGATATTTCGTCCCAGTTGCATGGATCGTGGTCACGACGAGACTGAAGGTGCGAGATGCGAAGTTGACAGCTGCTAGGGGCAGAAACGATCTACCCTCTTTCTTGTTCTTTTTTCTCTTTTTTCAACAACCTCACATTTTTGTCTGTCTAGGCAAACCACACTCACGAAATCGCTTTTGCTATTAGGTTTTTCGCGGCGCCCTCTTGGTTTGCACAATTCTACCACCGGATTCCACTTTAGAATAGGTAGAATTGTGGTATGTACCCGTTTAAATAATATTCATAATGAACAAGCACGAAATAAGTATAAAATCATTAGATTTGTATATCTAAGTTGACCCCGTGCTTTGTAAATAATAGGGTAGTTGACTTTTGTCAAAAACATATTTAAAAACTAAAATTGTAATCAAGTCTCAAAAAAAATTTTTTTTCAGTAACGATAATGAACTATTTAAGACCATTTAAAAAAATGTTTCAACTAGCCTATTTGCATATGTCACTAAATTGACCCCGGTAGTTTGTAAATAATTTTTAACTATACTAAGCTCATTAAAAACGGTCTCGTTGGGCGATAAATAATTTCTCTATGTCTATCTAGCTTGCATTTAAGGCCCATAAGGGACGCTTAGTGATGGAAAGGACGTAACATTAAAATAAATGTAGCAATAAGCGTTTTAAATGGTATTTGCCCATAAACTAATGATATTTATCTATATTGGAATATTCCAAGAAATTCCTTAACACTACATCCATTGGTCACAAGTCCAGGAGTTTGCTCGGAGTTTTTCTCTGCCATGCGATGGACCCGGCACCCGCACGGTGAATACATGAATTGTTAAGATATTCGTTTGTGTCTTTGAAAAGTTGTTTATCTATATTGGAATATTCCAAGAAATTCCTTAACACTACATCCATTGGTCACAAGTCCAGGAGTTTGCTCGGAGTTTATCTCTGCCATGCGAGGTACCCGGCACCCGCACGGTGAATACATGAATTGTTAAGATATTCGTCTGTGTCTTTGAAAAGTTAATTTTGGCACAAACAACACTTGTTCTTTCCAACCAAACCATAGTGCATGGTCTTTATCCACAGACAATACAGAAACACAATGTGTAAATTTTCGAGTCGAACGGAATGCAATACTAACCTCGAATCCTTAAGTCTGGGGAGATGCGTGTTGTGCGTTTGATGCGTATTCGTGTGCGTCTGGTGAGTCTGATGCGTTTGGTGCGTCTGATGCGTTTGGTGCGTCTGATGCGGTTGGTGCGTCTGATGCGTTTGGTGCGTTTGATGCGTTGGGTGCGTCTGATGCGTTTGGTGCGTTTGATGCGTTTGGTGCGTCTGATGCGTTTGATGTGTTTGATGCGTTTGAAGCGTTTGATGGGAGGAATGCGGCATTGCTGGCGGGGACGGGCCGCTTTCAGATACTGTCATACGATCCATTTCGCCAACCAGCGGACATACTGAAACCTGTATTGGACAACAAAGAAAAATGTATAGCTCATTGTAAATCTTTAATAATCGCTCGGCAAAGGCAGTAAAATATAAAACCACATTAAATATTTCATTAAAGTTAAGTCTACCTGGAAATTGATTATTATTATCGATATATAACTAACTATTGTGATAAATATAAATCTGACATAAATATAATTGCACAAATAATTATTATAACAAATATATAAATTAAACTAATCGAGTTTTATTAGGAAAGAATTTCATAAATACTTTTTATTTATTTAAAATTACTATTAGAAAAGTTTTTCCTGACTCTCACTTGAGCATCTTCAAAATACAGAAGCCGCTCCAAATAGGTACAAAATTCAAAAACGAATACATTCTCGAGACAGTACGACACAGGGTCGCATCAGTAATTTTCAATTTTATTTACGAAAAATGTTTTTAAATATTGTAAACTCTTCTCAGCAATTAAAGATATAAAATGAAGTATTTTTATTGGTAATTATTGAATATTACATTAGCTTACGTAATTGTTTTTAGTGTTAAATTTTGAAATACTAACTATGAAAAAAGTCTGTATATGCGGATGTCAAAGAGACGCGTGACGTCTGGTTTTTATGGGTATCACTGTCTTCTGGATCACTCTTTACTCTGTGGTGGTAGCTATAAAATCGTATAAAGGTGGTATCTCACTGGTGGCGGGACAACAGGCGCAGAGTGTTGCGTGTGAATGGCGTGAACTTGGTGGCTGTACGCGGGCGGCTCTGTGCGGTAGGCGGCGGCGAGGCGCGCGTTGTTGGTGTAGTACATGCTGACCATGGGCCCCTTCGTCAGCTGATGGATGTCACGGTCCAGAAGCTGCAATTTATAGTTTTCTGTTACTTTAATATACAGGGGGACACTTTTTGTAGTGTGCAAATTTCTTTTTGCGCTTCTGCATCGTCAATAGAATATATTTTTCAGATACATACATACAGATTTGTTTTGCTGGCACATACGCACTTTTTTTGTCGAATTTTTTTATCATCTATCTGCTTAATTGTGGCTAATTTAAGTTGATATTCTTAAAGGCACAGGTGGTTGTGGGGTTTATTGAACAACATCCCCTTGAAAAAAAAACTAATGGTGTTAAATCCAGGCCAAATCTGTGGCGCTAACAAACGACCATTGAGAAAATAATGTTGTGAAGATAGACAAATTTAAACCAACCAATAGCGATGCAACCTGAAATACCGCTGTCTTACAATGCTTTGGGACGAAATATATGGAACTGGAACGGCAGAGTTGTGCTAGTTCCAGCCATTGGACGATATTTTGTCAATTTCTCTGCACTTTGGCACTGGTCACCGAACGAGAGAGTACACGGCCAAGAAACGTTCCACGCGGTTATTGAATTGTTCCAAAATTGCACAATGTTTTGTAACGCTGAATGCTGTCAATATAAGCAAAAAACAGTAGACGATCAAGCTCGCAAACAACGCTCAGCTATTTTAAAACGATTTGATTCTTAGTGTTTGACCAATTTCACAAGTCATAGAAATCATCATCCTTGTTTCCTTAACTATGAGTAAATTGATTAGGTAACAGTTTCAGTTCATCTTTAATTTCGTTCAATATTATGTATTATTTTATTTTTTTTCTAATTTAAATTAGATTTATAAGTATAGATTGTCTAACTTATCTTAAATAGACCAGCCACTGTTCAGAATTTATGTCAAACGGTTGTAGTTTACATATAGGCATTGTTAAATAAGAACAAATAACGCTAGGAACATAAAATAACACGAAATAGATCGACTCGTTGTTGTTGCCAAGGGATCGTCAATCAAACACAAGGAAAACGAACAACAAACGAACACAAGGAATACCGGGACCTAAAGGATCTAAGGGACCACGAGGCAGAGGCAGACGACGCTATCGGTGGGCCGACGACATTACAAACTTTACCGGCAAAAACTTGTTACAAAAAAGGCAAAAGACCTACCGCAATGGCAGGACCCGGAGAAGGCCTTCACTACAAAAGGTTTTTAAAAAAAAAATCAATTTCATTTCACATTCAAGAAAACATAGGGTTCATTGTTATATATTTACAACAATAGATGTCCAACACCAAATTTTACAATGAAATTAATTTTCTTGTATCACTTTTTTATATAGAATTTTGGAAAATTGTTGAACCATGTTTATAAGCGATAAAATGTGTGCTCACTTTGGGCAAGGCAGTTTAGGCTAACTTATCATTTCTTTAAATATTGTATTGTCATCGATCCGTCATAAGCCTACAAAGTTTAAATTCAATCTGACCATTTAAAGTGAGTAGAAATCGAGCTCAAAGGAGTTGGTTACAAATAAACAAGCAAACATAAAGGTAAAACAAGTATAAAAGCATGTTAAGATTCGATCAATGGGAAGTAAAACAAGGTTGAAATTATAAGCAATGATTTCTTTTTTTTCTTTTTAAATTGTCATCGATCCTTGATAAGTCTACAAAATTTAAATTAAATCTGACTGGTCAAAGTGAGTCAAAATCAATCTCAAACGAATCAGTTAAGGATTTTAAGGTTATGGTCACATGGTCAGTGAAACTAATATAAAGCGTTTAAGACAAATACGCTTTGTACTTTGTCGGTTGAAGGTCAGGACATTTTGAAATCTACTGACTGACTATATCCCAAAGCCACCACGATTCAAACTTAGTAATTGGATACTGTACTCACCTATGACGTAGGGGCATGGGCTGACAAACTTTCAAAGGAGATGGTCCATTTCAGGTCCACTCTTGTACCCCGTATTATTAAAATTTTAAAAATACAAGGATCTTATTAAAATTTATTAAAGTGAATAAATGTAACTAAATAAAAACAAAAAATAAAATTAAAACCCAAGAGTTTGAGTTATATCAAGATGGCGCCCTTAGAGCAACTATGACATGACAATTGACAGCAAACGTTAAATTGATTACTGCATTGAAAACGTCATCAATCCGCCATTATTACCCTTAATACTGTTGCATTTCTTGGAAGATAATGAATATTATTTCGAAAGAATTAAAGTAAATTCGTAGATTTGTATAATCACAAATAGTTAAAAAAAAAAAAAATTCTTTTATTTCCTCTAGGGTACAATGACTAGACCTGGGCTCCATACAATTTTGGACCATCTCCTTTTTTAACAGAGTAGAGTTTGTGCTCGTTCTTTATTAACTAAATATGATTATGATGTATTGTCTTGTCTCGTGTCAGTTCGTTCCATCCCAAGTAATCTAATCTCATCTATTATTGTCTTGTCATTGATCCTTGATAAGACTTATCAAGTTTAAATTGAGTAAAAATTAGTCAAAATCGAGCTCAAAGGCTAAACTTAACAGTTACATGCAAACGTACAAATGAATCTAACACAAAACATTTATAAGTGTACATTTTTTTCTTTTTCTTACCTTGTTCATTATCCTTGCTAGCTTAACAGGATCATCCTTATAGAAGGACAGGAGATTGAGGGCCAGCTCGCCGCGCTGGCGCCTCGTCCCTTCGCAGAGGAGAGGATGGTCTGCCTCTGACACATTCGCTTTCAGGCCCAACGCCGCCACGGCCGCTTCGAACCCTAACATTTCATCTGGCGGCACTCTTGTCTGTTGATTACAAGCAGGCGTTATTTATTTATTTAAATAACTTTATTGCAACAAACATATTTATAAAAATACAAAATCTTAGAACTAAGGAAAAAATGCAGTGCAAGAGGCGACCTTATCACTAATAGTGATCTCTTCCAAGTTACCTAACTTGAAGGAGCATATAAACCAGTGAGAAAGAGGACAGAGAAAATAATAAAGTTTACAAAATACATACTATATATAATCATAATATACACATATATACATTAATAATACTTAAATATATAAATACTTAATAAAATAAACATACATATATTGGTAATACACAAACAATCTGAGATGAAAATTGTGACAAGTAAGTAACATTGTGTTACGAGTTCCTCGATTACGGGTGGTGTTAACATTCATTATTTATGTTATTATGGAGAGTATTGAGCTCAGTTGTTTGTTAGACAGCGTAAACACTGTCACGCTACTAGTCGCGTTAGTGATTTTGTGCAATAATGTTTTGTTGTAATTATTCATAATGTTTTGTGTTGTATTTATTGATAATGTTTTATTGCAATTATTTTCAATATAAAACAGAGACACAATTATCCGCCCACTTTAATATGACGTGAGTAAATTAAAGTAGGCGGATAATTGTGGAACTGAGTATAGTATACAGATACTTACGGGATGTTTGTTCTCTTTATCAGCAGAGGACAAAACGAGAACGTCAAACAAGAAACTCGCAAGCGCGATCGGCAGCAAAGCGGGTCCACGGTTCCTGTAAATTATTTGTTTTATTTGGGCATACCATTGTAAATCTAATAGAGCGACTGATACACAATTATTTAAATAAAATATTATGTAATACATTTCCTTTTTTATTTATAAAAACCTTTTGGTAATTTTTCAGCGCTAATATTATAAAGCAAGAAATTAAAAAAAAACGAGCGGGATTTACATATTCGCCGCGATGCCATGCGGTTCGTCGGTCCCTTTGAGGTCATTCACTTTAGCCTAAACTACGTCAAAGTTCAAAGACTTCATACTTACGAAACAGAATTAAACAGTATGTTTAAATTTATTCATAAATTAAAACATTTTTTTTCGTTAGGGTGTGAATTACTTTAAGGTTATTGTTAATATTTATAAGGAGTTTCTTGTATTGGACTAAATAACTGTCGGGCGGTTTACAGACAGTGGAACTTTTTTAACAGCCTCAATAGCTCAACGGTAAGAGCGGTTGGACTGGACCGAGGGGTGGTGGTTCGATCCCCGTTGGTCTATTGTCGTACCCACTCCTAACAGTCTTTTCCGACTAATTGGACTGAGAATATTGGTCATATTAAAATAAAAGATATTCTTTAAAAAAAAACTAGCACAGTCCATCGATCGTAGATCGTTAGATGGGCCTCAAAGCGTTGCGGAATTGGTTTCGCACATTGAGTACGTCATCACTCGTAATACATTTCTCTTTATTCATGTTGTGTTTTGTGTTCCAAAATGAACACGAAGGCATAGTTAAGGGATTAAAATAAGAAAATACAGAAAATGCTCATGTGAAAAGTCCACGTCCACTCACAGCACGCGCTTGTTAAGTACTAACATAAAGATGTGCGTGAACGTCTTTGGGTAATGACATAAAATTTTGCGTTCTTTAATATGGAGGGGCCCGTCTAACGATTTATATCGATGGCACGGTCTATATTTTTATACCTAAGCGTTCCATCGCGTAACTGCTCCGCCTTCTCCCTCGCCAGCACCAGTTGTTCGGGCCCTGTCGGCAGTTTCTTCAGCAGAGAGACGAGCTCAGTCTCCTGGTTGTTCAGTTTCACTTCCAAAGCCTTGGTGCTGGCGGGCGGGCGCGCCATCTCCAGCGCGTATAGACCTACGCGGAATGCTAGCTCGTGGTGTTCGTTGAATTCTGCCAACACCTGTAAATATCAGACAATCCTTTGTTGATATACCTATACATAATACATATATTGTGTGAACATTAAAAATCGTGGTAAAAAAACTGAAAGGCGAAAACTAGTAAACAAAAGCTGCTTGACGTAATGGCACAGATAACACATATATCATGTCAGACAGCGTTTTCGGATTTTCAATCAAAAGTTTAATTTTAAATTAAAATTTGAGAGTATTTAGTCTCAAAAAAATTATATATATATAACACACATGAGATCCTACACGATCTTTTAAATTTGCAGGATCACAAAGTGTTTGAAAAGAAAACGTATAATTTGAAATTTTTCAACAGAGTGTTTAGTGTTTTGCCACATTTCGGCATTAACACGATCTAATAGAAAAACAATAGACAGTTTAAAAGTGCCACCTATAACTTAGCAACTTCGTTCGTAACACTCCAGATGGTCCGCGCGGGCCGGGGGGCGTGTAGCGATGAATGAAAACCCACATTTCACACACGCGCAGTCTTTCCCCCCGTCGCCCGCATATCATGGGAGTGTCATCGACGAACTTGCCAGACTATAGCTATTGCTTAAATAACTTATAGGATTAACTACAGGATACTGACGGTGCAGAGGAAGGCGCATTTAGCGAGCGTGGCGGACGCGAGGCATGAGAGGCGGTGGCTGGCGGCGCACAGGCGCAGCGAGGGCGTGTGGCGGCGCCGCGCGCGCCTCGCCTCAGCCGCAGCGCTCAGTATCGAGCCCACTCCGCCGCCGGTACCACCGCCCGCTCCTGCAAGTAAAAGAGTGATCATGATAATATCGCTGGACGTCCATTGCAGGCTTAGACCATTAAAAAGAAAGGACCTGCCTCGTAAACCGTTACTCCTCTGTCAAAGATCAATCAATGATCTATCGCGTTTGTAAAAACTGTTGCTATAGAATCGATGTTTCATTATTGTAATCGTTTTCGTCGTGTAAAGAGCTCCCTAAAAATGCCGGTTTGTGTAGTTGAATGGCATAAAAAACGGCCAAAAACTTGTAGTTTAGTAAAAGATGGAGTAACGTTTCATTTGTAAGTATTTCTACCATAATTTTATCAAATTTGTAATAAAACGATTTCTAAAAAGAATCGATTCTTTTGACGGAACGGCAAAAAATTGCAAGTCAATTATATAGTTGTGTGTAGTGTATGGACACAGAATATACTTATTGGTGTGTGTGTGTGTGTGTGTGTGTGTGGTTTTCGATGTGTGAGTTTACCTCGTCCCACTTAAAAAACGACAGACTTTTTTGTTGGTGAATTTGGGTGTGAAACAGGTCCATTCTTTTTAATGGTCCAAAATTGCAGGACAGGACAAAATAAAAAAAAGTCTCAGATCTCATTTCACAAAAATTACAAAAGGGATTTTTCAAAGTTCTCTAAGAGCGCCATCTACTGGAAGTATGACATTACAAACACCGTTTCATGAATGCCTGTAGATGGCAGCACATCCACTGCAGGACATCATCAATCAGGCAATCATCACGTTCCTGAGCCGCCTACATCCAAAGATGATGTCCACTCGCTTGATGTCGTCAGTCCACCTGGTGGGGGGTCGACCAACACTGCGCTTTCTGGTGCGGGGTCGCCATTCCAGCCCCTTGGCAATCTGTGTGCCCCGCCCATTGTCACTTCAGCTTTGCGACTCGTTGAGCCATATCGGAAACTTTGGTTCGTCTGCGGATCTCCTTATTTCTGATTTGATCACGCAGAGATACTCCTAGCATAGCTCGCTCCATCGCCCGCTGTGTGACTCTTGAGCCTTTTTATGAAACCCATAGTTAGCGACCAAGTCTTAGGTCATCACTAGCAATATTTTGGCTGGTGGGAGGCTTTGGCCGTGGCTAGTTACAACCCTACCGACAAAGGCGTACCGCCAAGCGATTTAGCGTTCCGGTACGATGTCGTGTAGAAACCGAAAGGGGTGTGGATTTTCATCCTCCTCCTCCTAACAAGTTAGCCCGCTTCCATCTTAGATTGCATCATCACTTACCATCAAGTGATTTTGTAGTCAAGGGCTAACTTGTAAAGATTAAAAAAAAAAAGCAACATGCACTGTTTGTAGTCTTCGAACAGTGAGTGTTGCCAGTCTTCGAAAGAGTGATGTAAAGTAAAATTTTCATGTATTATGAAACACGGCAAAAACTCAGACGTCAGAGTATACCCGACTAGTTTCGAACCCATACCCTTAATCATGAGCTGGTTCTTGCAACACGGCACGATCCAAACTCCAGAACAATTCTCACGGGATTTGTAAAAGACAGAGTTTCACGCGTAGTCGCTTTCGTACAAATATGACAGTACAAAGTAAAATATACCCAGTGCCGGGGGGCTAGCCAGCAAGTCCGCAGCAAGCCTGGCGCCGAGCGCGCAGGCCTCCCGCGCGTGTCCGTGCGCGTGGAGACCCTCGGCGCGCGCGAACGAGACCTCCCACCCGCAGCCCCACCCTAACTCCTCAACGGTGTTCCGACTGTTGCTGCCACTGGCACTCTGCGAACAATATCATCATCATCATCATCATCATAGTCAGTTGAGTATAGAATATATGCCTCAATATCCCAGACCAATTAGAGAAGGACCAGTATCGCACCCAAATTTACGAATAAAATAATCTGTCATTTTCTGAAGAAAACGAGGTTAGATTTGGTGTATATTTTTTACTACACTAGAAGTTTTTGACCGTTTTTTACACCATTCAACTACACAAAAAGGTATTTTTACCGAGCTTTTTAACCGACAAACACGATTAAAACTATGAAACATCGATTACTTTAAAGACAGTTTTTATAATCGCATAAGGTTGTTGATCATATACTTTGACAGAAAAGTAACGTCTAGCGAAGCAGGTCCATACAATAATTGGTCTGAGCTCAATATCGATATTACACAGTTATAGTGGAAAACTTAGAGCAATTCAATTTTCAATTTGAGTTTTTTCAAGATAACTTTTTTTCTATATGTTCGATCTTAATGAAACAATATATGTTGCCTCGGACTTTGCTTAATCTATTTGTGATAACCGCATTAAAATCCGTTAAATAGAACCAGAAAATAGCGAGAAGATACAGACAGAAGGACGGACAGACAGACAAGAAAATTAAAAAATATATTTTTGTATTCTATTGCTCATTTCTAATCGCCCTAACATGATTTTAGTTAAATTTGGTCAAAAACAGACTCGATTTCTTCTCTTTTATTATAGTATAGATAGATAGATATCGTATAACATACCGGATTCAAATGTTCAGAAGCAGTATTCTCGACGGCAACTCGTCTCGCCGCTGCGGCATCGTAGTAGTAAAGGTTGCACTCGTCGTCCGACACGGAGTCGTCGTGAGACACGCGGCGCGCGGCGTCCTCAGATGACGCACCCGTTGAGCTGGACTCTTGAGAATCTGTGTCCCCGCCGCTTTGTTGGAGTATCTCTTCCTCATTTTCACAGAAACCTGTATTAAAACGAATAATATGTATTCAGAAAAAGAATAAGAAAAAAAATTATTCAAATCGGTCCAGGCGTCTTCGAGTAATCAGGTAACATTCATACAAAAAAAAACAGTCGAATTGAGAATCTCCTCCTTTTTTGAAGTCGGTTAAAAAGTACCCTGGCAGGCACCAGGGTACTTTTACAAGTCACCATTTAAGCACTTAACTTGATGTTTAAGTATAAGTTGTAGCAATACCGGAATAATATTATGGAATACAAATTCCAAGTTAGTCTCTTTGTATTCTACGTCTACACTTCACTAGGTATGATCGATTCTATTTAGTAAAATTTACCATAAGGATCAACTTTACAAAATTATTTAAACTATTGAGAAAATTATTTATAACAATCAGTACTATTGAAACAATTAAATTAGTCATTTACCTTCGGATGACACACTGGAATGATTCCCATCACTAGGACCTGTGTCTCGAACTTCATTCGTTCTCTCTCCAGAACCACAGGGCTATTGAAAAAATAAACATCAATAACTCAAGAAAAAAAAACAAATAAAAAAAGTAAAAACCAACTCCACTCGCAAGCACATACAATTTAGAGTATATTAGCGAACACAAGACACAACCTTCACCCATCTGTTTAATGGATGAAAAATGTTTTATATCAAAAGTACATTTAAAAAATATTGCGAGTAGGTTGTCTCAAAAACTCCTGGCCAAGCTATCATTAATGATATTTAATAATGGTTAATTATAGTGACCACCTGGCAATTTACTTATTATACATAAAAAAAACTTGATAATTCTACCTTAACATGAAATCATTGCTTTATCAAACTTAGCTTAGTGATCAGAAGCAACATAGTTTTAACTTGGATACAACTGAAACATTACCTGACTGGACGGTCCTGGCATGGCGATGTCAACAGTAATCCGATTGGGTCTGTGCACCAACGTCCTGTGACCCTGATGGGAAGGGTCCGGGTTCGTGAGCCGATAGCTGAGCGACATTTCGTTATTCAACACTGCCTTTGAGGAGTTCACCTGCAAAATTATACTTATAATAACTATACCCGTCTTTAAGATATAATATTGAGAAATATATTCATATGGTCTAAGATCCGGCATTAGAAATAAATACCCTCATCTGTTATTTATTAGTGATAAGAAATAAATGATAGATAATATTCACAGTGACACATTGCAAATAGGTGTCCTAGTTAATTTATTTATTTTATAAGCTTTGATTTGACATATTAGATGAGTAAATAATAATTGATGAGAGTATACAATTAATAACATTAGTAAGCTGTTTATATCTCTGCCAACTCCACAGTTGCAGTGTCAAAGCAGGACATTTTTTAATTAAGGGAAGGAAAATAAATAAATTAAAAATATATATATATATATCCTAGATAAACAACAGATAAGGATATATATTTCTTATGCCGGATCTCGTACTATTAGAAATTCTGCAAACTTTACTGCGTGTATAAACCACCACCGATTCAGACTCCACAGCACAATCACAGCAATACTGTTTGGCGGAAGAATAAAACATGGCGATAGCACTCCATAAGTATTACAAACCTGATGAACACTATCCTTGTCGGCATGGCGGAAGATGGTGAACGGGCTGTGGTACATGGGGTTCAGGTCCTTAGTGTAAGTGACCCCCGGTATCTGGTAGTCGTCCCACTCCAGGAAGCAGGCCTCCATGGCTGGATTGAAACCGGGGAACACCTCGTTCTCGCTGATGCCATTGATGTATGGGGGATGGGAGTGCGCGCGAGAGTGCCGCGGATGGGAGGAAGTCGATGTGTTTATGTTATGATTGGCACGGTTCTTTGCCACCTGGAATAAGGTTTTTATTGATTTTCATTTTTAATAGATTTTTTTCAAGTTGAAACAAACAAAGAAAGACACTGATGACCTTATAAATAATATGCAGTTTTTTACTGTAGATTAATTTGACGTTTCAAAAGTGCTTGTAAACCAAGCCATAAAAATAAATTAAACAGTGAATAAATAAACAAGTAAATATTAACTAAAAATATCAAATGTATGTTTAAACACTTCTAACCTGGTACTAACTGCATAAATAAATGGAATTTCGGAAAATAATTTAAATAAAATACTAGGCTTAGCAAAATTATAAGTCTGGTCTAGTGTACCATTTACGATCATGTATTTTTTAAATAAATTACACAGATGAAACCTGTATAGGTTGAATAAATCATATCCTATATACTAAGAAGGCCACCTAAGACCATGTGATTTCCTTTTTCAAATTACCTTGTCAAGAACGTTACCTTGTCAAGAACTTTGATGTGCCACTGAGCAAACTGTTCGTGTAGAGTGTCTCTCTCGTGCGGCGCCAGCCCCGGGTTTAATGAAGCGAGTCGCCATAGTACTACAACCTGTTCAAACGAAGTATAACCATTAATTATTCAATAGCGTTTCCATAGCATTGCGGCCTATAAATACGAATACATAAAATCCCACTAACGTTACAATAAAAGTTTGATTTGATTACTTACCGAAATCCTAAAGCTCTAAAAGTCAAAGTTAATTAAGTTCTCCTAAAGCTCTAAAAGCTGCTAAACTAAGCTCTGGATATCTCCTTCTACAAAATGATAGGCCATTAAAAATAGGTTGATAATAAGGGCCTTAGAGGAGCCCTCGCCCTGTATCAAAATTAGTTCAGGGATCAAATGAAGGGAAAAGATTTCTCACAAAAGAAACAATAATGATTGCTTAAAATAGAAACAGTAACTTAACCTATGTAGAATGTTTCCAACTTCTGGGCGCACTCTTAATCCGGGAAAAAAAAGATTGATTTTATCGACTTCTGTCATGTCTGAAGAGATATATAAGCAGTTTTTTATATATCTATAAGATTTTTTTCCAGGGAAACACCAGATTGAATGAGATTGTGTATTCACAAATGTACTTATATAATGTATTTTACAAATTTTTGCTTACACACATAAGGGGTGTTACTCCGGGGGCTCCCTATCATTGATACGATAGATACGGCGGTAGCTATGCCCCTGGTGATAATGTGATGATCTATATATATAATGCTGTAACAGGGCAAATCCTGTACATTGAAGGTATTTTGAAAATTTTTGTGGGAGGGCATTATATAATCGATACTGAAGCCAATATTTTTTTTCGATTTTTTGTCTCTCTGTCTGTCCGTTATTTTCTTGGCCGGACATCACTCTTGAAACTACAGAATGAATTCAAATGAAACTTGGCACGCTTTAAGACCATAATACGGAGAAGGTTATAGGATACTTTTATTGCGAAAATAAAATAGGGGTTGAAAGTTTGTATGGAAATTCCTTAATTTTTAGAGTTAGTTTTAAAAATTGTTCATAAATCATGAAAAAAGTAAGAAACATAGTGTTTGAAAATTTTTTAAAATTCGACCCTCTAAAGTGGTGAAATAGGGCTTGAAATTTTACGTTGATTTCCACGCGGACGAAGTCGCGGGCGCCCGCTAGTAATGAATATTAATAAGATTACTTCATCACACAGCGATGAGCACGCGTGCTGAGCGGCGGAGTTCCCAGCGGCGCCGTGCTTGCCGCCGCCGCCCCAGGCCACCAGCGACGCCTTAGTGCTGTACCACCATACTATTATCTGTTAACAAGGTAATAATTTAAAAAAACATACATACAACCGAACGTAGAATCTTCTCCTTTTTGGAAGTCGGTGCAAAAAAAATTTAAAAACCCGACTGCCTAACCTACTCGCATCTAGTCATCCGCCTCGCGTATTTTGTATAGCGATTAATAAGTAAGGTTTTTCTAATTGACCATTTAGAAATCCTCTTGATGAGCCCTAAAATTTGATACCCATATAGCATTTTTTTTTCACTTAATGCATTAACTTAAGATATCTAAGAACATGGGTTATTAAGACGAATCTAACGACATCTTAATTACGTAAATTCGTTCAGCGGTTTAGAAGTTTTGGAAGATGTGTGTGTCAGCTTCGACGCACGAATGGAGTTTACGCTGAGGCAGCGCATGGTGAAAGGTGCGCAGAATAGGTTGCGCACAAAAAACGTAACGCTGTCATTCGCTCATGGAATTTACTGCCCATATTTTCATACCGCGAACTATGAAAAATCGATTCTTAAGGAGTTAACTCTAAAAAAAAAAACAAAAAAGCTGTTTCTCAAAATACCTGTTCGCAAGCCATGACCTCCTCAGTGATGATCTCCAGCAGAGGTATGGCGTTTCTGTCACTACGTTTGAACATCTCCCTCACTATGGAGAGCAAGTTCCACATGCCCTCGGGCTCTCGGCCTCGGAGCGGCCGCAGCAGGGACGACCACTCGGACGCCGCTGGCGGGGCGCTGGTACTCAGATAGTTCACATCACTGGAAGAATTACAATCATCATTACCAGCCGATGGACGTCCACTGCTGGGCATAGGCCGCCAGCATCCAGCGGCTCCCTGCAACCCGCTTGATGTTCTTCTTTAGCTTGGCAAGTACGTTGATGACACTCCCATGATATGCGGGGGACGGGGGGGAAAGACTGCGCGGGTGTGCATCAGTCGTGGGTTTTTCAACGCTACACGGCCCGTGCGGACCATCGGGAGTGTTACGAACGAATTTGCCAAGCTATAGTGGGGGGCTTTTTTTTTTTGGAAAAATTACAATAGGTACATGAAAAGAATATCGTAACATTAAATGGATTTACAGTGCGGCTATCGGGTCCATTGTGTAAGAGAGAGACAATCTTCGAATCTTGTGCCCCATCTGTAGGTTTGACTACGTGCTCCCTTGAGTACGCTAGTGTTTTCCTACGTGCCCAGCTAAATTCGGTAGACTCAGCTATTTTTAGATTCTACTAAAATAGTTTTGGATATTTGTTTCATTGAAGAAGAAAAGATTTATTTATTTATTATTTTTTTTTAACTTCAATAAATTACGAAATTATCGCTGGACATACATAAAAAAAACATACATACAGCCGAAAGTAGAACCTCCTCCTTTTTGGAAGTCGGTTAAAAAAAGGATGTTCTCAAGTTGACCAGTATGTTTATTTTTCCTTTTTTTTCTTACTGTACTGTACATGAGTTACTTAGCAATATCGTTATTGTTTGTCACACAATATGAGGCCTAAAATAGTTGCTTAACAATATAACTTATATTGTTAAGCAACTATTAATTAAATTATAGTAAGAAAGACTTAGTATAATATGATATCCATAAAATAATTAATATCAATGCAAAATTAAAATAAATATTGACTTATATGAACAGCTTTTTACCTGAACACTATTGGAGTTGGCACACAGAACTTCACAAGTATCTTGTTGATGTTATTATGCAGGGTTTTCTCATCAAGAAACCATGATGTGAACTCGTAAGCGGACGCCCCAGCGGTGGGATCCGGCGCGCCACAGGTCGTGTTTATCTGGTTGGGCTGAGCAGACAACAACTCGTCCAGAATACGTTGAGCCGTTGGTAAGACTTGACGTGGTAACTCAGATATTAAGTATTGAGCGAACTTCTGCAATTGATCTCTTCGCAGTCTCTGTAATGATTCTGACACAGGCGCTCTGAGACATACTTGCGTGGGCTAAAAATTTTCAAAAATAAAATGAAAATTCTTTTGTCCTACCTGGAAAATACTAATTTACGTTTTTTCCTGTAGCATCAAAAATGAGTAAGTATACAAAATTTGCGAGAACGGATGTTGAGACGACATTCGCATTTATAATATTAGATTAGGTCAATTCTAATTAGAATTGACTTGTAAAAACTTTGCAATTCAATGTTAACATTCCTTGAAGTTCTTAGTGTAAAACTAGTTTAGGTTTTATGTCAACATCCAATTTAATATTTGTTTTTATACAAAAAATGCGATCCTCTGTTTTGTTATTAACCCATATTCGGCTCACTGTTGAGCTCGAGTCTCGTCTCAGAATGAGAGGGGTTAGGCCAATATTCCACCACGCTGGCCCAATGAGGATTGGCAGACTTCACACACGCAGATAATGAAGAAAATTCTTTGGTGTGCAGTTTTCCTTCACCGTTTTAGACACTGATATTTAATTTCTTAAAATGCACACAACTGAAAAGTAGCATGCACGGATTCGAACACACAACCTCCGGAATCCGAGGCAGAGGTCATATCTACTGGGTTATCAAGGCTCTCTATCCTCTATTTAATTTCAATGTTTTACTCACTAAAATGAAATTTGAAAAATGAGATGTTTTCCAGGAACATATTCAGTAATTTCAAAACATGAGTGTAATATCTGCTCTGTACATAATAATAACTTAGACCTTGTTATTAATTAAATATCCTCATTTCTAGGTACTTGAAACTTGAGTCACGGTTATTAGATACATAATAATTAAACAACCAAATAATATGATTCATATTTCAGTATTCATGTTACTGTAAGGTTTAACTGTGATGAAAAATGACTCATAATGCACAAATGCTACACTGCCATATACAGAGATCATAGACCCTTTCAGATTTAAGAAAACTTAGGTGTTTACTTAAATAACTGGGTTATATTTTACTAAGCTATTGCATAACTATTATCGCGGGCTTTGACCACGGCGACCGAATCAAAAAATTCCGTAACGGAAATAAACCTAACACTCAAGCCGTGCATCAAGTTAACACATTTCGACGTTATCACATCGACTCAACTGGACAAGTGGTGTGAAACTAAGGGGCAAAACTTTTTACACCAGAGTTTGATTCCAGCTCAGCGTAGACATTTTTTTAAATTTATTTATTCTTATATTTTTTCATTCCTTTCTAAAGAAAAGAAAAATACTAAATAATTATAACTGCATAATTTGATATTTTGAATTATACATACTTTATAACTTCAAAGTTTCTTGCTATACTGAGGGCCTAGGGGCAGTTTCATACTGTTACTATCGCATTAACGTAAACGCGAATTTCTAAGGAATTGAAACATCGCCATCTAGTGGCACTAATGCACAACCGTTTCAATCCCATATAAAATCGCGTTTAGCGCGATAGTAACAGTATGAAAATATTGAAAACTCCCACTAGGCACACAGATGTAGCAGTTAGCTTGTTTGGCTAAGTATTGTGAGGTTTTTATTTAAAAAAGTATCAGCACCAGCTTGGAGTTGGGAAGTCATCTCTGGTACATCCATATGCCTCAAACGCCTCTCGTTCTCGATTCAGATTTTGATATGATTGAATAGATGAGATGCCTCATTGGTTGTGTTGCGTCGTCGAAACGGATCAAAACATACACAAGGAAATGCAACATCTGAGATGCGGTATAGCAGCGTATAATGACCCAGTCAGTCACAACAATACAATATAGTGGATGATCAGAATTAGAATCAACCTTCATCCATCTGTTTCATAAATGTTTTTTTTTTATAACAAACTAGCAGACGCCCGCGACTTCGGCGACGTAGAATTCACAAATCCCGTGGGAAACATTCATTTTTCCTGGATGAAAAGTTAATGTGTTAATCAAGGGTATTAAATAAATAAATGTTAAATTTTATTTATTTAACCCCGCTCCGCTATCCGGTTTTATATGAATTTTTAAACTCCGCTCCGCTGCCTCACTCCGCTTCGGTGGACTAGCAGCCTTAACTTTGTATACTTACTAAGTGTATTCTGTATAAACAGACTGCAACTATATGCGAACACCAATGAGCTGATGATGAGCAGGTACAGTTGCATGATGAGATCTTCTGTCTGTCGAATGTTACTGCTACGTTGAACTGAGATCGAGTCATACTGAGTGTGACACTGGCAGATAAGTGAAAACCTTAAAAATAACAAACAATATTAGTCAAGTGGTCAGATTTATATCCAAAAAAATCCAATAAAATTTAATTAATTTGATCTGTAAAGAAACAATTTTTTACTAACTTCTGTAATAAGAATGGTTTTAGACCAGTTACTTCCAATTCATCAATATTCAAATGCCTAATACTACATGACTATCAGTTAACAAAGAAATGTATTTTGATCTAGGCATTCTGCAATTTGTGATATGACATCTAAGTTATACATGTATTTGATCATCACACTAAGAATCGTTTTTTTTTATTATTTTACAATTTTGACTACAATCTCGCCTGATGGTAAGTAAAGTTCACACCGCTTTTCGGTTTCTACACGATATCGTACCGGAACGCTAAATCGCGGTACGTCTTTGCCTTGGTGATTGTTGAAAAAATATAAGCTAAAACTGGTGCAAAGCAAAGCATTAATAATGATGTTGAAACTTGAGATGGTCTAATCTAAAGTGAAACGTGGAATTAACAACCTTTGACATTTGTCTTCTCTGAAACTATTCAACTTATTTTGAAGTATCTATACATTTAATGCTAAGCTTTGTAACATTTTAGCCAATCTACATTTTTATATCAATTACATTGAAATAAAATAACAATTTATTTGCCATATCTTTTTAAATAACACCAATATTCCCATTCTCCTCCAACTAGTCGGGAAAGACTATTAGGAGTGGGTACAAGTTACAACAATAGACCAATGGGGCAGGATCAAACCACCACCCCTTGGTGATGAGTCCAACCGTTCTTACCATTGAGATAAATGCTTAAGTTTGTATTGTACAATATTAAAATGTAATTATTTTACCTATTTAAGATTATTTTTTTATATAAACTGAAAACTGATAAATAATATTTTTTAAATAACTACACTTGAAGTACTTGTAAAAACTGTGTAAGCTTACCAATCTGCAGGACATCTTTAACAGCTCTGTCTCTAAACAGGTGTTCTCCTCTTTGAAACTCATCAGCCGAGCCATTTGCAAGGCAGGAGTACAGCCTGATGTCATCCTCACTGTCTGGAAAGCTCCAGAAGGCTATTTGTAACTGCAGCTGTTCTGGCACAGGTGGATATACATGTTCCACCAGCTCAAAGGGAATGTGACTAGCCACACATTTTGCCGCCAATTCGCTCAAGCTTGATACTGATTTTTCTAAAATAATATTATTACATATGTTTAAAACCTGAATACTACAATAAAAAATAATTGATAATTTGCTAGAAAACCACTATAATCACATTTTAACATATATATTATGATATAAACAGTGGCGTTCACAAGGTCTTAACGAGGGTAGACACTATAACTACAAATTATATAAAACAGAAAATTTTACAATACAGGCTCATAATGAAGTGCATGCTGCTGAATATAAAATAGTCATCACAATAAACAGATCTCTAATCTAGATCTATTATGTTTATCATTATTTATTTGTTAATAGAAATGGTGGTCTTTCCATTATATTGGCAATGTACAAAACTTTAGTCTGACTGATTTTTAATGAGCACAGATAAATTAAGATTTTTAATAGGAATGTAAATTTAATTAACAAAATGCAGGAGATCAACTGTTTTCCAAGAGGCCAAATACTTGTATGTACATAGTAGATCATAGAGCGTTGTTAACTGTTTTACTGTACATTGCATGCTCAAAATTTCCAAAATATGAATTTTCTTTTTCCAACATAATTCATACTCATACATCAACACTTAATATTGTTGTGGGAACTAAATGTAACTTCTTCACGCAGTTCTCCTTATCTTACACCCAGCATCAACCTATTTGCTTGTACTATAATGTAATATGTGAAATTACTTCATTTATATTATGTATTTTTTACTCAAACAAAATGAGTATAATGTTGTTTTGGATTTAAGTTGCTACCTATTGCTTCAATCTCAATTTAAACACATATTTAAAAATGGTTGCTAAACTTCTCTAACTTTCAATCTATACTACAGCCTTTCTTGATGAGTACTGTTTATCAACAAAGAAATTAGAAATGAAGGTAGAAAACTCTTGTCATTTTAACTGAAAACTATGTATGGTTTGTTTATAAAATATTCAATAAAATATTTTAATCATATTATCTAATTATTCTAAGCTTATTAATCAAATTTATTTTCATTAATTTAAGTTAATTATAATTATTATTAGGAATGAAATGACTAGAGATTTATACCCACATTTTTAATTTGTTTGTTGGTAAACAGTACTCATTAAGGCATTGTAGTATAGGTACATGAATTTTTTCTTGACATGTAGTTTTTGAAAAACAAACCATATCATTGATAAATAGTCCCATTATAAGTGTTATAGTTTTAAACCCTTATAAACTACAACTGTATTTTTATGACTGACTTGGTTTTGTGCCTGAATAATTTTTTTGTTTATTAATACAGTGCCTTGAGATATCATGTATTTTAAGTAGCCCAGAATCAGCAGGGAAAGAGGTTTAACTTGAGCCCTGGTTTCGAGATATAATCACAACTGGGTGTTTATTCACCCATTGTAGTCATAGTGGCCTACTGACTTACAGTGTAAATAATGAGCTTTCATGTTTTATTTTTAGAATGTGTGCCATTTGCATAGGTATTATTATATGTGTTTATCATTATTTATTTGCATTATTTGTAATGTATTTGCTATTTCAATTTCAGATTGATTGACCAACAGATACAAGACGCTTCTAGCATCATATAAAGACTTGGCAGAGGAAGTGGACTTTGTTTAGGTGGATATTCATGATGAAGGTGAAAAAAGTGTTTACAGTGTTACTACTTTCAATGTTCTATTTCTACAAGTTTTATTTTATTTATTTTATTATACATCTTTGCCTCAGAAGATTTCTAGATATAAGACTAAGTAACAATCATGTCAAATTAAAGGCTTAATCTATGCAAATTGAAAAATATAAAGGACAATTAAAAACATAAAAATTATTTTCTTTTAACATTTTCCATTACCTTTAAAAATTACTATAATTTTGAGAACCAATTTGTTTTGTTTGATTTTTTTTTCAAAAAATTGTTTCAATTGTTTCAAAAAATTTCAAAACCAAAAAGTGCTCTTTGATTTTAAATTCAAATATTGAAGTATAAAGAAATGTGTTTATTTATACAATTTACTCCAATAATAATTAAATATGGGTGACTTTATACCCACTTTAGTCATAGTAGTATAGAAAATCATTGTAGAATTTAAGGTTTTAATATCATTAATTCACTAATAAAAACATGAACTAAGTTAAATTATTAAGAACTTGAACATAGTAATAAATTATATTGTTTTAGATTTCATGAATGTATCAATAATGTTTCCCTGGAACTTTATCTAAATGTTTGTTTACTTTAAAAAAAATATGATAAAGTTATATCAATTTGATCCAGTTTTTGCTTAGAAGTATAGAGACACTTTCACATTTGTAACATAAGAACATTATGTTACTAGTGACTAAAATAAAAAAAAGAAACATCATCCTCATTCAAGTAGAAAGAGCTAACTTGTAAAAAAGTAAATCACTTTCATGCATCATCAGTGAAAGTTTGTGAAAGTTATATTTAAAATTAAAAAAAAAGATCATAATCTGCTTTATTAAAAAACATAAAATATATAAACGGACTTTAGACCGCAAAGATTTCAATGAATGGTATTATTAGCTGATCAGTCAACAGGTAAATGACTTCACAACACCTGTCTTTGTACATAATTCACACAAAGGAAACTAACTACTAACTACACACGAAATATTAAAACTTTACACAGGCATTCTAATTATGTAGATTTAATCAGAAAAAAAAGGTTTTGAATGGTTATTTATTCCGAAAATGAAATGTTATCGTTTCGTTATGCAAACAAAGGATCAGCTGTATTGAGTTACCTTGAATTGATTTTTTTGTTAAACGCGATCCAAATACGTTTTGGAGATTTGGTCTCCTCCATCCTCGCCAGTTGTTGCACAGACTCTCCGGTTCCGAACTCCAGCTACACAAAGAATCTTCTTCAAAACGTTCCGAATCTTCGAAACTAAAATGATCTCCTTCTTCCCAGTCAAGTAAAGGAGACCCCACGTCGACTGGGGCGGATGGTCTTCCCCCTTTCCCATTATTATTTGCTGCCCCCGCCACTTTATCGCTATTAATAAGCGAATTTGAAGAACTAATTCGCTGAGTTTAACCAGCGAACACTACTTGGGGTATCCACAATGCTAAATGTACATGCCACCTATACACAAAAGATTTTAAGAGACCTGGTTAAAATATTATAGAAAGTGTATGTAGAAATAAAATACATCACAAACTTAGGAAATTATAGCACTTCCTAGTCAGAAATCAAGTGGTCTAAATAAATTCCTTGAGAGCACAATAACAAATATGGCTGGCGTTCAACGTCCCGTCTCGACCATAGACCATAATTTTCAAAGAGTAGCAAGATTTTCACAATTTTCACCATAGCCATTTTTTTTATAAACTGGCTTTACGGCTCAGAGTTCGAGTCTATTTGAGCCCACTATAGCATTCCATTCTACGAAATAAACTAGCTGGCTACATTCCACTTAGCGATCCTAACAGTCACCCAAATGACCCTCATGACTGCAGTCCCTGATGTAATTTATATAAAAAGGCGAATTAAAAAAGCTAATTTGTTTTTCAATTATAGGCTATACTTATTAAAAATTATATATTTATATAAAAACTATTAAACATGAGTAAATGACGTCTTCAGTGGCGTATTTGCCCCGTTCATTTGGATTAACTTAATACACCTAGAAGTTTGGCTAATGAAAGTAGAGACTGAAAATTTTAAAAAATCAGAGTAAATTTTAAAAATTCAGAGTACATTATAGTGCAAATATCGGAATAACTGAGTTTAATAGTTATAGTATAGGTAGTAATATATTGACTTACAAAAAATATTTTAAAAAATTATGAAAACGCATGTTTTTGTAATGTTTTAAATGATTCTTAAAATTTGGCGGGTGATTTCAGTCTCGAATTTCATTAGCCAAACTCTACCTTTTCAAATAGTTCAAATCTTTCACTTGTCGGTAGTTGACAAAAAATATTGATTAAAACTAGTATATGAATTAATACTATATAGCATTTTTGTTATCTTCTCTATAAAATAAATCTTTTTCTAAAATTCACTTTTCTACCGATTTATACTAACTACCGATTTTAGATATGTAGGTACTGCACTAACTGTCAAGTCGTTGAAAATTTGACAAATGACAATAATATTTGATGATTTTTTTGACATCTAGCTGTGGTTAAAAAGAAAAACGAAGATTGTTCTCGATTTACTCAAATTCAAATATTAGTTTAAAAAATTTAACAATGCTCTAAAAATCACCAGTTAAATGGAGCCTGCTCAATATCTGCAGCCATAACACTTTTTGTTTTGTTAAAAACTAATCAGGGTAATTAAGTTAGAGGTTATAAATACAGGTAGACTAAAACAGTAAAATAGCAAAATGTTTTGTTGGGGCAACGCAACTCACCATGAACTATGTATAGAACCTGGTTCTGACGCTCATGATTTAGTAAGTAATTATTTCTTTTAATACCCTATTAAAAATCTGTTTGTCTTAGATTCTCACATAAATTAGACAGGAATAAAAATGTCTCTTGTCAGCATTTTCTAAATCACAATGATAGGTATCGTAAAGTAGCATGTATGTTTATTAGATAAATTTATCCTCTATGTCTTAATACATCAGTCAATTTGTATTTTGTTCTTATGAAAGATTATTCTATCTAGAAAAATATTTACTATTGAGTACAATAATCTAAATATAAATTTCTCTCTATCAATTCTAAACTTTATCAGTTTAATAATACACTAGCCGACGTCCCGCGGTTTCACTGGCGTAGTTCCTGTTCCCACGAGAATATGACACAAATAATGTGGCATTCTAGTGGTAAAACCAAAGAATGTTCAAAATCGTTTCCGTACATCCAGAGATGACCCTCGACAACACCACAAACTTTACCTATTATATATTAGTGTAATATTTAATATGAAATTAAAAATGATGTCACATGGCAATAATGTTATTGCTTTGTGATGTCAATTTAAAATTTCTGGTGCAATCCAGCCAGAATGGGAACAGATTTACAATGTTTGGTTCAAGTAGGTATTCTAGGAACATAGTATTCACCTACTTACTTATCTGATAATATCAGTAGCAGCATAATGAACAAATGATATAATGGTTCAGAATCTATTGCCAGTACTATAATCGGTCATATTAACCCTAAGCCATCAAACCACACTGAAGCAGAGTAGTGGGTCAATGTATAGGAGTGAGGCCAGGTCCTGTAGTGAATCATTACAATAAGATTGATTCATCATTAACAACCCATATTTGGCTCACTGTTGAGTACGAGTCTCCTCTTAGAATGTAAAGGGTTAGGCTGATATAGTCCACCACGCTGGCCCAATGCAAATTTGCAGATTTCACACAAAATTCTCAGGTATGCAGATTTCCTCACAATGTGATGAGATTATACTGATGATAAGCTCTAGAATAGAAAAATAAGCAATTTATGTAAAAGTTAAAATATTCTAGTATTATTAGTATGTGTTTTATTTTGAAATTTTTAAGAAGTTTTTGAGTTTTTGAAGTTGAACTTCTAAGACAAATAGGTATTGATTCTAAGACCTTTTCTGTAGAAGAGAACAATTTAACAACTGAGCCATTGTGGCATATTAAGACTTAAAAGATTAAAGTTAGAATTCAGCTAAACAATAACTTGAATAAAAATATTTATTTATGTTCTCACTCTTAAACTGAACTTGAATAAAAATATCAATTTATGTTCTCACTCTCTCTATTAGGTAATCAAACCAACATTATCAAAATGGTCTGAGAGTAATCACATACAGTGTATTGAAGCTGGACAGTTTCACACCCTGTATCTGACGACTGCGGGCCACTTATACTCGTGTGGTAGCAATGAAGTTGGACAGCTTGGTAGAAGCACGGCCAAAGGAGACAAATGTCAACCAGGTATGATAAAGTGTGTGTCAGCTCTGACACAAATGGAGTTTACTCTTTCAGATTGACTGTCTAAATAGGTGTATATTCCCTCGCAGCATACACCTATTTTTTTTTGTTCCTACACCTATTTAGACAACAAAAATGACAGCGTTAGGTGAAAAGTTGCACATAATACGTTGCACACAAAAAAATAACGCTGTCATTGGTTAATTGAATTTTACTGCCCATATTTTTGCATCATCATGCCAGGGGCTGTACATAAAAAATCAATTCTTAAGGAGTAAACTCCAAAAAATTCTACAAAAGGCAGCCATATTCGTTGTCTATTCATTTGTGAATGACAACTATGAATAGACCAGCAATCTGACTAATATTTCACCTGCAAGATAAGAGTGTAATTTTATTTGCAATATGAGTACTTGTGTACTCTTTTACTAAGTACTTGTTGATTGCTCATTTCATTCATATAATTGTTTTATTTAATTACTAGTAGACACCTGCAACTCTGTTCCAGGAAGTAAAGAATTTTCTGGGATAAATATAGCTTTTGTGTTAATCCATACTGATTACCACACAAATTGGTTCATATGATTGAAAATTTAAATAACTATCAGACGCCGCGACTTCATCATTATCATCGTTATCAACCCATATTCGGCTCACTGCTGAGCACCAGTCTCCTCTAAGATTGAGAGGGGTTAGCTAATAGTCCACCATGCTGGCCCAATGCGAATTAAGAAATTTCTCTAGTATGCAGGTTTTCTCACAATGTTTTTCTTTGAGACACGTGATATTTAATTTCTTAAAATGCACACAACTGAAAAGTTGGAGGTGCATGCCCTCCGACAGGATTTGAACCCACACCCTCCAGAATTGGAGGCTGAGTTCATATCCACTGGGACGTTCACGGCTCCTCATTAACATGACGCGACTTTATTAATATGAAAATGTATTTCACAAATTCCACAGATTTTATCAAGGCCTGATTGATCACTGTACAAAAATTTATCTAAATCAGTTCAGCAAATTAGCAGATTTTTGTCAATGATCAGGTAATAGACATAAAGAAAGACTTACTTTTGCATTAATAATTTATTGATTGTATTTTGTACTAGAAGTCTTCAGAAATTATATGTATTAGTAATCAATGCATTGCATTTCAGTTATCATAGGTTACTATTACAAATGTAACTGTGCATATTTTGTTTTAGATTTAGTAGAAACATTCAAGGGCTGCGTAGTATCAGCTGTAGCATGTGGCCTATCGCATTCTATGGCGCTGGATGAATGGGGTCAGACCTTCAGTTGGGGGTCTGACAACATGGGGCAGCTTGGAAGCAATTTAGAAGGTCATGCACAGCTCAAACCAAAAATAATAAAAAACTTAGCCACTAAAAATGTCATACAGGTTGACTGTGGTTCCCACCATTCCGTTGCTTTATCAAATAGTAAGTACTACATCAAATTAATAATGCCCTGTAAGGCTTCTGCCCGAATAGTGCGTCGACGCTGCGTCATATTCCATATATCTTTAAATAACATTCCACTTAGAACTGTTATTTCGTCGAAATATGTGTGTACAAGTGTTTACAAGTTCACTTAACTTGTTTCGATCCATTGTTAATCCGTAATTAAGTCATTGTTGTCCTCTGGCGCTGCGACGTCTACATTCATCTCAACGCATGCCTACAATGTGTTGATCCATTACAATGACGCAACACAACGCACTAGTGAAGCATCTCCCTTAAAGGTTTAAATCTAATCCTAAACCTAAACACACTTTCACAAATTATAATTTTTAAAATGAATGAGTAGAAGTATTTAGAGTTAACGCATTCATCGGCTTAGAAGGCCGTTCTTCGGGAACCTGAGCAGTCATCAGTCCAGTCATCCGAGATCGTGAGTTAAAAAAGCCCATATCTGGCGTTACATACCGGGGTGTATATGGTATATTCTAAGGTTAAAGGCACACGATGCGTTGGGGCGCCGCATCGCAAAGATTTCACCGTATCAGCGGGCACACTAGCGGTGCGGCGCCGCAACGTTGTTATGTCGGAGCGGCACCGTAGCGTTCAGAGTTGAACAGTCTGTAACGTTCTTGCCTTGTGACGCATAAAGAACTGAGCGGTGCCGCTCCGACGTCGCCACGCATGCATTGACCCCTCCCCGCCTCGTCTCGGTTGTTGCAAGTCCGGTGCGGCGCCGAAGCGCATCGTGTGATATGCCACAGATATTTCTATGTAAGACGACACAGCGACACCGCTCCGGCGCCGCACCGCCGCCGCAACGCATCGTGTGCCCCCGCTCTTACTTTGCGTGTGAGCGTAAACATGAAAACGTGGTTAGGAGAGTTCATTTATAAATTAGGCGGCTTGTGTTAATAAACATTCAGTGAATGTTTTGAAATACAAAACCCTTTTCATGTTGAGGTTTAAATTAGCTGATCAACCTAAATAATTTACCATTTCCTGTTTACTATATGTAATAAGCTATAAAATGTATATGACAGCAAAACTTTGTCATGTACATTTCTTTCATACAAAAATATTAAAAAAGAGATTATAAATGGGGGGATGGGGCTAGGACGGTGATAAATAAATACATTACCTGCCAAATATACAAAAATTTCATTATAATCTGTCGAGCCATATCGAAGAAGTGCAACCACTAACATTGTGACCACAGATTCTCAGATCCCCGGACTTTGACCGATTGAGTTAAAGACGTCCTTGACCCTAAAATATATTCTTAGCCGAACTCTTCAAAAAACAATAAATATTGGTACTTAAAACAAGAAAATAAATCTTTTTGAATTTGAAATTGAACGCCCTTCTAATCCCACGATTTCGGTTCGTAATATTATTATTCAAGGCCGTTTGCATTACTGACATTAAATATATGTCTGAGAAAGTATTAAGTTGGTTGTATAAAATCAAATATTGTTGTTTAGTTTGATGAAAACACTTCATAACCCTCATCACGCCAACGAGATCGATTGACGACAGAGATGTCTGAAAGATAGTTATTTTTCCTTTAAATCTCCAATTTTAGATGGCGATCTGTACGCTTGGGGAGCGAACGTATACGGACAGTGTGGACTGGGCTATACGTCGAACAAGGAAACCACACCGCGGCCGATTACGTCGCTACTCGGCGTGCCCATAGCGCTGATAGCATGCGGCAGTAACCACACGTTTGTTATATCGAAGCAAGTATTGCGATTGCGGTCGTCATTTATATTTGTAATGTATATCTACCTATGTAACCTTATTTTATTTTACGACATATGGAGTGTGAGATTTTATGGATAAAATAAGGAATGAGTATATAAGAGGAATCCTGAACGTGGCGTCAGTGACAGAAAAATTGAGGACTAAAAGGTTAGCTTAGTGTGGACATGTAATGCGGAGGGATGAAAGTCAAATAAATGTTGAAATTACAAGTGGAAGGACACAAGAGGAGAGGAAGACCAAAGAAGAGATGGTTGGAGTGTGTGAAAGAGGAAGGGAGTGGATGATGAGTTGTCGGGTAATAGAGGTGAATGGAGGAGATTGACATATTATGCCGACCGCCACCTAAGTGGGATAAGGTACAGGAGATGAGGAAGTGTAAGATTTTTTTTCAAGTTGTATTGTAATATGCTGGGAGTTAGTTGTTCCTGGCATGTTACATATCAATAGGCATCTTATAGGCATTTTCAAGGCAAGCGCACTCAAACCTAGACCTCATCATTGCTTTCTACCAGGCATGATTGTAGTCAAGCGCAAGTCTATTCTGAATAAACTATAAAACTTTCCCAGCTACTTACCCAAAAATTTCCAAGAATTTTGATGATGTTCGAATTGTTGGCTAATTTTTTAAAAGGCAAAGAAAACATCATCACTTATTGACATTTTAAATAAATAGTTGGATTTATTTGAAACTAGCGAACATCCATTAAATAGTTCGCGTATAATTATGTTTTTACTATGTTCTGCTTCATAAAGTATGGAGTATGAATGTTAAAACAATTGTTTTTTTTTTGGCATTTAAAACATTAGAAAAAAAATGCAGTAGAACACTAAAGAAATATTGTTATAATGTTGGCAACCACAATCTGAAATAATTACTTGCCGACATAAATAAATTAAGCCCCAAATGCCAGTTATTACATTGGCATATTATGGGGGTTACCCATGAGACCGGAAGACAGCATTGCTGCTGCAGAAATAAGCATTACAGTGCCACGAATGAACTTTGCTACATAGAGTTCTTCTAGCTTGGCAACTTCGTTCGTAACACTCGATGGTCCGCGCGGGCCGGGGGGCGTGTAGCGTTGAATGAAAAACCCACGACTGATGCACCTCACTTCCCCGCTCGATTTCACACCCGCGCAGTCTTTCCTCCCGTCGCCCGCATATCATGGGAGTGTCATCAACGAACTATAATTTGATTGTATTTTGATATTTTATCTAGATCGGGTGCTGTATTTGGTTGGGGGAAAAACAATAATGGACAGTTGGGACTACAAGACCGAGAGAACCGAAATTATCCGACCCATTTGAAAACACTCAGAAACGTCAAGGTAAATTCTTATCAAAGTAATCGATACTTCAGAAGAGTTTGAAGTACTGTAAACATACTATACTTCACGCCAATGCTTCTGGCACACGCCGACATATATATGTAAAACATTATTCACACATAAAGATATACACTTCCCTACACCACCACAAACTACCTTCTTATAATATTAGTATAGATTAAATTTGTGATGTTTGGAAGTCCCTACAACAGGCCTATGTCCTGCAGTGGACGTCCATCGGCTGATATGATGATGATGATGATGATGATGATGATGATGATGATGATGATGATGATGAGATTTAATTTATTGGTCATATCGTCACACTAATCACACTAATATTATAAAGGCGAAAGTTTGTGTAAGTATGTTTGTTCCTCTTTTACGCTGCGGCTACTGAAGCGATTTGGCTGAAATTTGAAATGGAAATAGATTTTACTCTTTTACTTTTCATCCCGGAAAAATCCATAGTTCCTGCGGGATTTGTGATAAACTAAATTCCACGCGGGCGTCCGCTAGTTTAAAAGATAAATCTTTAATATTAAAATAGAAATATTCTTTAAATTAAAAAATAATTTTCAATTAATTTTAAAAATTAATTAAATATTCTTTTAATTTTTATTAATTCGTTTAGCTTTTCTATGAGTTATTAATGATTTTGATTGCAATGTTTATAGGTGTGCCATATATCGTGCGGTGAAGATTTCACCGCCTTCCTCACCCTCGACGGAGGCGTATTTACGTGCGGTGCCGGAGAGTATGGACAAACTGGTCACGGGAATACCAAAGACGAGCTGGTCCCTCGCAAGGTACACTGTGTTTTTTTTTATTTTAATCTGACCTTAAATGAGTTATCTCATAACCAGGTATGTATTTTCATTTTAAACTTGGAAAAATATATCACTATAATAGTGGGAATAGATGATGTCCACTGCAGGACATGGGCCTTTTGTAGGGACTTCCAAACACCACAATAGGGATTATGATTATGGTCTCAAATCGTGGCATGTTTCATCTGAATTCATTCAGTAGTTCCAGCGCGATGCTCGGTCAACAAAAACACGATTAGACAGACAGACAGACAGATAAAAAAATTACATAATGTCCTCCAACAAAAAGAAATCAAATATCTTCAATGTACCTACCGGTTACGGTTTTATTAAGTAAGTTTAGATAGATTTTTATTTAGATCCACAGCTAATCTCCTGTAGTATATAGTAGAGATTTGTGTTCTTTTTTGTATTATCAGTACCTGCCTAAAAACTAATTATAATCCACTTTAACGTAGAGTAACCCACATTTCTTAAAAAAAAAGAGAAAAGCCTCTTTTTTCGAAATCAGTACATTTTTTTCCCCATATAACCCAATTAAATTTGATAGCTATTGATCCCTACTATCACCCCTTAAAGGAATCTCTATATGTTTCCAGTGACCCAGTATAATGGAATTAAACACAAAATTGTGCATGTGTGTGCTCAGTGGAGTAGCTAAATTCAGATCACTTTTTGCGTTGATTTTGTAGGCATCTAACCTATATATAGTATAAACTATCATTGTCTGCAGGTCGTAGAGCTGATGGGCAGCACGGTGACGCAAGTGGCGTGCGGGCGGCGGCACATGCTGTGTCGCGTGGGCGAGCGCATCCTCGCGTGCGGGTACGGCGCGCGCGGCCAGCTCGGCTGCCCGCACATGGCGCTCGCGCTCGTGCCCACGCCCGTCGAGTTCACTCCCACCGACCACTCGCCCGTGAGTCGCCTTGTTACGCTTTAAGTGTTCATTTACACGAGCGGCGGCTGCTACCGACGTCTCGGCGGCATCCAACGGCAGTCGCAGGGACGTCGCCGACTGCAGTCGACGGCGGTCGTCGGTAGAGTTGCCGCTCGTGTAAATGAACCCTAAGGCTACACCATTGCGAAATTTGAAATAGGGTAGTTGAATCTTATCAAATTTAATTTATACAATATTCATTTCGTGTAGTACATGGAATAAGGATCCGAAATATATCGATATTAATTAATAAAAGTTAAGGATTTCTTATAAAACTTAACTTTCAACACAAAAACACTGTCGTCCATTTTGTGACGTCACAATGTTACTTGATGTACTGAACGTGAAACTAATTGTTAACTAATATTTTTATCAAACGCTCCGTTTGTAAAGGATTTCTTAACGTGACCTCATGAAACAGTTGAAATATAGACCATCATGGCCGACAGGCTTTTTGGCTCGTATTGTCAAAAAAAGTTATAAAATAATAACTATAAATAGATTAAAAAAAAACTAAAAAACACGCTTTTAGCCGCACTAAAAATTGCAATTGGATTTAGTGATATTTTATTCCGTATCCCATTCCGCAAACCCTTTATTATTTAATACCCTTGAACTTGGATGTCCGCCATGTTGGATTTAAATCACGTGATTCAGGAATACAAAAAAAAAATGTATTAGCTAGTCATGTATAGACTGAAATTAGAGCGTGTGCAAAATTTCATCCTAATCGAAGACCGAGGTGTGGGTTAAATTGACATTCCAAGATTTTCTTACATACATAGTTACAAGTGAAGCTAATATAAAGCGTGTAAAAAAACGGGTCGTCGGGTTGGGTCGTCCAACACTGCACTTTCAGGTACATGATTGTCACATTGGAACCCAACATTCCCCGGTTCTTGAATACATGATAAAAATGACGGGTTTTGGTTTTTCGTTATCAACCGCGCAAAGGCCCTTACATAGGATAATGATAACAAAATATATATTTACTTAATTTCATTTTATTATGTTCTTATATTCTTAAACAAGTATTTGCCCCTTTTTTATGCAGACTGAAGACACTTGGCAAGATAAGGTGAATATTAATAAACAAATAGAAATATGTATGTCATATTATTGTATGTTAGTAGTTCATAATTTTTTCCACAATTCCATCATGTTTATTGTTAAGTTGCATTTATTACTATTATTTATATTTACATTTGATTACCTGATAGGTTAATTGCAATCGCAAGAAATATTATGATTGTAATCCCCTACTTCATTAATAATTATGATTTAATTAAGTGCTATACATAAAGCTATTGTCATTGTTTTTTCTCTTGGAATGCTGTGTTCTCACATTTTTTTTTTTGCAATTTTTCTTTTGTCATATACTAACATTGGATTGTTCTTCATAGCCGAAGAAGAAATCCAAGCTGGACAGCAATGTGACATTCCGTAAGCCTTCTGGTGCTGGCCCCTCCAAAATTGATGTTGAGTTATCCCTTATTGACAATATATTATAATTATATGCTTCATTTTACCATCATTAGATCGTTTTCTGTAGTTATAGACATATTTAAATTTTTGTTTGTCAATTTTTGTATTTAATGGGTATTTTTTTAAATAATAATGATGATAATACAACTGAGTAGAAGTATTGATTAAAATAACCAATTTTCTTTAACAATCCTTTGCATGATGTTTGTAAATCATAAGTTTCTTAAATTGTAGTAGAGACCTTGTTAAGTATAATAGTAGCGTATTTTTAAATACACACGATTTTAATATTTCTGCCCATTTAACTGACACATTTTTTAATAAGAAGTTGTATTATTATACATTTGGTGTTTCTGAAAGTATAATCAGTTTTACAGATTTATAGGTAATTTACCTGACAAATTTAAAGTAAATATATAAATGAAATAGGTGCTCACTTGTTAATTAGTTTGGAAATCATTTAATATAGCATAATATTATCTATGGTCTAAGATCCGGCATCAGAAGTATATACCCTCATCTGTAATTTGTCAGTGATAAAAAAAAATGTTAGATAATATTCACAGTGGCACATTGCAAATAGATTGAATGCGGCAAAACACATTTTTCAAACGCAACTTAATACAGTTAAATTAAGCATAAAATAAGCTTTCATTTGACATATTAGACGATTAAATTACTAATTAGGGTATTAATATAACATTATTTTTTTAACAACTAAATATTCAACATTAAATTTTCTAACATTTTCAATTCTGTTGAGCAAAATTTTTTTACTAGTATAGGATTAATTGAGCAGAGAGAAGTAGATTAAATAAATTTAATAAAAAAAAAATAATCATTTAATATTCACCAGGCGAAATTTTACTAATCTATTTGCAATGTATCAATGTTACCATTTTCAATAATTTATTTCTTATCCCAAATTAATAACAGATGAGGGTATAAATTCCATATGCCGGATCTCGTACTATTAATATTGCCTACAAATCTAGAAAAGTATAAGAATATTACCTAAAATTGGATCGTCTTCATTAGTATACAAATTACGTCTGTATTTTTGTATCTTTACAGTTCCCTCCAGATGTCTTGAATGGCCCTATCAAAGTGTTCGCGGGCGGTGACCACAGTTTCTTGGTCATAAACAGTAACAAAACCATGGTTGTGGATTTCCGTCTCCCGGAGCAGAGGAAACAAATACTCACACTTAGTATGGCTAAGCTTAGCGCTTGTGAATTTTTCAAAAATGAGGATGTTGTCAATCAGGTTCGTAATTTGATTTTTAGACTATCTACAGTCTACACTAATATTATAAAGACGTAATACAGTGTAAACTCTATGTAACGTCACTCCATAGGATAGTTGACTTATATCAAATTTAATATAAACAATATTAATTTCGTGTAATGGAATATGGGTCCGAAATATATCGATATCAATGAATAAAAGAATTTCTTATAAAACGCAATTTAATTATCACGTATTTTTTAAATTTTTCCATTTTGTGACGTCATCAACACACTTGATGTACTAAACTTAAAAACTAATTGTTAACTAAAATTTTTGTCAAACGCTCCGTTTGTAAGGGATTTGTTATAGTGACGTCAAGAAACAGTTGAAATATAGATTCAAAAAAATATTAACAAAAAATTCAAAATTTCTCAATCTAGTAGAAAGATAATGAACTGTAATGTAGTTGACACTTTTTTAAAATGTGTCAAATACAAAACATTAAAAAAAGTGTCAAATAGCCTATTTAACAACAAACTCTCTTAAGCTACTTTACTTTATGATTCGTGACACTCACTGCTGCTCGTGTTGTTTTCTCTCTCTCTCTCTCTCTTTTGCTCATTTGTAATGTTATCATGATATATTTTTGCAGGAATTACTAGCTTATCTGGAGACGGTGTTTGGTTCGCTTGCTTGTATCAACGCCTCGTTCCTGTTGACTCAGAACGCACACTTCTGTTGCAATACTAAGACGCCGGGCGTGGACTTGACTAAAGCTGAGGAAGCTTTTACGCTTATTAGCCGTTTAGAAAACTCTACTATACAGGAACTCGTAAGTTGCTTATTTTTTGTGTTACATTATTTGACTTGCCAACAATATCATGATATGTAATTGTTAAGTCATTTCAATAAATAACAAAAAAACCATAGTCACATGTCACACTTAAAAGTGATTGAAAATTACATTGTTAATCCATAGACAATCAGTGGTGTGCACTTTGTTAACTCACTTTAGAAATGCACTGCCTACTTTGAAGACTTATTATGAGCCTGTATGGAAAAAGGAATTTTCCATTGTACAATTTGTACACAGTCATATTTCCTACCACCCTGTTTTTTTAATTCTTTAAAAGTTAGAGACTACAATCTCACCTGATGGTATAATTGTATAGGGATGTTAATTAGTCTGATGGTCCGAAATATAAATTATTATAATTTCGATTACTACACGACATCGTACTGGAGCGCTAAATCGCTAGGTCATTGTCGGTACGTTCAAATTAATTTCTCTTTCCTCAGTCTTGCACGTGTACGTGGTTACTTAGGCATAGCGATATTCTCGCTGTTTTTAGTCCAATGATTTTAGTACGAGTATATGACGCTTCTATAAGTGAAAAGTCATTGTTTTATACACAGATATTCAGCTACTTGACGAAGCAAGTGATAAAGAATGTGAAAGTGTCTCCACCTGACGCCGAGGCTCTCCGAATGTTTCTGATCCTGCCACTGTATCATGAGATGAGGAATCCCCGGCGCCATAATGAATTACAGGTGCGTTGGAATAATAAGAGATGATTAATTTTTTATCATCGATCTCCTACTAAAAAGTGGATGCACAATCAGCAACCTAGAAACGTCCCCACTCATTGAGTGCTTTAATTTAAATGCATTAATTTTAATGTAAAACCAAGCATAACTTTTTACTGAATTGTTCGAATTTGATATTTATTTTTATTGGAAAGGGTATATTCCAGATATGGTCCGTTATAAATTTGGAAAAAACAATTTTAACCCTAGGTGTACGAAAACAGGGGATGATTGCTTGTTTACCCATTAATCCATAGAGGCCAGCCAGGTTATCAATCCTAATGTGGGACTATTCCATCCAATTCCTGTGTATAGGGCACCCTTTATAAAATTCAACCCCTTTTAACCACTGGGGTGGGGGTTTAAATGGAGTGAATTTTTCTAAATCATTGTTTTATTTTTAACCGATTATTTTCACAGAACAACTTTTTTCCAACCGATCGTTTTTACAACTTAAAAAATGGCTGATTTTTATTTTTTAGACCAATTTTAACTCCTTTCAACCCTCTAGGGGTTGAATTACAAAAACTTTTGATTATTTATTTAATATTATACACATATTTAATATTTATTTCCTGATTTATGCACAAATTTTCATAATTATAAATTTAAAAATAAAAGATTTTCCTTGCAAACTTTCAACCCCTATTTATCCCCATCAAAAAGTAGTATATTGCTCCAAGATTCTATTTATCGCTATCCCAAAATTCATCCTGATTGCTTCAGCGGTTTAGCCGTGAAAAAGTAACAGACAGACTTACTTTCGCATTTATAATATTAGTATGGAAATGGAAGTATCAATATTTATAACTTGGTAACTTCGTTCGTAACACTCCCGATGTTCTTCGTTCGTCACTATCCCGCACGCACGCATTTCACACCCGCGCAGTCTTTCCGCCCGTCGCCCGCATATCATGGGAGTGTTTTCAACGAACGTGCCAGACTATAGTATGGATAGATTGATTGATAGTGTTTCGTTGTAGGGTCCATTCGCGGAGGCGTACAACAAACTGTCAACGCATCCTCAGCGCATAGTGCAGTTGTGGTGGGAGGCACAGTCCACGGAGTACTTTGAAATGCTAGTCGATATATTTAAGAGCGTCGTCGTTTACGAACTTATACAGCCAAGTGTGAGAGCGAGTAAGGTAATTATCCTACTTCCATTATTATTATTGCTTCGTCCATTTTGTGACATCAAGGTATTACTTGATGTCACTTGAGGAATAAACGTCAAACTAAAGCATGTCCAATTTTTTGCTTCTCTGAAGCTTGTTATACGGTTTAGTGTTTAGGGGCTAACGTGACGTCATAACACAGATAAAATGTAGACCATCATGGCAAGTTTTGTTTACTAGTTTTCGCCTTTCAGATTTTTATTAAAAAACATGATTTTTAATATTAACACCGAAAACACATATAGTAATTACCATCTCTGTATATAAAGAGATACCAGGAAAACTATGAATTAAATCATTTAGATCAGTTTAAAGCAAAAAATCGTACATCGTTTACGGGTTTACTAAGACGTGACGTCACAAATTAGACAGTATTTTTGGTTTTTTCAGTTTCTAAAGTAATCTTTTAATATTTTTTATTATAATTGATTTTATTAAAAGCGGTCGCACGGGACCTTATTTTTCACATTAAATAAAAACTATTTATAAATGGGCTTCCGGGATTCAACGTTTTTAGAATTCCTAAGACTAACTAGACTTTAAGAACCTAATGGTTTCAATTTCTATAACACCAATAATATTTTGACACACTTTTTTAAAATCTTTAACTGGTTATAACTTTTGCAATTGTTTATGGTTAGGCTTTAAAAATTTTGAACGTTTTTTCTAGACATAATGACGAGTCTAACAAGCTATCGTACGTATTCACATTAACATGGTTTTAAATACATTAATTAGACTTAGATTATAATTAAATATATTAAATTTTAAATTAATTATGAAAGTTCGTAAATTACTGATATTTTCCCAATTCCAGAGGTTATGCTTTAGTAGAAGTATTGTCCAGATATTGAATACGCTGACTGGATTGAATAAAATAAACTTCACAAATCCAAAGAAACCAAAAATACCTGCAGAATGCTTTTATATAGAGGAGTTGTGTAATTATGTGGACATTGCCACAGACTATATTGGTTGGCTTTCGGATCATGACGTAAGTATGTTCTGTTATTTTAAATAAATTACACAGGGAATCCATTGAATGTTAAGGTCTCATAGATAAGGCGCTGTGAGTGAGTGTGCATAATTCGAGTACTGCATTCTGTTTACAGTTTGGAACTCAGAAAAGCATGCATATTACGATGCTGCGTGTAGTTCAAAACTGTAAACAAAATGTGGTCCTCATGCACACTGAATACCTCACAGCACCTAGTCTATCTCTTTTCGACTACAAAACAATAGCTAAATGTCATCTTGAAGTCTGTCTGATTTTCTCGCTGGCCGTCGAATTTGATATTTTGACAGTCATATTTACAGATAATTTACGTGTGAATGTGTTATACGCGCCAATATTAACAAAATAGAAGTCACACAATTATAAATATTTTTGCAGTCAGTACATCCACACCTATGTAACTACGCTTTCCTATTCGACGTGCAATGCAAATCACTGCTGTTGAAAATCGACCAGCAGCTGCAAATGCAAATGGCCGTAAACCGCGCCGCCACACAGATATTCAGCCGTCTCTTCATGGATCCTACTTATGAGTATCAGCGCGACCAGTTTCTGATACTGTCTGTCTCTAGAAACCACATAGTAAGAGACACGATGCTCCAAATAAGTAACCACGACTCATCGCAGCTGAAGAAACCACTACGAGTAAGTTTGTTGCATTTTTAGTTAAGAGTATGGCCCTAATTTGAATTGGCATCGTATTAGGAGTTCCTCGAGTACGGGTGATATTAACATTTAGTATTTGTATTATTATAAAAAGGAGGATTTTTACGAAGTTGTTGCAACAGTGATGGTATAAATAATAGGGTATTCGGACTTGAGTTTAATTCTTTGTTAAGCAGCGTGAACACCGTCACGCTGCTAGTCGCGTTAGTGATCTTGTGCAATAATGTTGTGTTGTAATTATTAATAATGTTTATGTTGTAATTATTGATCATAAATTGTTTAGTCCATGTCAACATGGAGAACATGTCGGGCAGGGGAGGTGAGTGGTAATGAATTGTAGAGGAATCCTTTAAACCTACACCCAAGGTTACAAGTCCTGGGACCTGCTCGAGGTGTTTCCTCTACCACAAAATGATGGTACAGTCATTGTCGCTACAACCCGTCAAGTCATAATCGTCGTCAGCCTTTTTTAAGTGGTCCTTTTCAGGTGGGTCAGGCTTCCTCTTTAATAATAAAAGGGGATTTTGAGCTTAGACCTAGCACGCAACTTCAATGCGAGTTGGCTTTGTGAGCTTGAATGGAATTTACTATAAGATGACCGGCACTGACGGTTTTTTTTTTTGGAAAAAAAGGTTAATATTTCAGAACTCGAATCTGAAGCCGCATTGACCGCCACCTGACCAAGTTGATCAGTTCAATAACGTCAGGCCATCATAGTAAAACACCTGTTTTAGGTAGAATTTGTTGGCGAGGAAGCAGAAGATGCCGGCGGTGTTAAAAAGGAATTCTTCATGTTGCTTCTTAAGGAAATCTTCGACCCCGTATATGGCATGTTCAAACAATCTGAAGAGACCAATATGATTTGGTTTTCCAACAATCCGTTTGAAGACGACGTCATGTATTACTTGATAGGTAAGATATTATTGCTTATTCAGTTATTATATTATTATACTGGTAGTATAAAAAAAAATATTTGAAGTTCTAATATTTTTACGTATTGTCTTTCTTTAATACGAATTTTCGCTTGCAATTTGTGTATTTTGACAATTAGTTTATTTTTTCTCTTTGTTTGGTCTACCAACAGACATACAACTAATACAATTATTAAACATAAATGCAAGGAGCAGAAAGATAAAATGCAAATCTATTTATAGGTAAACACCGCACCTTAAACAACTATTCTAAACTATTAGGATACTTAATCTAAAATACAGAACGGTTAAAAAAAATATATATAAATTATTTAAACTATACAACAGAAATCCGATTACTTATTACTTAATTCTAAATTTACCGATTTACGGAATTCGGCTAAAGAGCCATTATAGTTTTATTTCGAATGACGTCCTAAAAGTTATTACTTTTGTATTCTTCCGTAACAGTACCTTTTTCTAGACTTAAAAATGGTTCCCTATCTCCCTCACAACATAAATTCGAAATTTCATCATTACCAATGCGTGTGAACGCGTAAAACACTAATATTTGTATTTATAATATTAGTCCTATACTACAGTCCTATTAAGTGTGAATGAGATTAGCAATTTATACCCTCATTTTTAATTTTTTTTGTTGGTAAACAGTACCTGCACATCGAGTAGGGCTGTAGTATAGTTAATTCGACTTGCTAACTTAGTAAACTATTAATAAAACGATCGCTTTAAAAATTACCTAATTCAATTGTTTCTATTTTGCGTTTGTGTGTATACATATATATTGTATAAGAGATTACATAGTGTTGCCACTGAAAAATCGGTGTTGTTTTGTTTTAGGTGCCATCTACGGCCTGGCTATATACAATTCTATTATTATCTATGTGCCCTTCCCTTTGGTTTTGTATAAGAAATTACTAGGAGAGAGTGTTATGCTTGACGACCTGTCAGATTTGTACCCCACTTTAGCTAATAGTCTCAAGAGCTTGCTGGAATATCCTGACGAAGATGTTGAAGATGTAAGTTGCGTGACAAAATGTCCATTAATTTTTTTTTGTATGTTCTCCTGTAGACGTTTATGTCCTATTCAGCTTGTACATTTTTTTTGTTGAGAAAGCTGATCATATTAAATTTAATTACATATTGAGATGTGCCTAAAAATTTGGTTTTGAATACAAAGCGTGATGAGAAATATGCAGTTTTTAACTGAATTCCAGAAAAACGGAGGTACTCAATTCCACTTAGTTAAAAGTTTTTGTCTGCTTTTACACCGATGCTTCTAAGGTTACTCGATCTATTTGTATTAAATCAAGGTGATCCCATAAAATTAATCCTAACTACACATTCTCATTCGACACTAAATTTATCTATGCATTCAAGGAAATCTTGAAGCATTTGTTTGAGAATTTATTTTATTGGTATCGTGAACTGAAATGGTAATAATTTTTTAAAGTAAATCCTAAAATAAAGACGAATTACTTTGTAGTGGTGTTGGAAGTCTGTTTGTTGAAGACATTTTTTCAATCTAATATCATAAATACACTTTAATGTTACATAGACATGATTCATTACGTACGTTACGATACGTAAGATTCATTGCGCAAAATGCTTTTTCAGGTTTTCAGCCTATGTTTTGCCGTGAACACCGAAGTTTTTGATCAGATCCAAGTGCATCCGTTGAAAGAGAACGGCGAGAATATACCCGTGACTCATGAGAACAAGGGGGAGTATGTCAATCTGTATGTTGAATTTTTGCTCAACAAATCCGTGGAAAATCAATTCAAAGCCTTTAACCAAGGATTTCAAAAGGTATTATATTATACGTTTTACAGGTTACACTCTTAAATCATCCTTTAAGTCTTAAATATTAACTAATAACTAACTAAGTGGACGCCGAGTTTGTTTACACAAAGTAGTTAGTTTACAAGCACTTTGAAAAATCAGGATTGACTAATTGTAAAGGCTCTACCGGTTCGGAAGGTAGGTTCTGCTGAAAAGAGCTGTCAAGAAACGACTTAAGACTACACGACATTAATACTTTTTAAAGAAATACTTTTTAAAGAAATCATACAGTATTATATTTTACAATTGACAATTATTGTTGTTGATCATGTTGAATATAGAATAGCATGACGCTAACTCTTTACCAAGAGCCTTTTATAGCACTCATCATCATCATCATCATATCAGCCGATGGACGTCCACTGCAGGACATAGGCCTTTTGTAGGGACTTCCAAACATCACGATACTGAGCCACCTGCATCCAGCGAATCACTGCGACTCGCTTGATGTCGTCAGTCCATCTGGTGGGGGGTCGGCCAACACTGCGCTTACTAGTGCGGGGTCGCCATTCCAGCACTCTGGGACCCCAACGTCCATCAGCTCTTCGAACTATGTGCCCCGACCATTGCCACTTCAGCTTCGCAACTCGTTGAGCTATGTCGGTGGTTCTTTTTGGTTTGGTTTTTTAGCACTACGCTACAAGAATAAAATGTTTTTGATTTGTTTGCTTGTTAGTTTTTTAAGCGCTAATCGGATTCTGATATTTCAAACCTGATTCGGAAATTTCTTTTTGTGTATGAAGCATCCTGAAGAATATTCGTTGTAGGATAGGCTATTCAAAATAGGCTAAGTTCTAAACAAGCAAACAATTTTAAAACTTCATTTTGTCCGAGATATCGGAGCTCATTTTAATCATATATTAGTACGAGTATATGATTAAAATGAAGTCAGATTAAAATAGATCAGTCACATTAAGGACCATCAACGTTAATTAATATTTGTATACTTCATATGATATGAATAAATTAGTTTTTTTTATCACTCCTTTCAGGATACAACTGCTATTAATATATTATCTGGATAGTGATATAAAGTTATTGTAATTTTAGGTATGCGGTGGTCGAATAATCAAATTATTCAGATCGCACGAGCTCATGTCCGTAGTGATCGGTAACGAAGATTACGACTGGGACCTTTTTGAAAGCAACTGCGAATACAAAAGTGGATACGTTGCCTCTGACCCACAAGTCAGGTATGACTTTTTTTTTCAACAAGAAAATGCTTGACATTTCACTTGATGTTAAGTGGTGATTTTGATTAGTCATTGGTTTTTTGGAACTTAATATTTATTGCTTTCCTCCTTTATGATAGTCACAAAATTATTGAATTTAGATAGTATTTTTTTTGATGTCACATTACTTTTGAGCTCACAGCCTAGCAGCCCTTCGAACTGTGGCATTTTGCCAGCCCTGCCAGCCTATAGTTACGTCACTGAATCGTGGCGAGTCCATTCAACCCAAGAACTACTGTACTGACTGAATCGATTTGTGGTACGTCTCTACCGCTACGGTGTTAGTTAAGAAATTTTAAATTCATTTTCTTGATGAAACGGGATTTTGTTATTTTTTTTCGCTTTCGAAAAATGGTGATAAGTGAAATTCTAAACTTATTCATGTCTAAGTCATCGTGATACGAGTAGTTTCAAACACGCCTTACTTTGAAATAAACAAAAAGTACATAATTTTTTAATTTATATATTAGGCTCAAAGAACTAATCATGTTATTTTTTTATGTATGGTATATACCTATTTCATTTTATATATTATTTTTTAATATAATTTGTAGATGGTTTTGGGAAGTGTTCCACGAGCTTCCGACTGAAGACAAGAAAAAGTTCCTACTGTTCCTGACTGGAAGCGACAGAGTTCCTATCCAGGGGATGCGTGATATAAATGTAAGGGTTACTTGATTTTGAGTATCAATATTAATAAATTGATAATTCAATATTATAGGAAGGTGGGAAGCAATCTTTATGACGTTTCGGAACATCGTGTGTTAAGTTGCGCAATACAAGATTTTAGATGTCAGCGGTAACGTATTACCTTTTTTCACTGTAATCGTTTTAAAGTCAGACAAAAAATATCAATGGGGAAATAACGCTCTCTCTTTCATTTTGTTGGTCCAAAGAGGAAGACGAAGACATTTTGCCTATCTTCTCTTCATCTTCTCTTGGTGCCAGTGCGTCCAAGAGAACACCCTGTAGTGGGCAATTAAAAAAGGCTGATAATCATGATGTATCTATAAAGATAACATTGTTCACAGATAAGAATCCAGCCAGTGGCAGACGACAGGTACTTCCCAGTGGCTCACACGTGTTTCAATCTGCTCGACCTGCCGCGGTACAAGACCAAAGAGCGCCTTAAATACCACCTCCTGCAGGCTATACAACAAACGCAGGGCTTCTCACTTGTTTAGATTTACCATACACCCGATTACCGCTTTTACGATTTTGGTGAAACGGCCTACAAAGACCTCTAAATGTTTGTACATTTTTACTTGGAAAGACCTTAACATTGCGTTTACACATTGGCACTCATACGCAAGCACAGATTTCATATTTTTGAAATTTACATTTAAAAATGCATAAATACCTAATAAACCAAAATAAAATACAAACAAAAAATACCTATCTTACAATTTAAACTATCTTTGAGTATTATTCATATTAATTTATTATGTCACGTGAGTTTTAGCCATTTTTCATAATAAATTAATACTTACAAAAAATACCATTCATAGTTTGTATTTTATTCCAAATATTAACTTTGAACTTTATTACTTACTGATTGCAAAATAATATATTTTTTTATCTTACACATGCCAAAACTACTGATTACGAAAGTTCTCTCTGACCAAATTTGTGTGCACTGAATGTGTATTGGTATTCACGAATTTTGGTTTATTTATTTGTATTGCTATATAAGTTTGGTATTTAAATTAAAATCAAAGAATTTTGTATTTGCATTTGAAATATTTATTAAACAAACGCAATAATGTAGGCACATCCATTTTTTATAACCATGTCAGAAATGTGAATTTAAAACTGATCTTCCATCGCGTGACAATAGTTTAAAACTCTTTTTTTAATAATTTACATATTATCAGTAGGCCTAAGACGCGCGACATATTTCGTGAACTAAACTCAGACCAATTACCATTGGACTTGTATTGCACTCAAATTCACCAACAAAATTGTTGCTTTGCGAGAGGGACGAGGTAAACTGACACATCGAGAATATTTAACACCAATAAATATATATCTTGTCCTTACACTACACATAACCAGAGGCGTCACTAGCTCTCGTAGCACATCAAGTTACCACAACAGTCTGTGTAGCAAACTAATTCCTTTGCCTATATTCAAAAGGAAATTTCAAAAATTTGTCTGGAACACTATCAATTTGACTCTTAAATCAGAACTGTAATAGTTTTAGTTTGGGAAGATAGATGTAAGTTATGTAACTGTAATTACACGGATAAAATTAACTTTATGGATGTAAAGGTAAACAAAACAAAAATAAATGAACACAACCTTTAGAAAATTTTAATCGCGAATTTATGATAAACCCCTGAGATCGCGGCGCCCGGGTGCTACGCACCCCTTGCACTATAGGTAAAGACGCCTCTGCACACAACTATTTTAAATCGTAATACACACACGCATAATTTTAACACAATAAATCGATTTTATAGACGCAGTTTGTATAAACACGTTAGATCGTGATTATACTTATACTTTTGACAGAAGGGTAACGTCTAGCGAGGCAGGTCCTATGGTAATTGGTCTGAGGGACATAATGACATATAGAGCTCAACCGGAAGTACTGCTCTCTCTTTCGTAGTGATGGGATGAAAGAGCTATATTTCCGCTATTGGTCGACGATGTCTTTTTCTCTTTACTTCACGTCGTGGCGCGTATCTTAGGGTCTACTAGGTAATAAAAATAGTCAAATTTTTACATTTAAATATTATCACGCCCTAAACGCCATTTGCAAGCACGCCGTTGTAACTTATTCTTATCTGTTGGTAGAAATAATTAATCGTTAAAAATGTTACTTTTTAGGAAGTTAATTAGGGACAATAAATTATATTTATCTTACTTCTTTCCAAAATCAGGGTTTTTTTTGGATCTAGGTGGCGATGCCACACGGATTCGATTATTCACTTGGTTTTAAACCAGTTAAATAAAAGAAAATCAGACTGATGTTAGGTTTTTGTGATAAATAATGTTTGTTTTTTTATTCCCATTCAATTATAATATTTTTTAGCTTTTGTTTATTATTTTCTACTTTTAATGTTTTATGTTTAAAATTAATATGTTTTATCTTGTATATATTTTATTTTGCTACTAATAAATAATACTCTCATAATAGTGTGAATATATATGTATTCTATTCGACAGTATACAACGTAATATAATAGATTCAACGTTGTAAAAGAAATTAAAAAAAAAAACAAAGGGACGAACGACATTTTTTATGAATATTTTGGTTCACAAAAGTAAATGAGAAATGGCTCTTTTGACCTAAAGAATCATAATCTTTTTTCTCTGTAGCTTATTTACTTTGCTGGATATTTTTTTTTACTTTGATGATTGTTTATTTGACTGCTGCGAAATAATGTTCGATTCACGGTTTATCTTTAGGAAATCAAACAAAATGAGTAAAAATAATTTGTCTATAAATATTAAAAATTATATTAATATATAATTTAAAAAAATTATATTAATATATATTTAAAAAATTATATAATTTTAAAATATTTTAATTTAAATAAATTATATTGATTATAAATACAAATAGCAAAAAATCAATTATCTAATTTATATTCATTATTATCATCGTTTTAGGTAAGTTTGTGTAGACTGCTCCGTTTTGAAATTGGCTATAAACTAAAATATATAACGAGATCTCATGAGGTCAAATCTACGTTGGCTAGATCAGTTAAATTACTTGTTAAGGTCCGTTTATATCTACAGACACAGTGCTTCACAGACAAGTAGCGTGGCAGACACCCACAGACACCGTATATTCACACTGCCCAGCAGGTAGCTAGAGACACATACTTTTCTTGAGACTTTTCATGAAAGAAGTCCCCCCAGACGCGGCGTTAATGTCTTAATGACGTTCTATTGTCATTTGTGTAAGGCGCTGTCAAATTTAGTTCAGGTTTCATGAAAAGGACATGACAGACATGAACCGCACAGACAAAATAGTCTTTCCGTGAATACTGGCCGGGGCGCGGCCCGTGTCTGTCAACCCCTGCGCGCCCGCGTTACGATTGATATAAATAAACACTATATAGAAGAATATTATTTTGTCTGCCACGGCACGTGTCTGGCACGCTAAATGTCTGTAGATATAAACAGACCTTCAAAGTTGCATTTGCGCAACTTGATCAGATCCGTTTGATATCAAATTCATTGCATTATCTGTGTCAAACTGACGTTTTTCTGGAGATTTTACATTAGTTGGACACATTTTGTGTCTAATCTCGAAAAACTGTGAGTTTGACAAAGATAATACAAATATTAGAATGAATTTACTGTCAAACGTATCCGATGACATTCACGTAGATGCCGTCTATTAATATAAAATCAATACATTCAATCGTTCCATAGGTAATATTTTTTAGTATCGATTGATAGATGTTTTTTTGTAGATGGTTATATACGTACCTACAACCACTATCAATTTAAATAAAATAGTTCATGTCAAAGAACAGTCATAGTAACTCGAATACCGATTTACATTACGATTATTCTCGCTCTGCTTTGTCGACGTATTGACAGCGCGCATTTTCAAAGACAGATGTTTTCACATGCGTATTTCACTGTTTGACAACCAATGTTAAACAGTGAAATACACATTTGTAAAGGTGGATCACTATGGAAATAATGAAATCAGCTTATTTTCCCTGTTGGTCAATATTATTTCGTCTAAGATTCAATTCAAATTCATTCCTATAACGTTCTGAAAGTTTTCCAAAAGTGGGCCTATTTTCGGACTTCTCCTTCACGCTGAAATATCAGAGACTTTTATACCATTTGAAGCTTTTTATTAGTCGTTGAAACAAAACGATAAAATTTGTTAATACTTAATTATCATGTTTTTGTTTTATTAAATATATTTAAGGAAGCTTTTAAATATGTTAGTGTTGCCATTAAATATAATTTAATTAAATTATTAACGGATACTACTGTGATAAGTACTAATAGGGTTTCGTAGATATGAGGTGTTTGCAATCAGTCCAATTCATCACATATGCATGTATGTGTATCTAAATTGTCTACCTGCAGGCCAATTCACTAACTTTGCCGTATGTTAGTTGACATATACGAAATTAAGATCATGTCATCCGGCACCTACTTTGATACTATACTAATATACTTTGTGGATATCACACACTAGGTAATTCAAACAATTTTTCAAATCGGTTCAGTAGCCTCAGAGCCTATTCAATGCAAACAAACAAATAATCAAATCTTTCCCCTTTATAAAATTATTATAGATACAATACGAGTATATTATTTAAAGGAGTTAAAATGACAAAAATCTTCGAATTTTTCGTTTGCTTGGTATTCGATACGCGTACTCACAGCATAAAACAATTTTGAACAGCTATTGTATTAGGTCTTTCTTTACCTATTAAATTGCCGTTTTGTAAAAAAAAAAATAAACGAATTTTTCATGTATTTTTTATTTGTATTAATCGAAGTAATCACCCAAGCAATCAATGCATCTTTGCCAACGCAGTGGCAGTTAATTGATGACCTTTTTAAAGAAATCAGCTGGACGGCAGGTAAATTCTTCAAAGACATTTTGTACTGCCACTCGGGTAGGTATTGAATTTTTTTCTCGTCAAGGAGTCCAAAATCTAAAATCAAATCTGTTATCGCCGCGTTGCAACGACACCGCCGCTTTTAAATTTACATGCTTTCAATAAATAGTGTAGAAATAGTAGTCTGAGACGGATATGACGGATATGATCTCGTGTTGGCTTCGGTGTGCTCGTGGCGTTCGAGTCGTCTACATCTCTTGTTGTGTAATTCTTTATGGGTTACTTGGGATGGGTGGGGACAGTGACTCGAGTGGGAAAGAGGAGTGTTAGATATCTGTCAAAGGCGCCTTTAACCCTACACACAACGTTCACAAGTGCGTGACTTCACTCAAGGTCATTCTCGGCCATTCTAGGGTCTTAGTTTGGTTACAGTTTCATTTGTTAATTGAGTTGTCCTGACAAATGTTGTGAATCATAACCTTTGTTCGACATTAGTTTTCTTATTTTTGTAATCACCAATTGACAATTGAGTCTGCTAAAAAATCCAAAATCAAAAATATCCAAATTCTGGAAAAAGTAAAGTAGTCTGAGAGCTTCCAACCCCAATTCTTGCAACTTGGAGACCATCTGCTGTGCAGTATGAGGTCGCGCGTTGTCGTGCAGGAGCAGCGGAGAGGAGCGTTTGACCGATTATGGTTGGAAATGTGCCAGCTTCTCCATCATTGTGTTCTGTTCTTCACAGTACACATCTGCAGTAATGCTCATCCCGTTTGGTAAGAAGCTGTGATGAATCACATCGGCGCTACACCACCAAACAGTGACCATCACTTTCGAGGGATAAGTTTTCGTTTAGGACATTGTTTAGGTGCTGAACCAGGATCCAACCAACTTGCTCAGCCTGTTAAAAACATTAAGCGTTAGAAGCGTGCTGCGTGGTTGTTCGGTACATTCAAGATGACGAATAACTGATAAGTTTGTACACGTCAAATCATGTAATGGCGTCAACGTGCTGCTATGGTTACTCGTGGCATAACTTACCGTACGTCGCTAACATCCATCCATCGTCGCTTACCAATAGACTAGAAAAAAAAAATTGAAGTTTAAAGAGTTGCACACGTACACGTTCAAAGCTTAAAAATTTTACAGCGTATGTTTTGAATACAATAGATATTTAAACATCGTTTCTCTGTACAATATTTATTGGACAATAGCAAGATGTATCCTGTGAAACGTTGTATTTGACACTATATGTATACAGGGTATCAAGATAGAAAAATTTGAAAAAAATGTATAATTTGGTCACTCTAGGATTTTTTGGAATATTATTCAATTTAGTTTTAGGTAATTAGGTGGTGTATCTACCATTTACGTTTTATCCATTAATTATGGGACACCCTGTATATATATAATTCTCATGTATCATGTAACGTAAATTAAAAGTTGTACATATGTACATAACATAATATTTTGACTGTATTTAGCTTAGCTATTTGGCTACAATTGTTTTGAAGCATTTATCAAATCACTACGAGCTATCGGTGTTAAGGTCTGGTTTGTACACAGTGTATGTCATTGTATGATGAATATAATATTTTCCTAGCAATGTGTGTTTTATTGAGAAGGTTTACATGTCGTAAATCTAATTATAGAGTAGAGGCATAATGATAATTTACTGTAGCAATCTACCAAAATGAACGTTAGCGATACCTACTGAAAATAGTAGGTACTTTAGCTATTGATATATATATGTTACACGAGTCACACACCATCAAGTGTAATGTCCAAAGCCGTAGACTTGAGTGAAATACCTGCTATTTAAAATATATTAAAGGGTATTATTATTATTGTATCTTAAATAACAAGAAGGGTTGGCTTTCAAAAGTTTATTTAAATAAAATATAAATGACATTTTGAAATACAAAATTATTTGATTGTACTTTTTATATACACAAAAATTCGAGCGATTTCGTCGTGACTAGGTACATACACATAAAGCTTAGCCAATAAAATTAAATTGCACTTTATTATTAGTGTACGTAATTATGTGATATAATCTTGAAATGAACGAAACTGCGGTTTAGATTATTGAATACACAAGGGGACAAAAATGTCTTATTTAATAACACTCGATCTCAGTGACGCAAAAACGCAAGGGACGTTGCTAATACTTTCTAGCTCTGAATAGCGTGCAAAATATATCGAGACATTATATCCGTGATGTTGCAAGTAGACACAACTTGCGGGGTAATTATGTATATCGACAATATCGAGTTTAAATGATGAACCATTACCTGAAAATAAGTAGGTTAACTTCGTTGTTTTATCGAAGCGACATTTTGATTGGATGGATTTGATGATTGATGGGTCCAAGTTACAAAGCATGGTCTCGCAACCTGCTTTTCCTCATGTGTATTCAAGCCGAAAGGCATTCACAGACTAGTGAAATAGTCCGAACAGCAGTTCATGTCAGTTTGAGTCTTTATTATAACATTGTTATAAGCATAAAGCAGTTAATTAGCTGTAAAACTTTTCATAACAATGAATTGGACGTAGTATTAAATTTTAAATTATGCGAACTCTATATGACGATGAATGTTTTTCGTGAAAATAATAAATATATTTTTATATAATTACACTTACAAGCTATATCATGATTTATGTAAAATAAATAATACTTAAATTTAAATGTACTGATTGTGAATAACCAATCGAGTACATGCACAAAGACTTTAATAAGCCAAAGTCTTTACAAGTACTTCCAGTTGAAGTCCAATTCGGGACAACCGTTGAGTATAAAATTGTGAGAATGGTTTTATTGATGAGTATCGAATTGCACCTAACTATTGATAACAAAATTCGAAATTTACAATATATTAAATAAGTTTAGATAATTTATTGTAAAAAGTCGGATTTTGTCACTTCCGTCTAAAATAGTATTTGTTTAGATGGAGAACGGGTATTAACCCTTGGTGTTATTAACCACTTAATCATATCTTTAGACTCTATTTAGTACGAGGATCGGCCGGAGAGGTCTTCGAAGTGTTGTGTACCAGGCGGGACGCGGTAGCTCGTGTAGCTGTGGTTCAGGGCGTGCTGCGAGAAGAAACTGGTGTAGTCCTTCTTTACCTGTAACATTAAATCCAAAACACTTATTTTTAATTACTAAGTAATCTAATTTACATAGGTATTAATTACAAAGACTAGCCGTCGTAAAACTATAAATTTTATCGGCTGGGTAGGCTTATACGCCAGTCATACACGGTCAAGTTTACAGTCAAGTCTGCAACGCTTTGGTATGTGAAAGTAAAAAAAAAATATCGAGACCATAACCATATTTCAGTATATTTTTTCATTTTCACTACCCTTAGCCGCTTCAGACTTGACGATATGTTTGATCGTGTGTGGCTGGCGTTACTTAAGAACTGTCTTACTTACTAGTAGCGTAACTGTATCAGTAAGACCTGTGTAGAATTCATTGTAAAAAAAATCGTCATATTGTTTTTTTAATGTTAGCCAGTTTAATGTTAGTTTAGCCTTTAAATTTAGTTTATTAAAAACGATCTAACGATTTTAATAGGCCTCGCAGGCTAGGCTTCGTGGTCCTGTGGCATTTTGCTAACCTTGCCACTCTATAGTTACGCCAATATTGGTACCACATAAGTAAAAATGTAAGATTACTGTCAATTTCAACAGCTATTGTTATACCAACATATTGTTCAAGTCTATGATAATATTGTTCAAGTTCAACATATTGTTCAAGTCTATGATAATAAATATACCCCCTATAACGAATTCTTAAAATATAAGTAGGTATACCTAGTTTAACTGAAGGAGCTATAACATTCAAAATGTTAGAAGGTACTTAGTAGGAAATATTTCTACTCTGTTAATAAATAGTGGTAATGAAGCCCTAAGTCTGTAAGCTCGCGTGCAGTACAATAACCTTAAAGACGTGTGACTATCTACTATTGCCAAATCTACCAAGAATCTACTAGCAGGAAGAATTATGGGTGTCGCTAACAGATGATGAGATTTGATGTTTTAGCCGATTTAAATTAATATGATGTTACTAAAATGCCAATTCTAAACTTTTTATGTTATTTTACGACTACTGAGTACCTACTAATTTGTCAAGAAGTGCTATTATAAAGTTAATGAAAGAATTTTGACCAAACACGTAAGTCATGACTTACTAAAGGGGTATTAAAGTCCGGCATGTCTCGACTTTGTTTCGTCGGAATGCGTCGGTCCCTTAGACCTCGTTCATTGCCAGTAATTCGGCAAGCGAATACTGACGCAGCTAAAACAGAACACGATATCTTTCAAAATTAAATGGAGGATGTTAACTATGTATAAAGTTATTCCTTTATTTCTTTTACTTAAACCATTTTGTGTTTTTTGTATACACCGTTATCTTTATTGTGACTTGTTTATTGATATTAATTTGTTAGGCAATCATCAAAGCTAGGGATATAAAACCAATCCACTGTACCGTTCTCCAAACCTAAATGTTAGATGGAAATCATTATCTGTAGGTAGGTATGTCAAATTCAAATAAAACCAAGCATTGCCGTCTTACCTCATTTTACAATAAGTTTGATTACACTAATTATACTTATTATAAAATGAAGGTAAAAGGAAGGGAAAGGGTGGCAATTGATAAGGAGAATGACTATTTACAGTTTCAGGTTTTTAGGCAGGTAAAATGGTAGGAACGTGTGATGCATGCTTTATGGTAAAACACAGCTTATGATTTCATATTTAACTGTCTTCGAGTCTTCGAATCCAAAAGTTAATTTCAAATATATAAATTACTAGCGGACGCCCGCGACTTCGTCTGCGTGGAATGCAGTTTTTCACAAATCCCACGGGAACAACAGACTTTTTCGGGATGAAAATAAAATCTATTTCCATTGCAATTTTCAGCCAAATCGCTTCAGTAGCCGCTGCGTAAAGGAGGAACAAACATACACACAAACTTTCGCATTTAAAATATTAGTGTGATAGTGTGATGTAATATAGGTATCAAAAATAAATCTAGCAAAGGTGTTTCGTACGTACCTTACGTGGTCTGCAGGCGGGCCCTTTCGCGAGCTGCCTCCTCGCTTCGTTCTCTGCAGCGACTGCCTCCTTCACGGACTGCGGCGGCCATTTCTGATCACCACGCATGTTGACGCCTCCTGTATCAGTTATTACAATATGAGGTAGGTACCAGTAGCGAAGACTGAAATTTTTTTGTAGGTAACCCGTTCATGTGGTTTTTTAGTCTGAATGTGTTTTTGGTTGAGTACGTAAAATTATTTACGTAAAACTAGTGGATTTTTAAAAGGTACCCCGATATGAATTGGGTTGTTAGGAATCATCGCCCCTTGTATCCAGGTACGTACATATTGTACAGAATTTCTTACCAGCCCCTGTGTAGCCAAGTGGCACGTCGATTCTCTTTCTACGATCGCAAACGCTTCGAAAACTATAAAAATGTATGGGAATGACAGATCTTGATCACGTGACTTGTGTATAGCAAATATCATTCGCATACATTTTTCTGTACGGGCTGTACCTATAGACCAGGCGCTGTAACGATGTGAGTGTGCATAATCCGAGGACCGCATTCTGTTTACAGTTTTGAACTCAGAATAGCATGCAGATTAAGATTCTGCATGTTGCGAGGAGGTTTATGGTTCATACTTTTGTTATACCCTACCGCTACCTACCTATGTCGAATATATGGACATTGGACAGAACAAATGCAAATGAATATCCAGTTTTTTATCATGACATTATACCAATAGCAAATTACTAAAAAATCAAGAAAATGTACCTATCACTCTGAAACTACTGAGTGAATTCAAATGAAACTTTCTTTTATCATCAATTAAACATTCCACATCGAGTTTGGCTTTAGTTAGGTAATAGGTACCTACTAGATACGAGTAGATGATTATGAACATTTTTTATATTAAGTAGATGCGTATCTACCTAATAATAATAATGAACGGGATAATAAACTACCGATGTTTTTATGACTTGAGTGTGTGACTTGATATGACCATGGCGTTATTGACTGGAGTCTCAAAAAATCGATATATTTATGTCAAAGTCAAAATCAGACAGAGACAGAGACAGACAGAAGGTTTTTTTTTTGTGGCGGTAGAATTTCCTCGTCACAATGAACTTGGGTAGGTACTGATGCTCAAGGAAACCTTACACTATTGAATGATTTTATAGACTTGAGTAATGTGGCTAGGTAATATTTAATTCTCTCTTTTAGTATATCATAAAGCTTCGCGACAACATTCTTCTAGTGTAATATGAAAGCTTTTACGTGTCGCGAGTCGCTTTTCTAAAGCGCCATGGCTACATAAAAAGCAGTTTTAAAAACAATACTCGTATACCTGCATCGACGAAGAGCCTCAGGCGAAGCTTTACAGGCTGTTAATTTTATAACATAGATACCTACTTATATACCTACTTACGTGTGCAACCACTTTATTTTCCCACGCAAAATACTTTTAATATGATAAGTAGTAAGATTATATTATACCTACCTACATAGATATAGATGCCTATCTCTAACGTAGTAATATCCGTAAAAACGATCAGTGGGGTAGTTTAAGACGCCCTAAGAAGAGTTGAGATCTAACGAGAGAAGAGAAGAAGAGAACTGAGAAATAGAAAACTTTTTGAACATCTTCAAAAGGTAGGTAGGTACATCTAATAATCTTCTGTAAGAAACTTTACTTCACAACCTACTAGGTAGGTAGTTAGGAATCTATAAATAATAATTTTTGAACTTTTAAATAGAGTAGATAAAGCTTTTAAGTAGAGACCTACTTTTATATTAAATCTGTTTTATTCATAGATCTATGCGTCGGTATTAACCTACTCGTAATTTTTTACGGTTTTATTACTTACTAGCGGACGCCCGCGACTTCGTCCGCGTGAAAGTCGTTGTAAACTTTTATCTACCCTACCCTACCCCTGCCCTACCCCTACCCTACCCTACACTACCCCTACCCTACCCTACCCTACCCCTACCCCTACCCTACCCCTACCCTACCCTACCCTACCCCTACCCCTACCCTACCCCTACCCTACCCTACCCTACCCCTACCCAACTCATTATGGCTGCACTTCTTTATTTATTTCCCCCCCTACGCGAGTCGCGTCGAGCGCGGCAACCGTTACACAAAAATAATCCATATAGCATGAATTACTATGCACGCGCGATGGCTTAGCGTCTTTCTTGTATAACTTTGGTGTTTCTTTACCGATTTTTATGATTCTTTTTTTATTGAATAGGTAATAATGTAAACTTTTTTAGTTAGGGATGAGTGATGAGTGTCATAAACATAAGAGTAGACAAATTTAATTAGAAAGCTCCGAACTGCTAAGCTATCGGGAGTTACACGTGCTATTGTGAGTCAACCATAAAAGATAGACATATATATGCTGTTGTGTTTTTATAGATAATTTTAAGGAGAACATTTCTGTCATACATGATTTCTATGTTGCTTTAACCATTAAGGCTGTACACGCGACGGAAACTTAAAAAATTGAGTAACTTCTCCCGTTTTCTCAATATTTCTCTTCACTGCTCTGCTCCTATTGATCGTAGCGTAATGAAAAGTATACTATAACCTGCCCAGGAGTATGTTGAATAATTGTACCAAGTTTCGTTAAAATCCGTCCAGTAGTTTTTGTTTCTATAAAGAACATACAGACAGACAGACAGACAGACAGACAGACAGACAAAAATTTTACTGATTGCATTTTTGGCATCAGTATCGATCACTAATCACCCCCTGATAGTTATTTTGGAAATATATTTCATGTACAGAATTGACCTCTCTACAGATTTATTATAAGTATAGATTAGCTATTTATAAAATGGAAATGAATGAAAATTTAAATAAAACTCTTAACTTAATTAAAATTAATAACAGGTAGGTAGGTATACCTGCTCGTATTAATACTTTAAAAATAAAAACCAACCTCATTTCATAACTTTGATATTTAAAAAAGTTAGTTTGTCTTGTCTTTTCATTCTCTTGAAAATGTTTTCCACCTTGGGCGTAAAAACGACTTTTGCGTGTATGGCCGAGCAAAAGTAACTTTTCCGAGCTGAGACTGAGATGATAAAGTATTACTTACCCTTGAGCGACGCTGTGGCCGGCTGGCTAGGGAACACCGGTGGTGGTTGCTGATGGATGGGTTGCTGGGGACGAAGGGTGATGGTCGCCGGCGGGGGCTCGAACTGCCTCTGCGGTGGCTGGTAGGCGGGCTCCGAGTATTGCGGTTGCGGGGAGTATTGGCCCTGGGGCGAGTATTGGGGCTGCTGGTTGAACTGGGGCTTTTGAGACGTCGGCTGGAACACATTTTACTTAATTAATCTTTTTTACAATGGCTATACTTGTAACACACCACGTGACTGCAGTTCGTTCCATGTAGGATAGTGTAGGTGACAGTTCGTTTCACTATTGAAAGTTTGCCGCGATTCACGATAATAGTACGTATTATGGACGTCATACAGGTAACTGTCACCGTACCCATGCTCTCTGAAAAACACTTTAATGTAGAGTTCGTAATTTCTGATGCCCCGAACTTTTACTTGTTGTATCAGGTGGTATGTCACAAATGTGCTCGCATCATAGATAGGTATTAGATACTTACAAAATGTTTAAACAGTAGCTGTTATTCGTAGAAACTTAAAAATTATTACAAAACAATATAATAGTATGCATGAAATAAAGCGTGTTCTTGTCTATCAAAAAGTATGAGGTGTATCGACGCAGCCATAATAAGCGTCGTTTAGATTCGATTACGATAGATACGATAAATTCGTCGATTAGTAGGTATTTAGAAGTGATATGACAGAGGATAGCTATGCTGGAATAATGGTCATATTTTGAAATATGACTGATATTCCTTTTCTACCTACTTCATATTGTCGCAAACGACAATAGAGAGGATCGAATCTCTGCTGGGCTTTCGACGTTAGCCGATGATTTTTTTTATATCACTCCTGCGTGAGCTTTGATTTACCTACTGTACGCGCGATTATGACAGTTTTTTTTACAAAAATAAACGGATCATAATGAATACAACAAAACATTTAAGAATTTCAATAGTTCGATTCAGCGCTAAACAATATTGGAGCTACGAGTATATTGGCCACAACATAATTCAATCACATTTCAATGAATCCGGTAATTAATTAATATTAACCGTTTATATTGCAATAAATGTTAATTTATAACGATAACTAGATAATTTGTTCTCATTTACATACATACCTATATGACGTTTACCTACTACGTTATAATAAACTTTGAGTTGAAAGAGATTTCGCTCTTTCTAAATGACACTTATAAACAATCACATCACATATCTTTCTAAATAACACTTATAAACAATCACATCACACACCAACAGAATTATTAAGGGCAGAACGTTTATTATATAGGTACCTACACGAGATTTCAATTAGGTATCTGTGCATTTGTTCGAAGCGAGTAAGCAACACCTTGAGCTTTTTATTTTTAGATACAACATTGACAACTTTATTTTGTAAGATATTATTAATATTTTCATGCATTTATTTTTTTACATATAGGTTTAAATTCTGGTAGACGTAGGTAATCGCTTAGATTAGTTACTAATTAGTGCACAGAACCTCTTGACAAAGTTTATGTAGACAATATTGAGTAACACTAGCAAATTAGACATGCGTGCGTCCGCGACGGGTCTGGTCACTCTACCTGCGGAGATATGGGTGCCGGTACAGGCGCCCAACGACCTGGCTGTTGTTTGTAGGGCTGGGCACTAGGCGACAACGGGCCCTGGCGGTAAGACGGGGCGACTGGGGAAGCGCTGACACCCGGGCCTACAGGGATCAGTTTACTCAGCCCTGTGGATTCCTGGCGTTTCCCTTCGCAGTAGGAAGGCTGCGACTGCGCTCCTTGGTTATACTGAGGATATTGGTTCTGGGACTGAGGTGCTTGGTACTGTGGTTGGTATTGATATTGTTGTGGTTGCGGGGAGTATTGTTGCGGTTGTGGGGAATATTGTTGCTGTTGTGGCGAGTATTGTTGTTGGGACGGAGAGTGCTGGGCGTTGTTGTAGTTTGCTGGCTGCTGTAGAGCATAAACGTAACTGATATGGGACATTCGAAACTACAAATACTATAGAGACTAAAGCATAAAATGAATGATCTATTATGAAATTACTAATATAAAACAATACTATAATAATTTGATAAATACCATAGATAGTTGTCTATTTTTAGGTATTTCAATTTAAATAATTTCAATACGATTTAAATAGATTTAAATTCAGTAAACCTACCAGATGTTTCTTCGCCTCGGTTGTTCATGCTATTATTGTGCTGTCTACTACAAGCTAAATGTGCAGCTTTTGTGTTTCCATTTATTTATATACAAATGCTTTTGGCAAAGATAGATTACCTGTTGTGGTTGATGGTATCCGTTGGTTTCGGGCGTTGGTGGCCACACTACTTTCTTTTGACCTGAAACAATATAGTTTTCAGTTATTGCCAATTCAACTTATATAGTTTCCTTTATTAGATTAAAAAATTGCAACCCAATTCCTTTATTCGTGGCTAAAGATTTCGTTATTCGTGGATCTGACTGACCGAAAATGACTCAAAACTTGGAAATTTTGCCGTAATTTTGGAATAAAAAAATGGAATGGAATAGTAAATGTGACACGTAGTGTATAATGAATTAAGAATGTCACTTCTGAATACCACTCTTAATTAAAGAAACATTTAAAAACTTTCAAGCAATAAAAAATTATAAAATTTGGTTAAAAACTTCAATTAATTTGTTTTTTATTTTGTAACTCAAGAACGTATACCATAAAATCCCATTTAGATAACCATTTGATATACCTACGCGGTTTTTGTATCCGCGGCACATTTACAGAACGAATACCCCGCGAATAAGAAGCTGCTATACCTATATATTTTCTTAATTTTTATGTCCTGGCTGTGGTTCTTTGAAATTCTTGGACTAGTTAGATAATGTGTCAGCGAATTAGCCGCGTGTTTCTATCAACGCAAAAGATCTTGGACGGTGTCATCTGGACCACACGTTTTGGTGTGCACGAGTGAGTAACTTATTATGACACATTCCACTTCAAATTAGTTTGGCCCATGGTGCTTTTGGATTTGCGCCAGAGGATCGAAGAAAAAATAGCTTTTTTCGTTCGTTATCAGCTTTATGTAGGTGCAGAGTTTTATTAGAGGAAGAGATACAGTGTATACAATTTGATACACTGTTTTCAAATACGACATCAAGAAATGATCGTGGGTGGTTGTGCGTGAGCGGTCGTTGACTACCGATTATTATTATTGGTTACCTTGGTAATTCGTATATTTTGAAGATTCCAAGTATTTATTTCCCTATTGCTCCACATTTTTATTTTTTACACAAGCGTCTTGTATATACTTAGTTAGACTTACAATAGTTCTTAGCACGAGATATCGCAGTTTACGTTTTAACTATTAGCTGGGAAAATTAACTGCTGTTAGGTATCTATAAGTTGTTATTCCAAGGCACTTGGGTTACGGAAATATTGTTTTTTCACAAGGAAATTATTGCACGCGGAAAAAAAATATTGTAATGCTTCAAGTGTTGTATAGGTACCTACATAGGTACTAATATTATAAAGAGGTACAGTTTGTGAGAATGTAGGGTAGGTACATTACATGTAATCTCTAGATCTAATGAACCGATTTCGAAAATGTTTGCCAATGGAAAGCTACGTTACTAGAGTGTCATAGACGTTCATCCTCGTATTTTTTTTCGTATTCCCAATTGAGAACGAGATCTGCGCGGGTGAAACTGCTAGGCGTCTGCTAGTTGATAATTAATCTTCTTATGACCGAGTTTTAAATTGTGTAGGTTATAGATACGACCGTAAATATTTATCGACTTTAAAAAAAGGAGGAGGTTCTCAATGCGACGCGTTTTTTTTTATTTTTGTCTTAAACTTAAGCCGATTAAATCATGAAGTTTTAGGATCTAAAGACAGTTCGTTCCCGTGGTTCTTTCAGAAACGGCTTTAATTAAAACGTCACTGGTTTGGCACCGCCCTCAAAGTGTTCAGAAGGTAGCACATACCTTATTATATTTCGCTTTTTAGTTTATTTTTGTGATTTTAAAGTCGGTTGAATTTTTTTGCTAGATTTTAATTATTATGATTGTTTTTTTTAATGTTACGTATAAAATGTTGTAAAGAAATGCTTATCAACTTTCAGTTTCGCCTGTGAAAATTTTAATTATATTATGCTAATATGATAGGTAAAGTCGAAAACTTGAAATTAAAATTAGGAGAATTCCAAACGTCCTTGGTCCTAGAAGTTTTTTATTTATCATCAATTTCAATCAATATCAAGTCCTACCAAACTCATCTATGGATACGGGAATTTCCAATAAACCTAGTCAGTCATTAATTAGTATACCAACCAACCAAAGTTTCGCAACTTGGAAGATATCACAAACTTAACCAGATAAATAAGTTAGGCATCTACCGCATGCCACGTGTAACTCTATCCTACATAAGGTCGCATAGAGTATGACATTTAGACGCTCGTTCTATACCTAGTTTAAAAGTAAAAAGGTTCCTAAGGGCCGGTTTACGCCGGCTCCAACGGTCCAATATACGAGTGGGACCAACGTGTTACATTTTAGGTCCACAAGTTGGATAAGTAGCATTGAGGTCATTGTTAAGGCCAAAGTGTGAAGTCATTACGCATTACTCGTACATATCCGAAGGGAAGAGTTAAAGAATCGTTTCAATAGGTATGAAAAGGATTTATAGAGTGGCCTAACAAAAGCAAGCGCGTTTAGATTTAGACGGTAGGTTATATTTACAAAACAAGTTGGACAATAATTACCAAAAGAACTACTTTTTTATCCCGGCAACATTAATTTCAATTTGACACTAGAGTAATTCACTAACTTTGACGTATGTTAGTTGACATATACGAAATTGAGATTCTATGTAACGAATGTCATCCGATTCCTACTGACAATCTTTCATGGATATCTTAGGTAAGGTAGATGACATCTCAGTTGAATTGATGTTTTAATAGATTGTTAATAAAAACCAAATTACTGAATAGGTCAGCTGTTCAAATTTTGAAGCGGTCAAGCGGACATTTTTCTAGCTAAATCCACGCATGAGCTTTTCTCTACCCTTTACAGTAAAAAAATCTGTTGTACGAAAGTTTAAGTAGGTAGAGGCGTAAATAAACAAACACATGGACTTACAATATCGATCCGCATGTCACTCCCGCCGCTGGCAAGTCGGGACTACGCGCGCGTCGGCACTCGCCAGGTGAAATAGCACAAATAACTACAAATTATATTTTCAGACACCGCGCATCTATGCGCACCGACTCAGTCCCGCCTTTCAATTTTTAGCTATTACAACACCAAAACCTCCCCTATCATAATAGTAAGGGAGCGGGATGCTAAATTTGCAGTTAGTTAGACAGTTAATTTTAGTCATGGGCACTGATTACATTTGGTACATTAGATGTAGGAAATATACTATACTCGGTGGGACTTTCAGCGGTGGGACTGAAAAACTGCAGCCTTTAAAATTTTGATTACTTCGGCTTAATAAAAATTATCAGAAAATATTAGCGATTATCTTTGATATTATTTCCTTCAAAATAAATGAAAAATTAACTGCGCTTGTGACTTGAATACTGAAATATAAGGGTTATATTTTGTAATTTTGGAACCCCACTCCATTATGTTACGGCAAATCATTAGATTTTTGAAATGCACATCTTTTAACTATCAACTAATCGAGTTTATCCATATCCATATCTGGATAACTGTTGGATTACTATTTTTCAAGTTACTTTATTCTTTGGTTTCTTAAACGCACTACCAATATTAAGAACTCATGCTCGATGGAGGTACTCAACAACGTGCAAGGTATAGTCTCTATGTTCAACTGCCACGCTTGAGTAACTGCAAAAATTCCTTCTTCGGCTCCCCTACTACTACAAATTATATTTTCATACACCACGCAACCATGCACATCGTCTCTGTCCGTCTTTAAATTTTCAGTTGCAAAACCAAAACCTCCCCTATCATAACGACTTCCGTAACTTCTTTGGAAAGTTAAACATTGTCTTTTAGCTTTCACCCCTTTCAATTAATGAAATTAATTTGGAATGTGTATATAATGCATAATTTCCAAGGATAATAAATTAAAGGGCTTTCGTTTTTCCTTGAAAAATAAGTTAAATATTAAACTTAGATTCATTTATTAACCATAATTAAAAGGTCTATAAATTGGATTAATATTCTAAATTACTTAAAGATACCTATATAAATATTTATTTTAATTTATTTAAGGTATAAATCTTTATAGGTAGCGAGTCGCAGGGATTCGCTGGATGCAGGTGGCTCAGTATCGTGATGATTGGAAGTCCCTACAAAAGGCCTATGTCCTGCAGTGGACGTCCATTGGCTGCTGTGATGATGATAATGATGATATGAGGTAGGTATAATATAATAGAAATGATAATCATACGAATTCCGGTATAAGACAACATACGATTATAATTTCATGTCTTATTCGTGTTATTTAAGGGTTATCATATTTATCGATAATATCCTCGTAATTTTTAATTATCTTGTTCAATGAACCACATAATACAAGTACCTACAAATTACGATAATATAGCGAAAAGCGTCGCCATCGGCTATAATTATTTGGGCAATTTTCCCCCAGTTATCTCATAAGACGTAAATAAAAGGTTTAAGGCAATTTTCGTAACATGGTTAATCAATGTTTATTTCCTAAAATGAAGGATCAAAATATTAGAGATCATTAAAAAAATCATCTTGTTTGTGACAACATCTAGGACCTTTTGTTTATACTGTTATTAAATATTTATGTATTAGTAATATTTATCTTAGTAAATATTTCTGTAGTTATTTTAATGTATATATCCACGATTTCGCGTATTATTAGAGTTTGTTTTATAGCGCTAAGAGTCTATGTAATCATTTATTTTTTTAAGGCTAGTGCTTGACTTGACTAATTTTGATAAAACAAGACGTTTGTTTTGAAAACTACTCTACTTATTCTACTACTTTATTACCTCAGTTTGTATTAAAAAGTCTGAAAATAAAAATGCATATAATTTTCCTATTTAGTTATTATGTTTCTATGAAAAAATGTCATCCGTTGCTTACCTACTAGTGGATAGCACAAAGTATATAAGTAGAGAAAGAAGTTTAAAATAATTCGGTGACTTTTGCGTTGTGTTGATTAACAGTGTTATTAAGATGTAAATAGTAGATATACGTATATTCTCTAGCATTACAGATGTATACAACGCAGATGGTACAGTACAGATTTAGTTCTTGAGTCATTGGCATTGATACCTACTTGGCAAATCTTAAGTTGAATCATCGATTGGCCTTTGTAACGATCCGTTGTTAACGGGGATTTCCAATGTCAGGTGGGATAAATAAACAAACATAATTTGAAGATGCTCCTGAATATATCGTCTAATGCATAAATTATGAGTCAATTTTCATTGAAGAGCCAAAATTAAAACAGAACATTGGCTGATCAAATTAAAGCTTTTTAATGTCTAACAAAACAATGTTGTGGAAATATTTATTTTTTCAGATAAAAGAGAATTTTTCTTTGTAGTCCATGAGATAATTTGGACAATTTTCATTTTAAATTTTTTTTGTAACGTTTTCAATGGTTTCATAAAAACTAAAAGGATGACGTTGTTTGTTCTGTAATTTATATTAACCTCGTCGTTTTTACATAGATCGATTAATTTCAATGTCGTTATAAAAAAGTGCCCTATTAACCATATTTTCTATGTTTTATATTAGGGAAATTCAAATTAGAATACATACATAATACATAATCAAAATTATCTACAGAAAACATTAAACAACCGTACACGTTATAATGGCAATTATTATCATGCAATATAAATTCATTGATTATGCTGTTGAAATACTTTTTAATCAGATAAATAGTTATTTGCTTTCATTAGTATTTTATATATTTTTCATTAACTATACATAAATATGGTGCACGGAAAAAAACTGTGTTATTAGTAAATTAGGTAATAGTTTTAGGAATAGAGATAGAGAAGTGTGATTTTTGAAAAATAGGGTAAGTAGAGCTGTGTGTGTTACCAACGGGTAGAGTTGAATCCTGAAACATTTGAACTATAATTTCTATATCAATAGACAAACTAAACATGTTTACATATTGACTGATGATATTATGTTTGAGATGAGTGTTGTCTGTGTTCCCGTATTGAAAGTGATACTCATTCTGAGTGCACCTTCCGAACAGTAGGATAATATTAGCTGTTGATTCATAAAGCGGTCGCGAAAGTAGACTCGTCAGAAATAGTTTTCCATTGCGTCAAGCAAAACGCGTTCTTTTCTATCATGAATCTTATTTATATAATTTAATAATACGGAAATACGAGTATTATATCTATACTAATATTTGAAGTTGCAGATATCTCTGGATATATTGCACTGTTTTTGAAAACCAATAATAATCCATGGTATTATAATGGACTATATTTTATCCCAATATTCCCACGAAAACGGCTACTACGCGAGTGAAACCGCGTAGCGTCTGCTGGTACTAAGATAACATCATCTGCTAATCATTATCATCATCATTATTAGCCGATAGACGTCCATAGCTATCTGAACATAAGCCTCTTGCATGGACTTCCAAGCACAACGATCTCGAGCCGCTAGCATCCAGCGGCCCCCTACAACCCGCTTAATATCCTCGGTCCATCTAGTGTCGGGTCAACCAACACTGCGCTTACGCAGGGTCACCATTCCAACACTTTGGGACCTCAACGTCCATCGGCCAACAAAATTGTCTGCCGTTTTTTGATGGGAACGAGGTATACATCGAAAATTTTTCCACCAATAAATATATCTGTATCTTACGTCCACACTACACAAAGCTATAAATTTAAATCGAAATACACACACGTGTAATTTTAACATAATGAAACATTTATAAACGCAGTTTGTTTATACACATTAGATCGTGATCATATACTTTTGAAAGAGGTAACGTCTAGCGAGGCAGGTCCTATGGTGATTGGTCTCAGGCTATTAAAATTGTCATGAAGTCATAATATATCTGTGCTGTGTGTACGATTCAAAACGTGAGCCACTGCATCAAAAGTCATTGATTTTTCGATTTGTAATTGAAAACTGTATAGAGTAGACATCTCCTGAGGATGATCCGGTTAAGAAGAGAAACGCATGAAGAGGATTTTCCATTCTGGGTGACATTGTCGCTTGGATTTGTCAGTTTTTCATTAATAGCTTAACATATCAAACACTATTTATAATGAACCTTCGACTTTAACGAAGAAACGACACCTTCAATAGTAGGTATACACATTGTCAACAAAATATTCACCTGCACCACCTGTTCTGTCATCACGTTCCAATTAATGAAAAAAGTCGTAATCATATCGTGATCAGCTTTTGGAAGACATGAAGACGTGAATTCAATTTCCTTATGAAACCTTTTGCTATCTTGTCTTGCATCTTCTGTTCGTTCGTCATCAACCCATATTCGGCTCACCGTTGAGCTTGAGTCTCCTCTCAGAATGAGAGGGGTTAGGCCAATAGTCCACCACGCTGGCCCAATGCGGATTGGCAGACTTCACACATGCAGAGAATTAAGATAATTCTCTGGTTTTCAGGTTCTCTCACGATGTTTTCCTTCACCGTTTGAGACACGTGATATTTAATTTTTAAAAATGCACACAACTGAAAAGTTGGAGGTGCATGCCCCAGACCGGATTCGAACCCACACCCTCCGGAATTGGAGGCAGAGGTCATATCCACTGGGCTATCACGTCATCTTCTGTTACGTAACTTTTTTCACATTGTTTAAATAATATTCACTGGTAAAATGATTTCTTCTGTATATCAATCAGCTTTTGGTTAAGACGGCACAATTTACTTTTCCTATGTCCCGCATAATATAATTAATAATTAGCACTTTTGGATACGAACGAATCAAAATTTTACACTATGCTTAGGTTTTAAAACGAGTACCTATAGTAGTAAAGTAGACACAAATTATTTCGAATCAATAACTGGTATAAAATATCAAAAGAACTCACTTAACTTTGAAGTACTTAAAAAGTGAAGTAGTTACTTTACCTACGTATACTATTTCAGACATTTTCGTTGATATTCGTTCGCTCTCGAGTATGTACTAACAATACAAAAGATCTTTTTGTCACTTGTTACAAAATATTTTTAAATTCTTGCCAAAACTTTTAAGCCAATCTCACAACAGGTAGGTGTGAAAAGAGTGACGCAAATATTAAATAGACATTTGTAACACAAATTACGTGTAGGACGTTACACTTTAGACTGAAATAGTTTTTGTAGATGTTTAATGACCGAGCGTTAAATGTTACAAAAGATTCATTAGTTTGAGTTAAAATCTTTACTTGTTTTCAGGGGCAGCTACTATCGCTGTATCAGCCGTATCAATGATACGGGGCCTCCGGACTCCAGGGGCCCTGTTGTGTACGTGGTAGTTAAAGAAAATATTAGTAAACTTTAATCCACAAGCTCACTGAATTTCCCGGAGTCCTGGAGAGACGTAAGTATATAAAAACCAGCTTATGAAATTTTCGGGTTTTTTCGCTTGTCTATTGGGCCCCAAAACTAACTTTGGTACTTTTTGTTAAAAATCAAGAATGGCACTATAATATAAATAAGCCCAGTGGATATGACCTCTGCCTCCGATTCCGGAGAGTGTGGGTTCGAATTCCTTGGCATGCACCTCCAACTTTTCAGTTGTGTGCATTTTAAGAAATTAAATATCACGTGTCTCAAACGGTGAAGGAAAAACATCGTGAGGAAACCTGCATACCAGATAATTTTCATAATTCTCTGCGTGTGTGAAGTCTGCCAATCCGCATTGGGCCAGCGTGGTGGACTATTGGCCTAAGCCCTCTCATTCTGAAAGGAGACCTGAGCTCTTCAGTGAGCCGAATATGGGTTGCTAAAGAAGAAGAAGAAGAAGACTATAATATATTTTTTTAAATTTCATAATTGATTAATTATTAGGATTAGATTAAAATTAAAATAGATAAGTCGGAAAAGATAAGTAAGATATAATAAAACAATTAATTGTTCAATCCGAGGGAAGCCGGAATATGTAGTGAATACGTATAGGTATAATTTAGTTTACATAATTATAATATTAAAGTGTTTACCTTTGGTGTAAGTAATAAAGGTGCACTTTTATTTAATTGAGATAAGTATCAAAGTTATAATTGCAGTTGTGAAAAAACACGATAAAACTTTTAAACATCTCCTTTGAAAAGGCGGAATTTCAAAACTTTTTCTAACTAGGTAACAACACTATCTTCGTAATATTGTGTAATTTAAAATCATTCTTTTAGTGTTAGGTACCTACATGTTGATGTTGTTGTTAAATTAGAAGTATTTTTTATATGTACTTGTGTTAAAACTTTGCCGATATTTTTATATTTTGTTTAAAATATATTTGCCAATAAATTATATAAATTACATATAGGTATATGATGTGACCTATTTGTGGTGCTTTGTAGTTTCAAGTTTTGTTAGCAACCGAAAATTAAAATCCCAACGCAAAATCACAAGCAACAAAACAAAAAATCGTGACTATAGTAGAAATGGAGTCAAGGTATCTAGGTTCTATCTAAGAAGGTAGAAAATAATTGTTCTATCTACAAGTGGTTCTTAACCGGTGGTTCGTGGACCAGGGGCGTAGCTATATACCAATTATACGGGGTTAAGTCATACATAGGTTAAGTCACTGTCATATTTACTTTAAGCGAGCATTTTTTTTCTTTTTCAAAAATCTTTACCCTTCGTTTGGGCCCCTTAATTATTTATGACACAGGGCTCCTCCGAGGCACGCTACGCCACTGTCGTGGACCGTTGGTAGTATCTGAACGAACCCTGTATTCCGCCAGGCCATAATAAAATATACAGATGATAAAAATTATGCAGTCATACAAAAATCACACTCAATGTATGTAGCTAAACTTTCTTCAGTTTCAAAAGCTAGTTTCTCTGGCGCAGTTGGTAAAGTTGCTTTCTACAGAGAGGTTCTGGGTTCGACTCCTAGTTTGGCTCAATTTTGGATCGGCTGCGTTAGTTACTAATTAACACCGATTTCTTAGGGGCGTCTTTATCTATGATGCAAGGGATGCGTAGCACTCGGACAACGAGTTTGAAGGGCGCCGGGCGTAAATAATTGTTAATATTTTTGTACGAATTCAACTTTGAACGCACGCATATTAGAGGGCGCAAGGGATGAATGCACCCAGGCGCAGGGTGCTACATATTATTATGTTAGAGACGCCTCTGTTTACCATTCCGCGTAGAGGTATGGGTAGAATACGAGTAAACTTGTAACTCTTCCGAGTAAGCCCGCTGCCATCGTGGACTGTATCTTAAGGTACTTAGCCAAAGACACGTCCAGGGAGAAATGGGACCTAATAAGAAGTTTTCTGGAAAGCATAATGAAAATAAAGGAAAGAAACTCGGAAAGTGAGAAAAGACCGGTGATAGGCCGAATGGCAGGTACACCAGTGTTCTGAAGGCAGAAGGGGTTTTTCCGGTAGGAGTCCGGCATTACCCAAACGGGTGTCCACGAGTATTTTCCCCCCTATAGAAAAAAGGTAGTTAACACAAGGTGACATTGCAGTCAAGGACTTGTCATTGAATAAAGGAATGAGTAATCAGCTTGTGTAATTAAATCTTGATTTTGAATAAATTATAATTATCTATGAGTTTGATTATTAATAAAAAAAAAATAAAAAAAAATTAATTAGTCATTGAAAAACATAATAAAAATAAATAAACGGTTAAAAACCACTGATCTACGTCATTCACAAAACAAAAAAAAAACTAAACGGTTAAGAACCACAGATCTACAATTTGTGCTTGAATGACGTGAGGTGCTACTTCACTAATCTACCAGCAACAGCGAGGGTACCTTTAGTAGCCTTCATGAGATCGGAATAAATATACGATGTGGAGTTGATTTGGCCGTCCCAATTACGATTCGGTTTCGTCTTTCTCGGCGGCCACATTTGGTCAAATCTTCGTTGCGTGCGGACAAGGTTCTCCAAAATCGCCTGGATTTGGGTGGGGTCTAATTCTGACAAAGCAGTTCATTATTCCGTATTAGTAAGCATACAACGCGTTACTTTGGAAGCATTCAAGCGATAGGAAACAAAGTATCGCTTGGAGTAAGAAATGTTCATCTTAATTTTTGACGTGACAACGTCTTGTAATTCGATGGAGCCGACTGCACACTCGAAAAACGATGACGTCATGCGTCGTTCCTGTATATTATGGTCTATGAAGATTATTAAACAGTATTTTAGAAAAACATTACATTTTCTTTTGAAAAATGCCACCATTCCATCATTAATTTAATAATAATGCCGAATAGTTACACCACTGCCTTTCTCCGAACCAACGAATTTTGGTGTGCATCCTAACTGTGTTAGCTACACAGTTAGGATGCACACCAAAATTAAGGCCTGAATAAATTAAAATATTTTCTATTTTACATTAACAGTAATATTATTATAACAGTACTGGTACGTACTAGGTAATCCTTTGCGGCTGCGTTCTTCCTCCTCTAGCATGCGCAGAACGGCCGAGTTGGCCAGATTGGCCGGTTTGTCGGTACCCGGGTTATGGAAGTTAATACTGCAACAAGAGAAAAACATTATGATTAATTAATCAAAATCCTATTTAAGCGAACGTCTTCATCATAGTAGCTTCAATTTTTAATTTCAGTTCAATCAGTCGAAAATCTAAGAAGATTTATACAAACTTTAATCCCCTATTTTATCTCCTTGACAATCTTTAAAAGATAGTTCATCCATTAGGTCTTCTAAAAAAGTCAGTCAGAAAGTTTACACCCGAATTATTTGCGAACGAAGTCAATGTTGTGCGTTAGTATAGTACAATCATGTATAATAATTAATATACTCTTGATTATCACCTATGTGATATATAAAGCCTATGCTTTTTATATCGATATTCCCACGAAGAGAAGAGAAACGTGGTCTACACGAGAGAAACTGGTAATTAATTATAATTGTATCACTAGCCAATATACGAGCACCAATCACCAATAGAAAGATTTATTATTTCAAACTAAATATACCAAGCATAACAAATTAACACGGGTCATTGTAACGTAACAGTCATTAGAAACTTTCTGTTTGTCAGATGAATTTAAATGGCGTACAGAAAGTCGCTAAAGTACCAAAAAAGGTGAATTTATCGCGAAGCAGGAAACTTGTGGGAAAACGCGGCAAAAACTTGTCACAATGCGTAAGTAACTTTGCTCTGATTGTATTTCGCAGTTTCCCATTGTATCAGGTTATACTGATCGGGGATTTAATGAACTTCTATTCACGCAGGTAATTAATTAAACAACCCACTTTCATAACGAGAGATTCTCAGTTCAAAGTTTTTTTTCTAAAACAAATAAAACGGTAATTAAGAAAATTGTATTGTTGGTAACTTAATCCGTGATATTTAACGAAGATCCTAATAAATATTGTTTTTAATACAACTGACTTCAAAAACATAAACTCAGGAAACTGCCATTATAGTATTTTTTATCTACTGGTCAGTTTAAAGCCGTGCCAAGCCGGTGATGTATTAATTCAAAGGCAGGCATACCAAAAGATTTCGGTTTCTCGGACAGTGTTATTTCATGTGGTTCATTTAGAAACGTACGAAATCATCACAGCTTGGCGACGACTTCAACCTGATCAGTGGGTAGAAAATATTATAATAGTTCTACTATATGATTACCAAGACTATACTCGTTATTATATGAGTACCTATGTAGTATCTACGTAACAAAATTAGCCATTGATATATCATATACATGACGTGAATCAAACACAGTTGAATTCGCATTGTTTGCGTTTAATTATAACATTGCAAAGGGCAGTCACGTGAACTATATATTGTCCCTCAGGAATCAATATCATATACGAATGAGTGCGTGCACTTTTGTATTGTATAATTTTAGTACTTTTATCATATTACCACTGCTAGAAATAGGCCTCTTGTCGAGATTTCCAAACACTTGCATGCATTTTTTTTTATTCTTTATATGTTAGCCCTTGACTACAACGTCACCTGATCGTAAGTGATGATGCAATCTAAGATAGATGCGGGCTGACTTGTTAAGATGATGATTAAAATCCACACCCTTTTCGGTTTCTACAAGACATTGTACCGGAACGCTAAATCGCATGGCGGCACTTATTTGCCGGCCGAAGCCTACCACCAGCCAGTGCTGGACCAATTAAGAATATCTAAATCGAACCCGAGACCTACCCAGTAGGAGTAGGTATATTCGAATATAAAAAAATACTTGTACTTTATTCCATTACTTTATAAAACATATATAATATATATGTTTTAAAACGAGACCTAACTTACCATACATAATATTTATAAATTCTAGAAAATATCTGATATACTTGTGACCATGTTGAATGAAGGCCGTTTTGGATTTTTTAATTGCAATGTAACTATAGCGAAGTCAGTTGGTGCACATATATTGTAGGTATGTTTGCACTTTATTGAAAAAAGATTTAATAAATGTATTTTCATAGGATATATGGATTTTATTTAATCAACAATTAAGATAATAAACAGTCAATGATAGGATTTTATCTAGTCTCACATTTTTTATTAACTGTAAGTTGATTGATAACTTACTAAAACTGGATAGCCAAATGAAGGTATATTTAGAACATTGTGATATCGTTAAAAAATCCTCTTTAAATTAAATTATTTGAAAAACAATAAAATAATTCAATATAATGCGGTTGTTCGTCGGCCTCAGATCAACAGTATGGGAAGGTTAAAGAGGCCTTCATCGCGTGTCACGGCTATAATTACTATGTTACTATTTTTAAGAATCATGTTTTATTAAAGTGTTTACAATTGAGGCTAAGTGACAAATGTTCACCTTGCATTCAATATTTTGTGGTTAATGTATGTATGTTTGTCTACGTGTTTGTAAAAGCTTGGTGTTAAACTGTGTTATACGACTGTGTGCTTAGTTTTAAACAAGTTTGTAAAATGGTGGTAAACAAAAAAAAAATATACCTTGGCTGAGTTTGTTGTGGGCTCTTCAAGGCGCGTTTGGAACCCTCGTAACTTTAATTTTAAGTTTTCGACTGTTATTACCACCATTAGATTAAATTAAATTATGACATAATCTTGACCTTTCAAAAATGCTTGTAAACTAAGCCTAATTGAAATAAATGAATTTTAAATTTTTTGTCTTTTTTTTGTTTTTACAATCTGATAATTATTATTATTGAAATCATAGGTAGAAGAAGGCATATTTGATATTATATTTAAAAGATGAAATATTTGTCCTGTTATTATTTTTTTTATGGTATAAGACAGTAATTATTTTTAATTAGCTTTTTTATTTGCTTGATGTCCTCTGTAGGACAAAGTCATCGGAACCTGTTTGACCTTTAAAGTTTTACATTGCATCGAGTGATGGAAGTATTTTGTTTTCTTCAACAAGAAAAATCCCCTAAAAGATATGCTCATTTTTATTTGCTAGCTTAGTTTCTTAAAGACAATTTCGCCTAAACAGAATAAGACCAGCGTCAATCTTTACAAAGGAAATATAAGGAAGGAAATAACAACACATAAATTATATTTAATTTTTATTGTTTTAATGATAATTTTAAAACGAAAACTGCTGAGGTTTATGCCGACCTTTACACACACACTAGAATCTGTCTTTAAAGCTGGTGATATTTTTTTAAAACATTCAAAGTTGACGTTTCAAAAGTGATTCTTGTACTAAGCTTTTTATTCCCCTAGATCGTTCAATCGAATCGACAGTATGAGCTTCGATCTCGTATCTAGTCCTCTCTGTTTATAGTATTATGTTAAACAGAGAGAGATAGAGATGAATTCGAAACTTGCACTTGCGAGTTTTACAAAACATCATTACAGAATAGGCCTCCTGGAAAGGCTTTGCTATCAGGGCGCTATCAAACTCCGAAGTCATCAGTCAATTTAGTTTAATACTTATTTATATGTACGTATTGCATAAAGCCATCAAATAAAAAAATGTCCAGAACGATTAACCGTCAAGTTTTGAACTGTGCGTAAGTGAAGTGCTAAATACCAGTGTATTACTTAACGAAAGTCCTGGAATTGCACACCTGTAATTTTATTCGATGACGACAACAGTAAGTACCTTTAGCCATATAAACTTAAAACTTTTATATGAGACTTTCTATCTCTGTACGTATACCTAGATTATGAAGAGGATGTTGTTTGACCAGCATCAAAAAGGGCGGGAGTTATTCGGGCCGTATGTTTGTAAGCGTGGAATTTTATCAAAAACTACTGCTTTCCATTTGTATGTGGGGATATCGTTATTTAAATGTATATAATTAAAAAAAAGTTTTATGATTTTAATGTATAAATTGGATGCGGCTTCTCAGCCGGTTTTCGTCATTTCAGACGATATTTTTTTATTAAACAATACAGTCAGTTTTATGAAATATTACTATTATATTTTGAAATATTATCATATTTTAAATTAGCTTATTTTTTTGTTTTTTTTTTTTATGTTTGGTCATTTCTTATCTATCTGGGCATTATTCATTAAGACGCTAGTTTTCCCAAGTAAATCCCGATCCCAAGGGAATTCCGGGATATAAAAGAAGGCTATATATTTCTCAATAACCTCTATCTTTTAGTTCTATTAAAATCAGTTTACCCTTTCCAGAGATTAGCCCCGTCAAACAAACAGACAGCCAAAAATTTCCAAAACTATGTTGAATTGCCTATAAGCACAGTTAATATTAAAATGATAAAACACAGTTATTTTAAAATCACAGACGGACGCTTCAATTTTATTTATGTGTGTTGTAAGTGGAATATTTTTAACTTTAAGTACGTACTCGTAATTAAACAAAAAAACTTGAAAAACCTTGTAATATTATGAATTTATTACTTACCTGCTCAGTCCCACGACCATCTTGCGATGTTAAATATGACAATTATTTTAATTAACGAAAATTAAATTGACCTTCGATGCCAAATGAAAATGATATGATAATCTTTTAATAAAGTTAGTGTTAATTTAATACACTGTTAGTACTAATTAAATGAATGCAAAATTGTTATTGATATTTGATTTTTATTTATTTATGTTTGTATTACTTCGAGAAATGGGACTGTAATTTATTTATGTATATTTGTTTATTAAATGATATTTACTTATTTATGTTATAGGTTACAACGAATGCGCAGTGAGGCGCCCGCGGCACGCGTTCGACTGTGCTAACTCAGTCTCCGCACCAATGTCCTTCTATACTAGACGGGAAAGATATTAAAGATTGGTGAATAATAGCAATGTTGGATCACGCGCCTATTAGTAGTCCCTAATACTCAGTATTTATCATCATCATCATCATAATTAGCTTGTTAATGGCCCACAGCAAGGTCAGGCGTCCCTAGTTATAAGATAGAGGATATGGAGCTTGAAACCACCACGCTGCTCCAATGTAGGTTGGCGGGTTGGTAAATTCTTTATCGACCATTGTCATGATGTTTTTGATAATTACTGAAACCGACAGTTTAACGGGTTTTCCCGTTTTTTTTATTATCTGTTATTTCTTTTTCTTATTTTGCTATTTTGTAGCTTAGCTTAGTTTTAAGTTTTACTGGCCGAATATAAATATTTCTCTTTCTTTCTTATAACTGTTAGTGAAATTATCTTAGAGGAAAGAAAAGCTCATTATTTCATAGCCGGACCCAGCTTGACTTGGAGGCTTGATTGGACAATCGAGGCAGCCATAAAAAAAATAGCCCAGTAGTAAGTTTACTTGTGTTAGTAGTTAGTTATATTTTAAAAATTAAAAAGTAGCTTTTAACACGTTTATGTGAATAAAAGTTGAATAAATAAAACAAATGCATTTTTAGTTAATACAGTCATTTGAATCAACGTTACATTCATAAATATAGAGATTTATTTTGGTACATACATTCTGCTACTGGAATGCAAGTAATGCAAGCGCAAAGCTAATCATATGCCTAGGTACGCAAATGTCAGTGCCCTCGAAACGTACTTCCTTAGTACTAAATTAACTATAATTATTAATTAATATTCATAACTCATATTTCAAAACTAAAAACTTCGGTCTGATGCTTTTGTTTAAGAAGATAAGCTTTTCTGTGATTTGTCGACGTTTATTACTGTTTATTAACCGCCGACGAAAAAGAGGGGTGTTACAAGTTTGATGAAAATCGGCTTAGCTGTTTAAAAGTTTGGGGGTGAAAGCGCACTGAAAGATAATATTAATGATTTGATCAAGAGTGTAATTAATAATTTCATGATCTTCGGGGGCTTTTCAAAATTTTAAATTTTATCTTGTTAGTTGATATTATTTATGGCATTTTATTTCATAAATTTTCCATGTTAGTTAGTTACCCATTTACCTGTTTCACATACAGGTAAATGGGTAACTAAAGGTTTGATGAAAAGACGGGTTATGCATTTTCTCAAATTATTAGCTGAACTACTTTTGAAAGCAACTTTAATGTAAAGTCTACTTCGAGCTTTTAGCATATAAATATAGAATCTGAAAGTGTTAATTTATGTATTAACATATCTACTTCTATAAAATTAACTATTTGACTATTTAAATAGGTAGTAGGTACATTATTTATACACATTAGACCTAATTAATTATAATTATTGTACCTTAGTCATATTGTACATCACAGCGACACAAAACATGAATTATCTTATTTTCGCTCGTTTACCAATGCATCCAACTTCCAATTTATTTGTAACACACAAATAAATTGGAAGTTGGATGCAAGTACAACAATACGACCAATCCAAACATCAAATACAATATGTAAGCTCTAACCCAATTTCGGATGAAACGTTTTCGATCGTATAATCAAATTTTGGCAAGTTTATTGGTACGTCATAATTATCCCGAGATTCGATCATCTGAGTCATTACAATCATTGTGTAGCTATTGTTTATCGCTTTGTTGTTTTCTAATTGTTATTGTCAGTGGCAAGTGATTCATTGTGACACTTGTTTCGTATATAGACGACACGTCGTCCCCTATGAGAACTAAATATAGCGTCTTAAGTCACAGGATGACTTAGTACAAACGTGCAAGCGTCTATTCCGTCTAATATGAACAGGTTTAGAAATCAGATTATAAAATATCTAAATTATATCTTTCGTTTGATGAAGTGACTATTAAATCTATATATCCATCTACTCTACTAATATTATAAAGAGGTAAAGTTTGTGGTATTGTAGTGGGTAATCTCTGGATCTACTGAAACGATTATGAAATATTCTTTTACCACTAGAAAGCCACGTTGTTTGTGAGAGTCATAGACGTAGTTTTATCGCTGTATTTTCACGGGAACGCGAACGCAGGTGAAACAGCTGGGTGTTGGCTAGTATGGTATAAGCGGTGATGCATTTTTAAATCCAACATCACAAATAACTCAAACGCTTTCATTGTTTTGTAGTAGGCTTACTCTGGGTCAAATAGAAACTTCTTGAACTTAGAAAAAAACAAAGGATACGAAGATATTTAGAGTCTAGAATTGACATGAAAATAAACATGATAAAATTGTACTTAACTTAAATTGTCTATTTATTATTGAATACCTAGTTGCTACATTATTCTTCTTTTGAGCTTCTTGCAATTTGTCAGAATGCGAAAGAACTTTTGAACGAATTTTCATAATAAATATTTTATAGAAATGGACGAAGGACGTTTAGATAATACATACCTACCTATTGTGTTATATAATTAATTTACAATGTAATGTAAAATACCATCTAATAATAAGCTTTTTAGCTTAATTAAACAAGCAAATCTTATTAAAAAATACATTCGCACAGGTCTACGTAGGTAATTATGGTGTTGTTAATTTTCTACTACTTTGCTATTTGACCACAACACATTCAGTAGTTTGCGTAATGTTAAAGTTTAGCATTCGTAGGTACGTGACGTTCAAAGTTTATTTGTTTAGGTCCGGGTTGAATGCTAACTATAAGTTGCGTTGAGGTGAGAACAATGTTTTATTTGTGTTGGGCACTGCCGCGCTGCCGTACTTCTGCGAATGCCGATTGTCTATGCTACTTGTATATCACACTAATATTGTAAAGGCGAAAGTTTGTGTCTGTATTCACGACGCAACTATTAAATAGATTTGACTGAAATTTTGATTATACATAATGTTATATGATTATACTATAAATAAGGGGACTTCGTCCGCAAGAAATTCAGTTTTTCACAAATCACGCAGGACCATGAATTTTTCCGAGATAAAAAGTACCTAGCCCATTGTTTGCTCTCTGGATCGACTGAACCGTTCCAGACACACATTATTCCGGACAAACAGACAGACAAAAAATAAAAAACGTTTGTTATGTTTTAGTATCGTAAAAATAACTAAATAAATAAAACACTTGTTTTTGAAATCACAGACGGACACTTCAATTTTACGTTTATATTGTATTGATGTTAGCTAGCGTGCTTTTTTTCCCATACTCGACGAAAACCGAATGACGATGACAGCGCTAGTAAAAAAAATCAGAACAGAAGGACATACCATATTTTGTAGAATAAGTTAAATCTATACTAATATTATAAATGCGAAAGTAAGTCTGTCTGTCTGTCTATCTGTTACCTTTTCACGACTAAACGGCTAAACCAATCAAGATGAATTTGGGTATATGGTAAATGGGACCTTCGAGCAATTACATAGAGTACTTTTTGACCCTAAAATAAAAATAAAAGGAGGTAAAATAGGGGCTGAAAGTTTATATGGATCCTTAATTTTTAGAGTTTTAAAAATTTGTTCATAAATCATAAACAAATACAAAATATAATGTGATACAAGAATTTTGTAAATTTAAATTGGTGAAATAGGGGTAGAAAGTTTAAATTTATTTCGACGCGGACGAAGTCGCGGGCGTTCGCTAGTAGGTATAGAATTAAACTTCCTATTTATGGTCTGTTCCTAAAAATGTTTTGCCTCGAACTGAATTTCTCGTGATTCGCAACGCATAAACTGACTAATAGGCTAAGAGACAGTTACGAAATGAACACAGAAAAGGTATAAATGCAAATGTATTTGCGTGTACATACCCCACGGTGCCATTGTCGAGATTCTGCATATGCTTGCTCAACGTTTCCTGGATGTTTTGCTGGGAGTAGAGACCGATGGGCGAATTGAATTGCTTGTGCACTATTTTCGGACCGGTGGCCATTTTGGAAGTCGTTCGTTGCGCTGTAACAGGAAAATTACCATAAAGTTTTTTCACGTCATTGTTGAGTTGAATTTGAAAATTCGCCTTTGAATTTCGAAATTGAAAATTGATGCCCGCAACTTCGTATGGTGAATTTTTGGTTGTTCATAATCTCGAGGGAGCTTTAAAGTTTTTTTGGGGTAATAGTTACTTTTGATCTTATTTCAGTAATTTTCCAGTAGTTTTTGCATGTTTGAAGACCAAACATCAATTCATCCAAATTTTTATGTTTATAACATTAATATCGACCTCTGTACTGAAACTAATTTATTAAGTTAGTCTGTTTTAATATTCTGAAACTTCTGAAGTACAAAACTAAAATTTAGCTTACTAACTAACAAAAGCAAGAAGTTCGTGTATTGTATCCTTGGATAAATTTCCAATATGTCTTAGGTAATCATCACAAGTTAATGGGACATAACAAAAAAAAAAGCCATATCCGTATAGCATTTGTCTCTAAATATATAAATCTCGAACCGCTTGATGTATACAGATGACATTTGGCAGGGACGTAGTTTATAGTTAGTAAGTGTCCGCTAAGAATGGATTTTGCGATAGGCAAAATTTTTATAAAGTTTTCCCTATCGCAAAATTATTTTTTGTTAGGATTAAAGAGGTCTAAGGGCGGACAAAGTCGCGGGTTACCGCTAGTAATATTATAAGCACAAATTGTAAACTACAAAACTTCAATACAAATATAAACGTGTATTCATAAATGACAGGCGCAATTTCAATAGGTATTTGTCGCAGATATATTACGGTCGTTTCAGTTTCATAAAATTTGTAACAACAGCTTTACACCACTTTCTATGATTTATGTTTCCAATAAATTGTACGCGATAAAAATTATATTAGCAATATAAAAATAATACTTCTCCTAGGTGGAGATTATTTAACCAATGATAGGTAGTGTATGTTAGAATGCTACTGTCATGGTAAGAGTTTGATACACACTTTTGACACACTTTAGTAGTCTTATTTGCGTATTGCGATTTATTTTTAACCGACTTCAAAAAAAAGGAGAAGGTTCTCATTAATTCGATGCGATGTTTTTTTTTGTACCAGTTTGTTACCTTATGACTTCGTAATTTCTTAACCGATTTTGAAAATTCTTTGTTTGTTTGTTAAAATATAGTTTCAGTTTGGTCACATTTAATTTTCATGAAAATCGGTTTAGTGATTCTGTGCTAAAATAAAAATTACGAAATTTCCCATACAGTGGCGCTATCGTTCACTATGTTAGGACAGAAAAATAAAATATTTTTAACAAAAAAATTAAACCAACTTCAAAATCACAAAACTAAAAAGCGAAAAATTACATCGTTTGTGCTACCTACCTTCTGATCAGTTTGAAGGCGGTACCAAGTTATTGATGTATTCATTCAAGCCTTTTAAATCATAAAGATTTAGGATTTTCAAATAGTTCGTAAAAGGGCTTTAATTAGCATAGCACTAACTTGATACCGCCTTCAAAGTGATCAGAAGGTAGCACATACGATGCTATTTGTCGCTTTAGTCTTGTGATTTTGAAGTCGGTTTAATTTTTTTGTTAAAAAGACTTTTTTTCATAGATTGTTGTTACAATGGGACTACAGTAGTAGGTATGGTAGCATCCACTGTAGCCTGTAGGTGTCAATTTCCGGGGTAATATTAGCCCCGTACCGACTTTTAAATCTATGTATTAACCTAATACCTAATAATTTCCTTAAGTTCGTGCTTCCTTCGAAATGATTCTTGACTTAATGTGAATTAATTATTATTAATAAAATTCACGTTAAGTCAATACAGAAAAAAAATAGCTTTTATATTTCTAATATTTATACTAATATCATAAAAACAGTAAAAGTAAAGTGTGTGGTGTTGTAAGACGTAGTTCTAATCTGTGGATCGACTGAACATATTTTCTCAGAATACAGAAAACCACCAGAAGGAGTGATAGCGCAAAGAAGTGAAGCCATTTAAACTACACATTTTACGATTACTCACTCTGTGTTTGTCGTGTTGTTTGACGTGCTATACAGGTGACAAATTTAATTAAATTAAGCCGTCTTGTGCTATTCCTTCGTGTAAAAATGCCGTTGGTAAAAAAAAGAAACTGAATAGGATCACATTTCACGTATAAGTAGCACAAATAAATATTCTTATGTTAAAATAATGAATAATTTTTACGTGAATTTAGTTGTCATAGAAACCGATGACTTCATTTTGTAAGTGTTGCCAATGTAATTGTTTTGATTTTCCCTACTTTTAATTTCAATTCAAGGATTTATTATTTATGTAAAATATTAATCAACTAAATAGGTAGGCATAGGTTCCGGCAATTAAGTTGAAATAAAATTGTGGTAATTTGTTTGTTTTCGTGTGCTTGTTTGGTCTTTTGTTTGTTTGTGTACCTACTTGTTTGCTTGTTTGTTTAAGCAAGAGGATTAAATAAAATATTTTTATCTTCAAAACACATTCTTAAAAGATATTAAACCAATTAAATGGCCTTATTTATACTTGAATTTTAAGAGACATAAAAATTAGAGAAATAAGACGAGATAATAATAACTGATTTTGCACACGATTGAAATACATATTTATAATAATAATATAATATAATTATATGGAATATATAAAATTATTATTGTAAATATGTATATCCTTAGTTTGTTAGTTGATAAGTTTTATAATAACCGTCTTATTATATCTATTATTTATTTGTCCTTGTCTTAAATTTTTTAGAGTTCATTTTCTTGCTGACTCTTAGCAATCACTAGAAAACCGGTCCCACTGTTTTTATTATTTACCATACAAGTTAACATTTAATGTGATGAACTGTACACTTATTGTTTTCCTTTTAACATTATAAATTTTTACCACAAAATAGGGAAAAATTTAACAGCCTCATGTACTAGCAACATTACGCGGGTGAGAATTGCGACGAGTGCAGGCTGTTGTGTACAATTTTTGGACACACTGCGCACTATAGAATGACATCTAAACGTGGCTTCTGGTGGTTTTCTGTATTCTGAGCATATTTTGAAAATTCTTTTACCACTAGATTACCGCGTTATTTGTGTGTGGTGGTATTTTATCCTCACGGAACGGGAACTATGCGGGTAAAACCACGTGGCGTCAGCGATAAATTCAGACAAATATTTACCCTATAAACATAGGAAAAATTGGATTGTCAATTTTTATCCTCTTCATGAGGTAATTTTATTACTGTTCCATAAGATTCATGCCCCGGGCTAGAGACGAAGCTCGACGTCTTATTACGATTTTATTAGCCCTGGCACCGACGAACACGGCTACTATATTTTTTCCGGATTATGTGTCAGAGACAGACAGGTATGTTTGAATAGATACAGTCCTACACGTGTCTATAACAACAGGTCTTTGTAAATTGTTTTAACTGTCATCTTGACGCTTTTGTCCATGACTTCGATAACTGAAAAGTGACTGAAATTCGCTGAATTTCACTGACTCAATGTGTACGTTTTGAGGTACCAACAATAATTTAGACAGTGAACTTATGAATTACTTCATCTAATTATATTGTTAAGAAGTACTGTAATTATGAGATAAATTAATATAAATGATTTTTATTTATTTATTCTTATCAGCCACTACGAAGATCGAATACGGAGCTTAAGCCCACCACATTGCGCGAATACGGAATGGCGGGCTTATGGTGATGACTAGAGCTCCGTAATTTTATAAAATAGGCAATAGAGGAAAATATAAAAAAAATATCCTTTATATTTTCCTCGGTATTATAAGAAAAATTTCGCCAGTCACTTCATTGAAACTTATTGAAAAACACTTTTAGAATCAAACTTTATAGTTCTCTAGCGATGAATGGCCACGGTGCTAAGTATCTGTCTACTGAGGATAATTTCAAATGATATTCCGTAGAAAATATAACCTTGTAACCTGCTACTAACTTCAGATCGTAACCTTAACACAAAGGTGATTTACTTAATAGTAAGAGATAATAAACTTTCAGCTTTTATAGACTGTGACGTCATCATCATCAACAGGTCTTGGCTTTAAAATGAAGGCTTTTAGTTATGCCAATAATAAATATTTGTCAGAAACGTGTAAAAAAGTAATAACGGCTAAACCGATTTGGATAAGCAAGTTTCATCTTCCATTTGTAAAAGAGTAAGTATTTTTTTATACAAATTAATTTAAACATTTATGCCATTGACCTAGTAGCACATTGGGGATTTAGTAACCGCAGGTTTAATAGCCCAGCTTAATTTATAGCTGGACTATTAAACATATATCGTTTAGCATTAAAACAATGATCTGGTTTGTTCAAAGTGTGAACAGTATAAGAATAGATCCATTTATTTTTGAATAGAGATAAAAACAAGTGGTACGCGGATGTTTAAAAGAATTCTGACGTAAAGTAGAAAAACACTTGAACTACTTTTTTGCCAGAAGACTGAGTAAAATATTAACGACAGAAATGTTCAGGATTTTCATTTCATACTATCATTTTAATTGCAGAACTTAATTGTGGTCGTTACAAAACTCGGTGGGTGTACAATTGTTATTAATTGCATTATAAATTGTCGTACCTATAACTGAGCTAAATATGCTCAGTTATAGGTACGCTTAGGTACGGCTAACTTTTTAATCACCCACCGAAGAAGTTTATACCAATAACTAGCCGACGCTCCGCGGTTTCATCCGCATAGTTCCTGTTTCCGAGAGAATAAATAAAATATAGCCTATGACACTCGCAAATAATGTGATTTTCCAGAACGGAAGCGGGCTTATTTGTTAATCCATACCCCTTTCGGTTTCTCTAGACATCGCACCGGAACGCTAAATAGCTTGGTGGTACGTCTTTGCCGGTAGGGTGGTAACTAGCCACGGCCGAAGCCTCCCACCAGCCAGACCTGGATCAATAAAGAAAATCTTAATCGGCCCAGCCGGGGATCGAACCCAGGACCTCCGTTGTAATACCACTGCGCCACGGAGGCCGTCAAAAGTTTCTCTTGTTTGTATTTTTTTGTTTTGTACTACATTGTGTGCACTAAGAATTATAAATAAAACTACAAATCGATCTACTGCTGCTGGACAAATTACAGAAAATATTTGGATCGTAAACAATTTCCAAAGTAATACGGTTTCCGATAATAATTCGCCGAGTGTTGCCCGCAGTGCGTGGGAGAAACTAAAAAAGTTTGCGTTTTCGCTCAACAAACATGTTGTATTTTAGAGCTAGGTGTTGATCTGTTATACCGATTGTATACGAGAAGCAAGGTGTTGCTATGACTGAAAAGAATACATCCGGTGGAGAAAAACACAAAATTAGGAGCTTTTCTGAGCTTTGTGAAACATTTTTCCTCCCTCTTTAGAAGTTATTTTAATCTATGCTCTTCACTAATATTATAAAGAGGTAAAGTTTGTGGTATTATAGGGGGTAATCTCTGGATCTACTGAATCGATTTTGAAAATTATTTAACCACTAGATAGGCACGTTATTTGTGAGTGTATTCTTACGGGAACAATGCGAGTGAAACCGCGGGGCGTCAGCTAGTAAGTACTGGATAAAGCCAGGTATTATATGTAACAGTTAATGATAAAATGTAATTAAGTATTTTGCTTCTACTCAGGGCCAACTTGACTTAAAGCTTTGGCATTGAAAGAAGGTCGGTCATTTTTCATACATTGCTGGGCATTTGATGATGATATCAGTTATAGATAATTTCACTTTGATTGACAGTTGGATAACCAAAATATGGGCAAGTACAGCTACTTTATACAGTGCACGATTTCAACAAAAAACACACATTTCATTATTAACAACTGCGAATTCTAATTATTTTTGGTGATATTGATTAAAAAGAACAAATGATTTTTTGTCATTTTTTTTTCTGAAACGTGCTGCGCCCCTAAAATATTCAATGTCGTTTGAAAGTTTATTTAATGACGTACATTCTAATATGATTCTGATAATCGTGAAAATGTTAAAAACTCGAACTATATTCTGTGTTGAACATTAGACACACGATTCATGAAATAGCGAAAATGTTGGAAACTTGTTAGTATCTGACCAATGTTTGAAAACTAATATATTTTCGAATTGAATATGACCATTAAGTTTGTATGTGTGTTTTGAACTACGTAACTAACAGTAAAATATTTCGCTTTCAAAACAAGATCAAATGGAATTGGCTGGACATCGCGACCGTTTCGATATATAATAACAATGTGTCTGGAACATCTAAAGGCCAACGCAGCTGTCGGAGACAAGGTTAAGAATACCGTCATCAAGGTTCATAATATTTTTGTCATATCAAAGACATTCGAGTTGATACAGGAATAGTTTTACTGGGTGTTATGAAATTTATTTCGTAAACACGTGTGGTTTGCATACCAGTTGTCCAGGTATCCAAAGATTCTTATAATAATTTACATGCACGCTAAAATTTCCCCGACGCTGACGCGGCATTACGACCATCCGTGAAAATGAGACGGGCTATTTTCAGTATCGTGGAGTAATGGAGATTATTTTTGTAACAAAATATTTGCGTGGAAGTTAGTCATGGTCGTTGCGCAGGTGACTTGCGAGTGTGAAAAAAAAAATATATCACATACGTCTAAAGCTTTTATTAGTGCTTATGTTACATGAAGCGTTTGTTTAGTGCGTTTATATACCTTTATGCGACGGAGAGGTTCGTGCGAGCAGCGGCGATGCCGAACTCTAACTGAGCGGCGAGCGGCGCGCCCACGCGAGCTTGCAATCTCACCTGTAACGTGTCATGAAAATCATAACAAACAATATAAACTGCATATCAAATTATCCCTTAATTAAAAATGCCCCTTAGATGCTGGAATGGCAACCCCGCACTAGAAAGCTTAGTGTTGGCCGACCCCTCACCAGGGAGAGTGATGACATCAAGCGAGTCGCACGGATTCGCTGGAAGCAGGCGGCACAGGATCGTGATGTTTGAAAATCCCTACATAAGTCCTATTTAATATAATTCTGTATACAAAAACCACTAAAGAGTTAATAAAGAGCTAAATAATCACAGAGCAAGAATCACCCTGTCAGACAGTATTTATTACGTAAAACGAAACACTTATTTGACTGCGTATTCCATATGCTCAAAGTTTTTGAAATTTTCACAATGTCCTCTTTAAACCTTGACAGTGTCTTACCTGTGAAAAACAAAGCTTCTTACACAATAGTCCCTGAACTTAAACTGGCGCGCACTAATGACTGTAATGAGCTGTGACAGACGGACGGCTCGGTGCTGGCGGCTCCTAGCCTGTGAGTGAACTAGCACCTTCTATCACGAAATAAACGAAAAGTTTTATACACTAACTAAACTATTTTTACACCCGCAAAGTGCGTCTACACGAAACAAAGATAGATCATAATTTTAGGCTGCCAATTTAAATTGTTTTTACAAACAATTACGAAGGTTATTGATCTCTAAATCCTATTGTACGAAAAATTATGATATTGCAGCTTTTCTTATGAAGAAAAGACTTATCATTGACTTGATAAAATAAAAAAAAAACTATCCAATAAATGCGTATCTTTGGTTAGAGCACAAAGTATGTACCTATCTGAAATAGGAGACTGTTATGGACATTAAAAACTATCAAACTTAACTTTATAATCAAGCAATAAATTGACAAATAATTCTACAATACTGCTAATTATCAAATTATTTTACAAAAACGTAAAATTTGTTATAGAGTTTGATTATTTACAAAGAAACTGCAGAACAAAAGATTTTCATGAAAGTTTAAATTCATCTAGTTCCTAACTAACACATTAATCACTATTATAGATCATATTTATCTTTAAAGTACTAGTAAAACTCCTTCGATTGAGACTTGGCAGTTTTAAAACAGTAACGTGCTAATGATGCATTGTGTTTATTTATAGAATAGACGAAAATAGACCAACAGGTGTGGAGACTAGCGCATACAATGTTCCTGGCAAAGCCGAGTGCAATTATAATACATTATTTATGACATCACTATATCATGCACAGCCTTGGATATAAAATTGTTTCACTGTCTTTGAGTTCGTCTTTCATCAACCTAATATCATAAAGACTCCAAGTGTTTGAGGTTTTAGGTAATCTCTGGATCTGGTTCAGTATCAGTATTCTACTGAACCAATTTTGATTCCGAAATTTCACCAATAGGTAGTTATTTGTAACTTTTGTAAGTGTTATATATGCTATATTTAAACTATTCAGGCATACTGAGACAATAATCACAAATGAGCTGAGATGTTTTTAACCCGTGACGTAAAAAGGTGTGTGGTGAGCAATGACGTAAGTATATTGTTTACGGTACGTAGGTAGGTACAATAGGTAATTACAATGTAGCATAATGTCTGTTATGATGGAAAACATTTATGAAATTAATAGTAATAATTTTTTTATCCAATAATTTGCCTTATTATGGCTAAAGTGGTCAAATATAATCCATTGTCCGTCAGTTGATCCTAGTATAATCATGTCATTCGTTCAGTAAGGCGAAGGCAATGTGATTCCTAGGGTTTTCCCGCCAAACTCTGAAATATAACTATACTAAATTGACTATTGATTGATTTAAATGACTATTGAGTAAATTTTTAATTGTAACATAAATGTAAATATCATAATATCCGTGTAAAGGATACAAATCACACGTTGTCAATTCTTAAAGAGACCCAAATTGGCATCCTAAAAAAATGGGAATAGAACCCAAAGCGTCCAAAAATCTGTGTTGAAAGCGATAACAGTTTTGCACCGCCGTGGTTTCGAATAATAAACTGCGGCATGCGGAGGTCGTTATAAAATTTTCTGTGAAATAATATTCAGAAAACTTTCTAGACATTTAAAAATAGATACTTACTAGAGGTAAAGATAATGAAAATAATATTATTACGTTGGTTACGTAACTTACGTATGTATAGTTTCAAATTATTAAAAACTTACTTTTTCATTTTTATAGAAGTTCGTCAATTTATTTTTTAAGAATAAGATCATAGGTCGATTTCCTGAAACCGAGCATCGCTGAAAAAACGAACTCTGAACGCCCAAAACAACAGAAATTTCTTTGTATTATTTTGTAGCGGACACTTAATAACGATTGAATAAAATAGTTTAAATTTAAATAAAATTTCCAAAAACTGGTAAAACACTACAAAGTGTATAAATATCTTGTTTTTTTTTTGGTCTCGTTGATTTATCATATAATGACAAGTTAACCCTTGACTGCAGTCTCACCTTATTTTAAATGAAGATACCAACTAAAATGCGGAAACGGGCTTATTTGGAAGAAGTACAATTCTATCAATACATCTTACCAGAACATGAATTCTTTTTGTCTGTTTGAGTAGAAAAAAAGAATTCACGTTCTGGGGAACTCGGGCGAGCGCTAAAACATCGCCTGATGAGACCCGAAGGTTGAAAGAAAGACAAAGGACGGAATGGCTCTCTAAAGACGACTTCTGTGAGACTCGGACTTAGAAGGCCGTTCTGGAAGGGTGTATTGGCCTGTTTGAATCAGTCTGGACACCCCCAAGAGCGTGAGTTAGAAAACGCACGTCCGGATGACGTTAGATATCCGGGACCTCGTCTTCGCGGCAAAGATGCTGTGTAGCTTGTGTTTCGGTTGTCTGGGAAGCATTGTCTGTCGTCATGTCTGGATCGTAAAGAACGTTTTTGGAACGCCTCTGATTGCAGTTTGCGTTCAAGATTGGAGTGTAATTACAAACCTCATCCAATAGTTGGTTGGGATGGTCCCGTAATGGGCTATTGTTGGCATATCTAAGTCTCTGTGGAGGTCGTTTTTGCGTACCAACCACGGAACGTCCGTGATTCGTTTTTGTATTGGCATATCCAAGTCTCTCTGGAGGTTGTTGTTAAACGTGATGTCGTTTGGAAGCACATCTTTGCCGGTAACAGGGTCAAGGTGGTAACCATTACATAGGTGCCTGAGCCTGTCGAGAAAAGTAAAAACCTAACCCACACGATAGTTTACTCATGTATTTTTTAGGTTACGGTATAGTATCTTCGTACGTTAAATTGTTCAACCTCATAATATTAATCAAAAAAACGTGAACAAGTATTTTTCATAAACAACTGCATTACCCGCTATTTTGAATGTACCTGTAACGTAGCGTCTGCCAATTACAAAAAATGTACTCTGTGAAATATAATAAAGATAACAATTTCCATGGAGCAACATAAATGGTTTAAAAACCCTGATCAAATGTACACAGACCCGTGCTATTGTGTGCTGTTCCATAAAATGAAAGCACACAACTCTGGCAGGTCGATAACACATACAAAATGTATGAATTGCCAGCGCTACATGCGTTAGTCGCACATGCAGACGAAGCTTACGACAAGGCCTCCGTAAAGCCCCAAATAGATTGTCAAGCCAACAGCTTGATGAAAGCCACCGACTAATTACATTCAGCCATTGTTATGTCTACGCAGTTCGTGACCGTAGACTGTACACTACTGTCTGTACTGTAGGTAGTGTTCCTACTGAATTGTATATTATAGATTCATTACGTATGTGACTAATTCAAACTTAATAAATTAATGTTACTATTTATACGTTTTGTTAAAAATTGTTGTTAAAAAAAATGAAAATTACTGCTGTTTATTTTTATTTAAAAATGACTGATTGTTTTATTTGAATATGACATGTCGTAAAGAACTATTAAGAATGTAAACACTTAGGACATGGCTGTACGGTGTAATACCTTTGCCTTTTCCCTACGGGAAAGAAAAAAGAAAAAGAACTAATCGTCTTATATCATTTTTATTTAAGAACTATCTAACGTCTTCCAATCTTCAGTTTAGTAGTAAATGGTTTATAAAGATACCTTACCTACCTTGTGTTTTAGACAGATTGACGCATACAATTTCTTCCAGAGAGCTGCAGACGAGACTATACCTACTTATCTCGTAACACGTTTTAAATATGTCGCAGTGAAATGAGGGTTTTAGTAGTTACATCAGATTCCTAACGACTGGATAGAAGTTGTTTAAGTTGTATGTCTATGTAATTTTATACAAGTTAATTAATTACTTTTGCACTACTCTTGCTCAAAAACACTGTCATATTACCACTCCACAGCGGGGCTAAAGAAGCATTTCAGCCTCTAGAGGCTAAAGTAATTTTGTTTCTTTAAATTCTTGTTTGTTACGAGTACTAACCAAGTATTAGCCTGCTGTAAAACAGAGGAGGTTTTATTCGAAAATAGAATCATTGTAGGTAAGGCCCTGATTGTTTTGAAAAATAAATAAAAAACTTTAAATTGGAATGAAATGCAGCGTTCTTGTTTGTGGAATGCGTTAATTTTTTTATTTATTTTTTATCGAGTTGCGAATAGAGATTGCGAGATTTGAAGACATCGGACATCCTTTACGGTGTAATACTTTTGCCTTTTTCTCATGTGAAATTAAAAAGCGAGAATTTAAAAACCAATTGGCGTGAATAATACACACTTGATTTTTTCAGAAATTCATTGTAAATTGGCGACCGTAACTTACATATTTTTCAACAATAAATGTTATTGTTGTCTTCATCTAGTGAGAATGGTGATCCTAATTCAATCTGTTACCATCAAAGTTGAGACGCATTTACTTAAATACTTACCTACGAAAAATTTAATAAGTGGAGAAAACAACAACGAATGGATTTACTTACGAAAGGAGTTGTTTAAACTATTATCTCCCACGTTTACCTCACATACTCATTATTCATCTTCACAGTAGTCGGAAATTATGTTACTGGGTAAAAGCATCTCTCTTAATATCCAAAATTGTAGACTTTGTACATTTAATTTTCAATTAAAATAAATCATTGAATATTGTACTAAACTATTTTATTTTCTCGCTATCGTAGTGAAAAGCAGAGTGTAACACGTGAGGCTAAACCCATTATAAACTCGGTTTCTATTTAGGCGGCCCTCGCCTTACGTCTCGGGCCCTAAAAATACCTCGTATATAATGGGTCTTTTTAGCCCCTTGTATAACAATCTACTATTTTAATGCAGGTTTCTAGGTTAAAAAAGCACTCGTAGAGTCCCTTCGAACAAATTAGCTATAACAAAAAATAATTTTTAACTCAGATTATATAGTTAAAAAAAATCCATCGCTAACTATAGGCCTCTTGGTCGCTAACTATGGGCCCTATTAGAAGGCTCAGTCACTCAGCGGGCGATGCTATGCTTAGGGTTCTCTGTTAATCATGAATGAGGAGATCCGCAAACGATGCAAAGTCACTGACGTAGCTCAGCGAGTCGCGAAGGTGAAGTGGCAATGGGCAGGCCACATAGTTCGAAGAGCCGATTGACGTTGGGGTTCCAATATGCTGGAATAGCGACCCCACACCGGAAAGCGCAGTGTTGGTCGACCCCCCACTAGGTGGACCGAAGACATCAAGCGGGTTGCAGGGAGCGGCTGGCTTGCCCCTATTTAACTTCTTACAAAGTACTTGGTACTTACAAGGTAATTGTAAAATGTAAACAAGCTATAATGACGAGAAGTTCCCAATATCCGTAGGAAAATCACGAAAGACCTGACAGGCTCATTTCCCTGCTACGTACGTTGGCAGTGTATACAAATGTCAAAACCATCGATAACGAAATCTTATGTAACTAAATTCTATCACTTTTCCAAGATCTGTAGCTATTATTGTAGCTATCATAGGTAATTAATTGCATTTTCGGTCATCTTTGGTACTTTAGCCACTTTTAAATATTTGAGAATTTAAAAAATGCCTTGTTGGTCCTGTAATCAGGCTATGTGGTTTCGGATCTCGTCGTTCTGGGTTTGAATCGAGTGTCCAGTCATGACCCGATCCCATGGACCTATTGAACTTTTCTTTCTTCAAAATAAATTTCAATAACATTTAACAGCACGGATTTGAGAAGTTGATTTTGTTACACACCTGTGCTTCAGAGAGCATGCTAGATATCGATCCCAGTCTTTATCATAAACATCCGATAGTGGGTTTGAATTTACCATTATCACCACAATCCCGACAACCCATATTGGAGCAGCGTGGTGTGTTTAAGCTCCATCTCACTCTTTGGTAAGAAGAGTGGCCTGTTTTTGTAGTGGGCCGTTAAAATTCCGGTAAAATTTCTCATTCCCGTAAGAATACGGGTATAAAATAGCCTATAGCAATCGGGGATAGTGTAGCTTCCCAATAGTGAAGAATTTCTCAAATCGGTTCAATAGTTTCGGAGCCTATTCAATGCAAACAAGCAAACAATATAATCTTTCCTCTTTATAATACTTATTAGTATATTTTTACGTTGTCTTTTAATTTACCTAATGTATTTTTTTCATTACTTTTTGTTTTTGAAAGTTCATAATATAATATTTAACATCATCATCATCATCTTATCAGCCGATAGATGATCAACGGTCCTGAGACTGCAGCCAGCAGGCTCGCTGCGACACGTGTCACCACCATAAATCAACCTGGCAGGGTTTCAACTAACATTGCGCTTTCCGCCATAGGGTCACCATTTGAACTGCTTGGAACCCCAACATTTATCGACTCTTCGAACTGTGCCCTGCCCATTGCAGCTTTACCTTAGCGATTCATTGAGCTATGTCGGTAAGTTTGATTTTTCTAGTCTCATATATTTTAACTTATTATTATTATTTGGGCAAACTAGTCCGCAAACCCGCTTAGAAGTAGCATGTGGGCTTAAGCTTTATATCTCCTCCACTACTATTATATGTAGTGGGATGTTAAAATACGTTCCACATCTTCATCAATCAAAGATGTCAACAATCGATATTGTTATATATCGATTATATAGTGTATAGCAATATGTTCTTCTAACTTAAATATCAATTTGCAAAATTTATGAGCATTAAAAAGGTCTTCCTAGCATCAAAACTGAAGATAATACTCATTGAAAATCAGAATTAATAAGCTACTAGCTGCGAAAGCTGCTAGCGAACTGCTTAAGAATTATCCCGACAGCAGCGCCACTTACCGGATTCAATTGTATTTCAAACCCATTGATAATAATATTTCATTCAAATTGGGCTAGCCTTTTAGAAGGAGGTTAGAAAGGATAACAAAAACACAAACCTATAGAAGAATTAAGTGCTTGGCGGCCATTGGATTAGCACGCAGGAAGTAAAACTATAAGAAGTGGTAATGATGTTGACAATTATAAATTATAATACTGTATAATTTTTTAAAAGAGCAACTGTTGAGTGTCTTCAATTCATTCGTTATTGAGTTGTGAGAGTTTCCGACTCTTCTCAGCAAAACAAGCCTTCAGAACTTTTGGTAGATTCTTTATAATAGTCAACTTTGACGTTTCAAAAGTGTTTGTAAATCCAAACATCGTATTTTTTTTTCAAGTAGGCTCTATGTATGATGTATTTAGTTTCATGGTATCGAAAAGCAAGAATAGAAAGAAATGAACTGGAATTTGCAATTGATACCAAAATAACATCATAGAAACTAATTTAAAAGCATATTTAGTTTGTCGCACTTCGCAGGTATACGTGTATGTTTAAAAGTTGTGGGTTTTGCCGGCTCGCGGCAGTGTGGTTGAAAACTATTTTGTAACTAAAGTTTCACGACTGAAAACGGTACGTGTGAAAATTTTATATTGAAATCATTTTGTAAGCGTAGGTACATTCTGCATATAATAATTTTCTATTTTACTTTATAACGTGTATAGGAAATGTATTCGAGTGGTTCTGTCGAAACTAGCCTTTCTAATTTCTAACTTCAACTGTAGAGCTATTCATTCATATCTTGAAAACTACCGTATCGTTTTAGATTACTTCGTTCTACATTCCTGCTATATTAAGAGAAAATAATAGTAGGTAGATTGTTATACAAGAGGGTAAAAATTAAGTAAGTAGGTACTAGCCTAAAATGAAAAAGGTTTAATCCGTAAATAGTTTAACCATACTAAAATAATGACCTCTATCTATGTATAAATAAAAGAATCATCATAAGTACGAGGTACGAGTACGGAAAGCCCTGATTGTTTGATAAAAATTTGAAATTGGAACGAAATGTGTTTATAAAACGTCGTATCGGGTTCCTGATTTTATTTTTCTTTTTGATAAATCTCACCTTATTTATGTTATTAGATTTATCGTACTTGTCAGAAGTAGATATGACAGTCTAAAAGCTAGAGCCAAGATAACGAAACCATGGAACAACAGCAAAGTAATAATCTATATTTTAAAGGGGACTGCCCATCCCCGGCTCATGCCTACATTAACCACTCAGCAATTTACCTATTGATATCTAAAAATATCTTGATAATTCTACTTTAATAATGAAATCATTACTTTATATAAAAAAGTTTGTTACAACGATTTACGACATTTTTAATTCATCTTTAATTTTCCCACAAGGGAACAAACTAAAATAGATGACCACACAGGTAAGTTTTACGAGATTTTTTCAAGACTTATGATTGGTTTGTTTGTTCGTTTTCTTGTTTGTTATGCTTATTGGTAACAGAAAAAAATAATACAGCTTCAATAGTACACCAGCTAACATTTTGCCCTAGAAGAGTGATAATTTATTTTTCATTAATTTATTAACCCAATTAATTAACCAGGCTCTTATTTATACATCATATTATCATATCCATATACTTTTAAACGGGGGTATACCTGGGTTTCCTGGACCGATGCTGTATGGGCCGGTGGACATTCCCCTTTTCGAAAGTAACAATTTACTAAGGTACCAAAGATTATTTTCTTTTCTGGACTTGTATTAATAAATCTTAATTGAAAGGATCTAAAGTCTCTTAATTCGAATGACTAAGTATGATACCATTTTCAAGTGATAAAGTTATATTTAACTTTACTGCATTATAATACTGCTATCTCTGTACACCAGAAGGCAATTTTAATGAAATTATAATTAGTCAAATCTCTAAGAAAACCACTCTCCTTGAAAATGTTTAAGTTGCTAAATACTTTATGAAATCATTTGGAATTCTATTCAGAAAGTTGTTAAAGATAATTAATTATTTTAATTAATTATATGAAGTGCAATGTAATGTATAATAAATAGGATATTTTTTGATTAGGAAGATTTTAAATACACATTATTATGTAAATAAAAAGATAAAATTTATTTAATAAATATTATTTTATTTCGGATAAATTATACTTAGCTAAATACAATATCCATAGAAGGTACAAGAATAGTAATAAAACAATTGAGATGTATTTAAATAAAACTTCACAATTACGGTTAGCTTCTATATTTTCACTTATAATTGCGCTAAAATAATAATAATCAATTCAACCCATAAAATATAAAAAATACGATATTGTTACAAATGGTGAAAAATGTAAGAAAATTAAAGTCAGATCGAATCTATCAAGTACTATAGCAATTGAATTTTACATTTACCCAGCTCATAAAATGTAAAATTAATTGCAACATATAAAAGTCCAAAATAAATTAATTTTCTTTTGTTTTATTAAATAAATAATCAAATGAAACGTATACAGCATTACATAATAACATTTAACAACATTCAATATAATAATACACTATTTTTGATTATGTACACATAGCTTACAATTTTTGTAGTTAATTGAAATAACATCTATGATAATTGATATTTAAAATTTGACACTTAGAATGTAGCCGTAAGTATAATAAGTATCTTGCCTTAGAACTACCTATAGTTGTTGACAATAAGTTGTTTGGAGCGGAGATGAATTTACCTATACGCGTGTGTGCTTAGTTTTGTCTATCGTCTTCTGAGCTTCCTGCCTTCACTTCCTTGGGTAGAGCCGACTGAAAACGAAATAAGGTTTTTGTAATTTTCATCACTAAAGGGAGAGAGGCATCTATAGAGATTGAAACTCGCTAGTTTCAATCTCTATAGATGCATTTCAATTTCTATCTTTTGCCTTTCTTTAATAGCGATCACCAGGTGGACTGGTGGTCGCTATTAAAGAAAGTGGAGTCGCAGGGATTCGCTGGATGCAGGTGGCTCAGTATCGTGATGTTTGGAAGTCCCTACAAAAGGCCTATGCCCTGTAGTGGACGTCCATCGGCTGATATGATGATGAAAATGTTTGCTAATAAAGCAGATTTTCCTACGGTCTTGATTAAACACCTACCAACCGCCGAAAGCTCTATGTACGAAATACAAGCTAAATTGATCAACGTGAAATTCGGTTTTTCTCTTTATAAGAACCATTTAATTTTTTGGGGTTAAAAAAAACCTATGTGTTAAAATTGTCCCTAATTCAGGGTCTATCTAATTTATTCAAATCCAAATTTTAGCCAAATTGGTCCTGGGTTCGTAGTTGTTGGTATGAAATAGTAACACACACTTACCCACGCAAATAGAAACATACAATCTTTTGCCTTTATATTTGTAAATTCTAAATTACATATAAATTTATTCATTATACTTAAAATGGACTTTACAAAGCTGAAATCTCAAACAAATCTCGCTTATTATTATTAAGGATAAAGCTTTGCCCCCTCTACTGTGGAGCATGGGTCGAGTTTCCCAAGTGTATCCCAGGCCACGACGGCGTCGTCAGGGTCGCCAAAATACAGAGGAGAACTGGAACCGTGCGTCGAGCGCACAATAATATTTTCCCCCTTCCAGAATATTGAAGTCTCTTCAACATGCTTCTCGGATGTTCAGCATCTTACGACGCACGGTAGGAGACGGCCGGGAAGGCGACCGCGAACCGTCGCACATGCATGTACCATGCATGTCAAACAATGCATTACATACCTAGTCTCAATTCGATGTTAACTTGTCACTCCGTTAAAAGTACCTATTCTTATACAGTAATTTGTTTATATACAAGCGTCTTAACGCGCAACAAATAAAATTAATTAAAATTGAAATCACCTCATATGGCAGTAAGAACATGTTGTTGTCAGATCGTCGGCCAAATCGGAGACGCATCGACGGAGCTCGGCCCACGCGGTCCTGATCCTGTAGTAAAGAAACTCGTGAAAACTACAATAAAAAGAATAACAACCATCATAACGATAACGCGATGATTAGAGTGCTCACCACGTCTCGTCATAATTGCAATAGTTCGATATACGAATAGATAGTTTGAAAACTTCGCTTTTCCAACTAGGGACATTTCATTCATTATTACATAGTCTGGCCTTCCTCTGTATGCTAGCCATTCACCATCCAATAAGCCCACGTGCCTGCAGTCCCGTTCTGCATGACATCATGCAGATCGCGACCAACATTGTCTAGATGTCCTAGATGACCTGCCGTTAGCGCTGCAGGCACGTGAACTTATTGAATGGTTAGTGGCTAGCATAACAGTAAACCCTGGCTGAGTTTTTTGTGATCTCTTCTCGATTCATGGGGCACTTGGAATTCTCGTTACTTTAATTATAAGTTTTCGACGTTTTTATCACTATTCAATCATGACGTTATAAAATTGCTTGTAAATTTAGCTTAATTGAAACATAAATGAATGACTCTGACTTTGACTTTGACTAATGTTTGACTATTTAACGATTACTATGAGATGTTAATGATACCTCTCCGAGACACAGGTAAATTCACCAACTTCCCAATTCCGGGATTACGAGTTTTTACTAAAATTTCTTAGAATAAAGAAACGAAATTAACAAACGTACTAGCTGTCTCTATCCTTTTCCCCTCGAATTCTCCAAGATTCCATCATGAGATCCTGACAAGAAAAAAATGGGACCACCCTGTGGAACCTTTCCAACCAAAAAAGAATTTTCAAAATCAATCCTCAAATATACTACACACACTCACACACATAAAAAAAACATACAGCCGAACGTAGAACCTCCTTCTTTCTAGAAGTCAGTTAAAAACTAAATATCTATCTAACGTTTCACTTGTACCTATTAGTTGTGCTTTCAAATAGTGTGTACTCAATGCCTTTCGATTACTTAAAATAAGTTTGAATATTATCTTACAACAAAACTTAATCAAAGTTTTGTTTCTAATATAAAAGTTACACCCATTAATTCAAGTGCTTTCAACAATACAAGAGTTATTGCACAACATATTGCACAGTCTGGACGTCTCGGCAAATAAAAATTGGACTATTCGCCGTAAAATAGCGCCATTGTCGTAACAGCGAATAGTAGTTTGTTAGTGTGAATGAGTTCGTTACGGGACTTCATGACATATTACACTTTTTATGTAGTCTCGATCACTGGACGTAGTTCTTTTGTGGGTATTTTATTTCAAAAAAACTAACAGACGCTCGCGATTTCGCCGACAAGAAAAAATATGTAAACTTTTATTGGGTGAAAGCAATTTTTAAAGTAATGTGTAAGTTATAATATTTTAAAAAAATATTTTTTTTTTATCAACGGTGCTATTTAAATAAAAAAATGATGGTAGACACAAAATAATAAACCTTGACTGAGTTTGGGTTCTTCTCGGACCAAGGCGCCTTTGGAACTTCAATTTTGGGCGTTGGAAATAGACCTTCATTTAACTTCATACTATATTTGAACGTTTTTTTAATAGGCTTAGTTTACAAGCACTTTTGAAACGTCAAGTTATGTCATGATTTAATTAAGCCTAACGGAAGTTATTGTTCAATCTGCATAACTACTAAAATATAGTTCCTAAAAGTAAACCAACAATAAATAGATACGTAGCTCTACATTATTAAGAACTGCATCAGTAATATTGTATCCAGAGGCCCTTTGGATCCTTCTTTTTACTGCGTGCTTGCCGTTTGGCTGTGCAATGGACTTCCGGCGGCGACCGGCGACTGTATTTCCTGTCACTGCCCTACCTACCTACGATACCTTCACAAAGTCCCTCTGAGTAGAGCGTAATTTAGATGATGACAAGCTATAGAGTTATCATCTTTGACTGTGATATAATGTTGTCAATTAATGAGGTTTGTAAAAAGATAATTATAGTTTAATTCTATTAGTAGCTTTCAGAAGCTGTACCTACCTATTTAAATAACAAAATAATTGCAATAATATGCTGTTTTAAGCTGTCTTTCTAACACAAACAAATTTATTCTCTCATATTTTTTACTGAAACTCGTTAAAGGAGATGGTCCACAATTGTATGGAGCCCAGGATTAGTCATTGTACCCTAGCGGAAATAAAAGATATTTTTTTTACTATTTTTGATTATACAAATCTACGAATTTACTTTAATTCTTTCAAAATAATAGTCATTATCTCCCAAGAAGTGCTACACTACTATGGGTATTATTGGCGGATAGATGCAGTAATCGATTTGACGTTTGCTGTCAATTGTCATATCACAGTTGCTGTAAGGGCGCCATCTTGATATAACTCAAAAATTTGGGTTTTTATTTTATTTATTTCTTATTATTTAGTTAGATTTATTCACTTTAATAAATTTTAATAAAATCCTTGTATTTTTTAAATTTCAATGATATGGGGTACAAGAGTGGACCTGAAATGGACCATCTCCTTTCACTACGTGAACACAAAAAACAGTTATGAAGGGAACCTAAAACTTTACGTAGTCAAAATTTATTTCTGAAAAGCTATAATGATTAAAATTTTAAAATCAGCGATGGGGATTACTTTGAAATACCGTCGCGCTAGAAAAGTGCTACCGAGTACTGTAAGTAATTACCTCCTGTGGGAAAATGTGTGGCACGGCGCGCTCGTCCGATCGTCGTCCGAAGCGCAGGCGCACCGGCGTACGCACCTCGCGCAGAGTCAGCAGCTCGTCCAACTCGTCCAGCTGAGACAATTTGCCAATATTAGTTATATCTTGACAACAAAAGCCGGCCAATGTTGTTGGTCATTAAAACTAATTGTCATGAATCATGATGCGGAGCCGAGGTCCGAGTCTCACTGGAGACGTTTTTAGAGTCGTTCCGTCCTCTGTTTTTCTTTCATGTCTCATCAGGCGATGCTTCTGCGCTCGCCCAAACCCCCCGGTGACGCCGTAACGGTCCCTTATAGAGCCCTCGACACTTAAAAAAATCATGATGCTGATGATGAGTGATCTTCAATCGTATTGTAGCAGCGAAATAAATCCAATAAATTGATTAATTTTCCATGACATGCCAAAGAAGTTGCCGGTTATCCATAATCGGCATAACAAGCAATAAATAAGTAGGTATTATTGAGATTTATAGAAGAGGACAGTTAACACGTGCTCTAAAAAGAAAAGACTTACTTATGCAAGCCACTAGCCAATAAGTTCACGTGCGACATCCAATAAAACTGATCGTGTGTTGGTCGCGATGTCCTTGTTCGTGACATCATGCACACTGCGACCAACTTGCGATGCACATGAATGTATTGGATGGTGAATGGCTAGCTTTGGCGTCATGGACACAAAATATTAATAATAATATTGTTATTAATTATTTTTCTGTAAAAATCAATGAGGTCCTTTTTGCAATTTTTAAAAATAAGTAAAATTTTAAGAAGATGTAGTTCAATCTCTTTAAATTATTTTATTTCGTATCGTATTTTACATTAACAATTAATATCAAAAATAATATTTGTTTATGAAGAAATTGTTAATACAATTCCAGTTTATTTGAAACGTGATACAAATTACATTATCTTCCGCAGATTTTCTTTGCCAATTGAAAATACGAAATATGATAATGCCGTTATAGAACACCAGCAAGCTGATGGTACTAATAATTAAGGATCAAACGAACTTACCTGGAAGTGAAGTTCGATCATAATTATATGCTCAGCTCACTCGACCCGATTTAAGTTAACATATTGTATAACATATAACAAACTAGGACTTCGTCGTCCACAACTTCGTTCGTGAAAAATTCGATGTAATATGCGACCATTTTATAAAAGATAAATCGGAATGAGTAAGTTAATTGTTAAAAGTTATTTTTCGAAGCTTGCTACTTTTGCATCTTGCACCCCAAAAGTGACCTTCATATTCAAATATTTCTGAGATTTTCCGGAAATCTTCAAATTGAAAGCTACTGTATTTTTTTCAAAGATACATATTCCTATATTTGGGTCACTACAATTGATATGTGTACGAAATTACAACTGGATTGGTTTTGTACATTCGTAGAAAACAGACATACATTAAAATGTGCGCGAGTGATGTTATAAGGGTTCGGTTTTTGTACTACGTACGTTCCCTAAGAAGTGAACGTCCCTAATGAAAACCACATGAAATGCTTGCTTTTTAAGTTTATCCTAAACAGACAGACGCCGCCAAGGACTTAGTATAAATAGTAGAAGAAAGTACTCATACGAATAGATCCGAAATTTCGCTAAGCTTATAGCCAGAAATTGCGAATCACATGAGATTTAGATCTTGTTTGGTCGACGATTGGTAAGTGGTGCAAAAAGGAATCCTTTTTAGACAGTTTGAGGCTTAAATTACGGATCTACTTTTGTTGGCATTATCCTCTTAAATGTAATGTACAACAGGTTTGCAGTTTCTTATCTGCCTTCACGATTTTGTACGTTTCTTTGTATTATTTTGCATATCAAGATAGTGGAGAACGGATGTTCGTAAAGAAGCTTATACTTGGTAGTCTAAAAGATCACACATTCACCACCCGAATTGGTAACTTGATATTTACGATAATAAAATTGAAGATATATTATGTAATAGAATGGACATTCCATATTTTATTAAATACTAGCGGACAAAGATGAAATTTATCAGGGATGTAGTTTATATTTAGGATTTAGCGACAGGGCCGGATTAAGGAGGTCTAAAGGCGGACGAAGTCACAGGCGTCCGTTAGAATTTTAATAAATGCTTCTTTATTTCTGATCGCCGTTCAGGTCTTAGCCGTATAATATTGTCTCAAGGGTTTCATATCCAGTTTATTGTAACATCAAAAAATGTTACATGATAGTATCTGTAAGACGTATGATGAGATGGCTTTACGATTATTTTATGTATGCGCAATGTTTTAATATTTTTGTCGCAGTGTCTTTGAAAAAACACCTAAGTAGCTCGTAAAGCTCAAACGGGTAAGTACGAGTTTCTGTTTTTGAGCCACGAGTGCGGTTAATTTTATTTTATTTTGATGGAAATGAATTATAAAATGGCAAAAAAATAAAATTGTCTGTAAAATCTGCAGTTTTTTCCACTTTGTTGGTAAACAGTGCACATTGAATATGGCTTTAGTACCTATAGTCTTCCTATTATCTATTCTACCAAACCTAATTCCCGGCGACACTGGAGTAAGTACTCTTTTAACATCATGGGCGCCTCTACTATGGAGTATACTCGCAGGCGCTTGCGGAGACAAGTCAGGGTTGGAGCGTCTTCCGAAGCGCAGGCGGCGCGAGGGCGAGCGCAACGACTCGCGAGCGAGCGCGTGTACGCCCAGCGCGTCGTGTTGCGTTAGAGTATACTCACAGGCGCTTGCGGAGGCATGTCAGGGTCGGAGCGTCGTCCGAAGCGCAGGCGGCGCGAGGGCGAGCGCACCGACTTGCGAGCGAGCGCGTGTCCGTCCAGCGCGTCCTGTTGCGTTAGAGAATACTCACAGGCGCTTGCGGAGGCATGTCAGGGTCGGAGCGTCGTCCGAAGCGCAGGCGGCGCGAGGGCGAGCGCACCGACTTGCGAGCGAGCGCGTGTCCACCCAGCGCGTCGTGTTGTGCCAGCAGCGCGTACAGCCCGCCTAGTGCGTCCCAGCCGCTGCGACTGTCTGCCACTGATAAACAACTTCTTATTAATAATAATAAGTAAATTTAAAAAACCAAGTATAATAACTGTCTCATTGAAAATATTTGAAATTCTTCAGTGCTTGAAGACGAAAGTCTTCGATCAGTGCGTGTTGCCAGTGATGACTTACGGAACCGAGACTTAATCACTGACTATGGGCCTTATTAGAAGGATCAAAACACTTAGCGGGCGATGGAGCGAGCTATGCTTGGAGTTTCTCTGCGTGATCGAATCCGGGATCCAATCCTGATCCGCAGACGAACCAAAGTCACTGACATAGCTCAGCGAGTCGCGAAGCTAAAGTAGCAATGGGTTGGCCACATAGTTCGAAGAGCCAATAAATGTTGGGGTCCCAAGGTGCTGGAATGGCGACCCCGCACCGGAAAGCGCAGTGTTGGTCGACCCCCCACTAGGTGAACCGAGGATATCAAGCGGGTTGCAGGGAGCCGCTGGATGCTGGCGGCTCGAGATCGTTGTGCTTGGAGGTCCATGCAAGAGGTTTATGTCCAGCAGTGGACGTCTATCGGCTGACAAGATACTGTATTCTGTATTTAAACACAGAGTAATTATTGTAGTATATTATTGATTAGTCTGCGTATTTAAATCGAACTTTAAAGTGGAAGTCTTGTTTAGTTCAGATGTCCATTTAGTCACTTTGGTCGTTAATGAACAACAATATGAATGTCTCCAATGGGGGATACTATATTAACTTATATTACATTTATGATACACATATTAACTTCCAACCTAAAACCCATCTGCTCATAGGTAGTCTTTTTGACTGATTGCACGATGCATGGAAAAAAAGTAAAACTTTCCGCCATGTTAATGACCGTAACATCCACGTTGATCAGACAGTAAATATTTATTAAACCTATCATTATAAAAATGATAATGTTTACTCTTACTTCACTGGTCAAATATTATACAAAAAGTAACGTAAACATTGACTCTACAAGACACACATATAAGTTTCTTGAAACTATTTTGTCTAGTCAGTAATTTAGGTTTAATGTTGATAATTACACAAAAATAGCTGTCTATCGAAATATTAATTTTTAAACATGTACGAGTAGGTATACCCAAATATCGTATTACGTCGAAGATGGACAAGAAGTAATCTCATTTATTTTCTTATGTACATGAATAATTAGTTTTATTTATGTACGTAAAAAAATAAAAATAAATAGATAATTTTTAAACATGTAGACATGTTTTTATTATTCATGTACATAAAAAAATAGTAGATTGTTATACAAGGGGCTAAACAGACCCATTATATACGAGGTATTTTTAGGCCGCCTAAATAGAAACCGAGTCTATAATGGGTTTACCCATTTTAGCCCCACGTGTTACACTCTGCTTTTCACTACGATTGCGAGAAAATAAAATAGTTTAGTACAATATTCAATGATTTATTTTAATTGAAAATTAAATATACAAAGTCTACAATTTTGGATATTATGCTGATAGATGCTTTTTTTACCCAGTAACATAATTTCCGATTACTGTGAAGATAAATAATAAGTATGTAAGATAAACGTGGGAGATAATAGTTTAAAAAAACTCCTTTCGTAAGTGAATCCATTCGTTGTTGTTTTCTCCACTTATAAAATTTTTCGTAGGTAAGTACCTATTTAAGTAAATGCGTCTCGACTTTGATGGTAACAGATTGAAAATTTCATCCATCTCCAAATTAGGATCACCATTCTCACTAGAAAAAGACAATAATAACAATTATTGTTGAAAAATATGTAAGTTACGGTCACAAATTGACAATGAATTTCTGAAAAAAATCAAGTGTGTATTATTCACGCCAATTGTTTTTTAAATTCTCACTTTTTAATTTTATTTTTTTCTCATGAGAAAGAGGCAAAGGTATTACACCGTAAAGGATGTCCCATGTCTTCAAATCTCGCTCTATTCGCAACTCAATATAAATTAAATAAAAAAATAAACGCATTCCACAGACAAGAACGCTGCATTTCATTCCAATTTAAAGTTTTTTATTTATTTTTCAAAACAATCAGTGCCTTACCTATAATGATTCTATTTTCGAATAAAACCTCCTCCGTTTTATAGTAGGCTAGTACTTGGCTAGTACTCGTAACAGACAAGAATTTAAAAAACAAAATTACTTTAGCCCCTAGAGGCTAATATGCTTGTTTAGCCCCGCTGTGGAGTGGTAATATGACAGTGTTTTTGAGCAAAAGTAGTGAAAATGGATATTTTTTAAACAAGTAGGTTTACCCAGATGTCGTATTACGACGAAGATGGGCAAAAACAATCTCATGTATTTTTTTGTGATAGATGATTCATATATTTTATTTTTTTATATATAAACGCTTTCGAACTAACTACACGAATTCCGTAATTATTAACAATTTATTTTCATCTTATGAAATAATTATGTCCGGTGAAACTTTCGCTTTGCATCCGAACCTCGCTTGGTAACTTCATAGTATTTGAATACGAATATAACTTTGATGAATAGTGTAAAATCTCGTAATTACATCGACTTTTTAAATAGTAGAGACAACTTGTCCAGGAGAGCTACTCCCATTAATAAAAGAATACATTAGGCTGAACATGTATAATGTACATAAGAAAACATGAGACTGAAAAGATCTATATGTAATATGAGTACTAAAACATAATGTGCTAAAGTATAGGTTTGTTTGACATGAGTCTGAAACTGTATTTGCATTTTTAAAACATTTTACTTTAACGATTTACCTAGATTGCGGTTTGTATGATTACTTAGATCATCCTGCTAGTACATCTGATTATCTAAGGCTAATTGGACAGAAATCTAATCCACTAACTATCTGCAAGTCGAGTTCATCTCGGACTGTAATCACCCTTATTCCCGAAGGACTTGTACGTTAAACGTGGAGGCGTTAGCTCGGCTTGTATATCGCAAACAATTTGTTTCCCCAGTGTAAGGATTTCAAGTTTTATGATGTCCAATTTATTCGGTATATCCAAAGTCCGCCCCACAAGGTAAAGCTATAGAAATCACGGATTCCATTGTTAAGTTTAGAACATTGTAACTGGAGTTATACCGTCACGTTTTTCATTATATTTAAGGACTTTAATGCCTACTTCGTAATTTAAAGTTTAAAGCGTCAGTCTTTTGTATTTTGTTTCTATTATTCGACGTTATTTTCCATTGCCTACGTTACAAAATATTTGTAAAGCTAAACACTATATAGGTAAGTAGGTATATAATAACAATTAAATAATACATAAACGACAAAAGTGCTTTTTATACTAGACTAGCGAACTTCCACGATTTCGTCCGCCTTTATGCATTTTTAATCCGGCCCCCTTGCAAAAACCGTTCTTATTATACGTCTGCTAACTATAAACTACCTCCATGCCAAATTCCATCTAGCGGTTTTAAAGATTTCGTAATGCGACCTTTTAAAAAAACCTATTAAGGTACCTATAGCCTGGAAAATTCGTTCGTAACACCCCCGATAGTGCGCGCGGGCCGGGGGGCGTGTAGCGATGAGCAAAAAAACCCACAACTGATCACCTTCCTCGCACTCATGATTTCAGATCCGCGCAATCTTTCCCCCGTCACCCGCATATCATGGGAGTGTCATCAACAAACTTTCCAGACTATATAGACATTTAGTTCTATTGAACTATAACTTTAGACGACGAAGAAGTTGATAACAATTAGTTAAGTAAAATTTAAGAATATATTACGACTTAACAAATTTCATTTTAATTTTGAATAGTCAACTCCAAAGCGCGTTCTTCATTAACATACTATTCCCGTAATATAATATGCAAATAGTTCGTTAAACCGCTTCATTTAATTAGGGGATGAAAAGCTTTATTCCAGCAGAAATGCGAACAGTAATTTTAAATGTTACCTTTAGGTAGGTACCTAAACCCAAATTACATATCGTGTAATGTAATTGAATAGTTCAAGTTACTTTACTAACTAAACTCCTGTTTCAATTTTCGTTATCATAAGAATGTTTTATTTTAATTAGAATTTTTCATATCATTCATCATCGTCATCATTATCAACCCATATTCTCACTGTTGAGCTCGAGTCTCCTCTCAGAATGAGAGGGGTCAGGCCAATAGTCCACCACGCTGGCCCAATACGGATTGGCAGACTTCACACACGCAGAGAATTTAAAAAATTCTCTGATAGGTATGCAGGTTTTCTCACGATGTTTTTCCTTCACCGTATGAGACACGTAATATTTAATTTCCTAAAATGCACACAACTGAAAAGTTGGAGGTGCATGCCTCTGACCGGATTTGAACCCACACCCTGTATATAGATTTACATAAATGTTTTCAAGTCCGATTCCAACACAAGTAGTCTATGATTTGACGTATCATTAACTACTTAATTCATATCGTATCACGTGACACGAGCTCATTTACTCGTAGTTTTGATTTATAGCGGCCCTATTTTACCTTGATATAATTAAGAGGGTTTGACTATTTGGTGACACGGACTATTTGACATGTTGTCCAGCCGTGGCGTGCACCATGCATTCCATAGAACCACTGCCTGCCCTATTTTTTTTTAATCCACTTTATCCGCATGAAAAATAATGTTATCTTACATCCCCATTTTAGGCTTACTGCACTAATTTTTGTGAATATAACTAGAAAAATTACAGACTTGATTGAAAATTTCAACTCTATTTAATAATGCCAAAGGATTGAAATTGTCATAGTTTTTATTTAAGTTGTAGTCTACGTACTTGGAGGTACTATTAATTTTTCATAAATATAACTTGGAATTGATCGACTTAAAGTTTTGGACACTCATTACAAATGCATTCAATTTCCATTATTTCTTTAACCTTTAATGTGAGTAATTTCATAATTCTTAAATCACAATTTATGTTCCACAAATGTGGAACATAAATTGTGATTTAATATACCGGTCAACTTGAGAACCTCCACCTTTTAAGTCGGTTAATAAGTAGGACTAGGAGGTAGTATTTTTCGTTATAAAAAAAGAAAAAATAAAAAGACGTAGACCCATTTTCCATCACGTCAACATATATGATTGATGGATTGCTTTCGTAAAGGATGTCTCATAGGGTCAATTGTGATTTTGAGGCACAGCTGTTACCGGACTAGCCCTTGCCAATTATGGGTTTCAATCTAACAGGGTTCAGTATCGATCATTTTATAAATATTTTTCTATTAGTACCTATCTATATATAATATATACCATTACCATTGTTATTCGTTGACATTCAAATGTACACAATAATATAAGAAACAAAACCTGAATCAAGTAATTTAATGCTAGCCACAAACGGTCAATTATTCTCACGGTTCTGTAGCACCCACGACTATTGATCGTGTGTTGGTCACTGCGTACATGACTTGTATAGTATGCCGCGTGGGTACTGCCGTTTGCTTTTTAGAAACGTGAGAATAATTGACCGTCAATGGCGACCTTAAATATCATAATATGTTTCCCCTACGCCAAAAATTCTTATCTATAGTTTATGAATCAACCCAATTGAATTTAAGTAGAGTTGGGTTGTATACCCTTAAGTGGGTTCTGTTGAACCCGAATACGAAATCGGTACATCCGTTTGAGAGATACGATGCCACAGACAGACAGAGACATCGACGTCAAACATAAAACACCCCTCTTTTTGCGTCGGGGGTAAAAAAATGCTTCTTTGTTAGTAAAGTACCGGTTATCTGTATCTATCGAATATCCATGTCATCATCATTAACAACCCATATTCGGCTCACTATTCAGCTCGAGTCTCTTTTCTGAATGAGAGGAGTTAGGCCTTAGTCCACCACGCTGGCCCATTGCGAATTGGCAGATTTCACACACATAGAAAATTAAGAAAATTCTCAGGTGTGCAGGTTTCCTCACGATGTTTTTCTTTTACCGTTAGAGACACGTGATAATTAATTTATAAAATGCACATAACTGAAAAGTTGGAAGTGCATGTCTGGAACCGGATTCGAACCTACGCCCTCCGAATCGAAGGTAGAGGTCATATCCACTGGGCTATCACGTCTCTGAATGTATATCAATAATTATTGTATCTTCACCTAAAATAACATCTAATTATCTTACTACCTTAACAGTACATAAATGACAAATGTTTTTGCCACCTTAGGTAATGGTGGCAAAACCCACAATTTATTCGCTTAAATAACATTTTGCTGTTATTTCTTATAATAACTAGGTACATAAGTCATTACGCAAATGAATGACCGTTCTTAATTCATCTTCCGTAAACCAAATTATTTCTCTTGCGGTGCATGTGGAGAATTTACAGCAGTCGTAAAATTGAATACTTAATACACTCTGTTACCACGAGCCGTACTGTATTAAACAATATATACTGACTGTGATACATACTAAGAAGATTATTCACGAACATTACATTTCAAGAACAATATACAACATAAAATTCTTATATTTTAGTTCTCGAGTTACGAGCTTGATTAATTTTTTACTTATTTTGACGGAAATTAATCTCTTATCGCATACATTTTCTGACAATTTCAGTAAGCCAATGTTACAAAAATTGCTTTATTATAACTTGGTTTTTATAACTTTTATAAAATCTGTAGTTTTTTTCCACCGCTAGAAGCGAAAAAAGTAAATAATTAATAAATTATACTATTTCTTTGTCTGAAACAATCTTCCTGAATTTTGCGACTATTGTTGACTATAGGTAATAAAAAAATTCAATACAAAGGAGAAACACATGAAACATCGCACTACACTTAATACACATATACATTTACATATTTAAAAGATCACCCTATATACGCTTTATACTTAGACGGTTGAAAATCTAGGTCCTTAAAACCTGCTACCTCCCAAAGCCACCACGGCCCAAACTCCATAATAGGCTACCGTACTTACTTAATAGGCTGACAAACTTTCAGATTTTATAAAATGACGAATGTCACGGGCTTATTTCCTTGCAATTAGTAATAGACGGACTATTACTAATCGCAAGAAAATACATATTTAGTTATAATATTACCTTCATATTGCGATTGTGCCGAAGATACGGGGAACATGCATATCGCTGTGAAACCGTAAAGTGCCAAAGCCAGCATCGTGTTCCGGGACATATCTGGAACAAATAAAAACCACTGCAAATTTTGTAAATACCAAAAAAGTCCTACCGGCCGCCGGCCGACATTTTGGTGCACAATTGTATGCTCAAACTTGTAGTCTATGATCTATTTCTCATTTCCAAAGTGTGGTACATCAATCTACCCTGAGAGAAATTTACAAGACTGGCGACTTGTGTGTGTCCTGGCAGAAAAATCAAAAAATTAACCAATTTCTACTAACAAGCACAGACTGCTTAAAAGTAGTTTTGACGGTCTCCGAGGCTCAGTGGTATGCGCGGTGGATTTACAAGACGAAGGTCCTTAGTTCTATCTCCAACGGGGTCAATTTAGGCTTTCGTTATTGGTCCAGGTCTGGCTGTTTCGAGGCTTCGGCCGTGGCTAGTTACCACCCCTCTGGCATTTAGCACGATGTCGTGTAGAAACCGGAAGGAGTTCCATTTAAGATTGCATCATCACTTACCATCAGGTGAGATCGTAGTCATTGTAAAGAATAAAAAATCCTAAAATCGTGAGACGAAGCGTAATGCATATGAATGGTTATACTGATAGAAATTTCAATCTCTATGATTTTATTATTTTTTTATAATCAATAGGTAGCCTAGACTGATGAGAAGTGTCGTGTGATGGACTGGTACCTAGGACTTATTGAATTATTTTTTTTTTGTTTTTAGTAGGTACGAGTACATTATTCACACCATACAATATTTTCCACTCAGGTCAGGTCGGTCAGGCTATAGGTAATATAATTACATTACTTCCTACTGTTATCTCCGAATGAAGGGCAAATAACATATAAAAATCAATTTATTTGTCAGAAAGGTTCGAACCTTAAATCACAATACAGTTGTAATGAAGACAGGTAGCTCGAGGACGCTCCTCTCTAATACTTACGTAAATATTGAATTTCACATCGCTTTTTTGATCTTACAAGTCGGTAATTCTTATTGAAAACGTTACAGGCTTATTTATTATTTAAGTCTCTTCACTTTGATAGGCTTAACTTTCAGGAGATGAAAACCTGGCATGTATATTATTATTAAAAGTCGTCATTAAAAAGTCAATCAAAAAGAAGAAACACAAAATTTTAACACTTAAAATAATTTAACAATGAAAAAGAAATTTTACAATATTTATGAGAATTTAAAGTTTTACAATATTTATTTAAAGCCATTAAAGTCATCTTGGTGCTTAAAAACCAGTAGAATAAAAAGGCAATCGACATTACCTAAAATACAATGATTAAAAAAATACATTTTCAGCAACGTTTTATTTTTTAATTTAAAGCTTTAATATTACATCTTGGCTTTTGTCAATACAGTTTAAGGAAACCTATTATATCATTTCTATTTTACTAATGATTTTAAACTTATTTCGTGGTTGTTCATTATGAATGTTATTTAAACGGGTACATACCACGATAAAACGACGAGATTTTTATTAATATCGACAATAAAAATCTCGTCGTTTTATCGTGGTATGTACCCGTTTAAATAACATTCATTTCTATTTTATCTCTATTCCATTATATTAAGTCTATTACTTTTCGACAATCGTCAAAAATCTGTTTTTCCTGAAAAATTTACATTTTGTAATTATTTTATTCTCCGGGAACGGCGATATGTTTAATTTTTTCGTTGGATGTACGGAATGCTAAAAAAGGGCATTTGTGGGCAAATCGAAGTGCGACAGCCTAAAGGGGCATTTCAACATTGTTAAGCCTGAGGCAGTTGAACCGTCGATGGGTTGCTGCTTTTATCCCCGGCTTTAATTTAATTGTTTCATTTTCATTTACACATTTGTAATGTTTGGCAAACCACTTAAATATGCACACATATTTGTGTACCTGTGTGTAATTACAAACGAGACGTAAACGGTTATATAATGGTAAGGTCAATACCTATTGTGCTTCAAAATTCTAAAACACGGAAACTTCTACCTTCTGAATTTGCTTTTCGTTTAAATCGGAATGGAAAGGGAAATATATCATGTTTAAAATAATTAGCCCTTGACTGTTATAAAATTACGATGCAGAGATGGAAGCCAACTGACTTGAAAGAGGTATTAAAGATTTTTGAACCCATAACTGAAGGTTTCTACGCGCCATCGCATTGGAGAATAAAATCGCTTCGTGGTCTTTGCTGATAGGGTGGTAACTAGCTACGAGCAGTGGAGACCACCTAGACTAGACCTTAACCAAATTAGAAAATATGAAATCCTAAACTGGGAATCGACCCACTCTGTCTGCGTCTAAATGATAGCTAATATTTAAAAAAATAAGTTTTCAATCATCGAGATGTTATTATAAATGGAGACACAATCACATAGAAAGTTTTAAACTAGTTAAGGAAAATGAAAATGTCTTTTAAATATCTTCTCATATAGTTCAATATTATAGATGTTTCCAATAAAACACTAAATTCAGAGCAAAACAAGCTTAAAGCATGTGAAAATGTTTCGTTTAAGGTTGTATTTGCAATGCGACTACTTGAAAAGTCTACCCAAAAGTTGTTTTTGGCACTCATTCAGTGAGGACGTTGTTAGTCACCGACATAGCTCAACGAGTCGTGAAGCTGAAGTGGCAATGGGCGGGGCACATAGTTCCAAGAGCCGATTGGGGTCCCAAGCTGCTGAAATGGAGACCCCGTACTAGAAAACTTAGTGACGGTCTATACCCCCACCAGGTGGACTAACGACATCAAGCGAGTCGCAGGGATTCGCTGGATGCAGGCGACTCAGAATCGTGATGTTTGGAAGTCCCTACAAAAGACCTATGTCCTGTACTGAACGTTCTTCGGCAGATATGACGATATGATATGTTAGGTCGTGAGTCTATTTTTTATAAAAGGTCACTGTTTTCGATCGAGAACGAAGACAACTGTGCCAGACAAGACGTCATGTATCAAAATCGGAACACCCGTATCATGTATACACGTTTTATGAAAGTGAGATGTCACAGCCGAGTCACAACGTTCAACAAGTAGGACAACGCGCCCTCGTACACGCGTAATGACCCCTCGTGCCGCCACGCCGTGACGTCATCAATCACGCTTATCACAGCCCCTGTCGGGGGAAACACGTAGCGGTTTTTGCATCGCGTCTCATTCATCTACTTGTATTACCAAGGTGTCACGTAACAGAGCGCTGTATGCTTGAATGTCCAATGCAGAGATTTTAATTTTTGAATTTCTAAATATATCCCGTTCTATAAAGAGTGAGGCTTGGTACTGTAGTAGGCTGTTAAAAAAGGCTGATAATGCTGATGATGATGAATAATCTAAATATATAAAGGCGAAAGGCACTCATCACGAAATATATGAAATTTGACAGGGAAGTAGGTTATAGTTTATAGACGGCCGCTAAGAACTTGCTTGCGATTGGGCCGGATTAAAGAATTCTAAGGGCAGACGAAGTCTATGTACCTCATCTATGCTTCTCATAGTTGATATAAAATATAAGTACAAAACGAAATACGTAAAGAAAAAGTAGGAAAAGAAAAATTGGTAAAATCATGTTAAATCCTATAACAGAGCAAAACTTCACAAGGCAAGGAACACCAATAATCTGAGACATAAACGTAACACCTACGGGTATGTCTTTAATTTACCGTCAAACTTGCCTTCCGAGTTGACGGCAGAAATAGACATGACAGGACTTCGTCTGATGAGCTGTATCTTCGTAGTTTCCTTTGTACTCCTATATGCCACTCTCGCCTACTCAAAACTACCCTCAACATTCATTTAAATATGTTAAATCCAAGTAATACTAACAACAAAATTATTCAAAATGTAGATTCTAAAAAAGTGGATAAGGAATATTCATCCCATCTACCAAAGATTAAAATAATGAATACCCACGTCTATTAAGTTTGGAAGTATTTTCTAAAAATACCTCTCAAAATAACTCTTTCATTGAATAACGCTGGAACGGCGGAAGCTTGGAACTGTTTTACTTAGATCTTGCTGCGAGTAATATGCTAATGTTATTACGGCTTTGTTTTTGAGTGGAACTTCTAGCTAAACACCACCAAGTTTATTATTTTATTCTCATAGCGGGCCCGGTCAAGCTTCGCTTTGACTTATGTGCACTTCCCTACACTACCCTACTCCTACCCCTACTCTACACCTACCCTACCCTACCCCTGAATTCATTTGTTACAAAAAATGTGATAAATGAAGACCCACTTGACCCATTTTGTGCAATCTTCACATGAACCATCTATCCGAACAACGCCTAAACATTTGGTTTGGACTGGTGAGCCCGTTCTAGAGAATTACAACGTGTGTTGTAATTTTACAACTAAAGTGGCAAAAAGAAGTGGCATTGATTTTTATATAATACTTATATAGATTTAAATTCATAATAAACTTACGAACGCCCGCGACTTTGTCCACGATAAATTCATTTTCTTACAATTCCCGTATTACTTTTTCGAAATAAAAAATCGCCTATAGGTTGCTCCATAACCTCCTCAATGTTCCAGTGATAGTCCCATTAAAACAGTTCAGCCGTTACAGGACAAATAGAAAGACAGACAGACGAAAATTTTGGCGAGAATGAACACAGAGAGAACACGAGAATAAATTCAGTAAAATCGAGTCTCAGAATTTAATAAGAAGCTTTTATAAACTTTTGGCTAAGTACATATTATGATTCAGTACGTTATAACATGCAAATTAAATAGGCATAACTTTCAGCACATAAGTAATTAACCAATGTTTAGAGAGAGAGAGAGTTGAGATTGGTCTTCATGAAAAACAGCCCAATTTACAAGTTGAAAAGTTTGTTGGACTATAAGGAGTTAACGAATTCATATCCACAAGTATTTATAGTGTTTTAATAAAACAATTTATTTATTAAATGCATGAAAGCTCAAATAAATAGATTCATGTATTGTATGGCACTAGTAAAATCACAATCCTTTGATTGTATTGTCTGAAATTGTGTTTTGCGATGTGACCGATTTAATAGAGTAGAATATTTTTGTTTAATTTATAGGTAATCTATGATTGATTCTCATATTATAATTAAGAAAATTCTCTGGTGTTGGATGTTGGATGTTTCCTCACGATGCTTTTCCTTCACCGTTTGACACACTTATTCTCCTCTCCTCTCTCATTTAATTATGTGAGGTCAGATTGGCCACAGTTGTAGGAGTCACATGAGATATTTCCCGAATAACTTACAAGCAGTTAAGTTTTAATTTTTACAGATTTTATTATCGAACTTTAACAATATTTGCATCTTCCCTCAACCAACCGTCTCAGCGTTGTTCTTTTTGATAAAATTTCTTTTGATTTAAATCAATTATAATTTGTTTATATAATTAATGCGCCGATTTAGAACAGGTACCAACAAGGTTATCTTTTGTTGTAAAGGTTTCTTTATAACAGTTTACAAGAGAAAGTTTAGCATAGCCTAAACTACGGGTATAAGAAAGTGCGCGTTTACTTTAACTTTTGAGTGCCTGAAGTTCGTTCAATGATTTTCGTTCTGTAATCAGTTTTATAGAGCTTTTGTTGTACCATACGCTATTCGTACTAAACATTTAAACCAAGCATAACTTTCCCTGCTAATGATACTTGAGACTGCGTTAGTTGGAGTTCAGGGAGTGTGGGGATAGTTACTAATTACCTTCAGCGCAATCTATCGCTTGTATACTGGAATACTAAGGAGTTATAAATACAGGGGCCTTAGCCGTGTAGCACATCGATTCCATCTCTACAAACGCGAACGCTTCGAAAACTAACAAAATGTATGGGAATGACAGATTCGATCGACAACATGATTACGTGACCTGTCGATTATGAATGTCCTTCCCAAAAATTTTATAATTTTGAAGCGTTAGCGTTTGTAGAAAAAGAATCGACGTGCCACATTGCTACAAACCCTGAAACCTAGTCCTGCGGCACGCTTTGATGTCATTTGTGATGCTCATGTTTTGTAAGTGTCCTCACTCACGATGTCTTACTACTTGATATCTAAGACTGCTATAAACAAAAAAAAAACCGATTTGATTTGATATATTTTCTTGTAAATATAATAAAACATTATTGAGATGTGAATTACTCGTATTACCAACTTATTGATTCTGTGATTGAAATAGAATCTAGTACGCTTTTACAGACAACTGAAGTAATTTACTATGGATAATAGAAAATATGATAAGAAATATTACCTAAAGGTACCTAATATTCCTTTAGCTAATTTAAAAAATTAAATTTAGGTATTATATTCTCGCCAAACTGTACATAAACAGTTTGTTGGCGAGTAACGTTAATTTTCTTCATCATTCATCATTATCCATTGTGGTTCACTGTTGAGCACGATTCTCCTCTCAAAATGAGAGGGTTTAGACAAATAGTTCACCAATGCGAATTGGCAGACTTCACACACTAGAGAACTAAGAAAATTCTCAGGTATGTAAGTTTCTTTACGATTTTCCTTCACCGATTGAGACTGAAAAGTTGGAGGTGCATGACCCGAACCGGATTCGAACCTTTGCAAAAATCGAATGCAGAGGTTCTATCCACTAGGCTATCACGTATCACTGAACACGTGAAGAATAATTATTACAAAATAATATATGTGTTTCCTACCTTAGGAACACATAAAGTTAATTTTCATAGCAACCGGTTTATCCCTGAAAATGAACTTTCTTTTTAATTTTGTCGGCTACGTTTAATCATTAAGGGTGTAAATGAAAATTGTGATTGATGATATTATGACGTTTTAATTTTGTGACTCGTGCGGGTACAGATAACGCTTTCCTTTGATGCAGAGGATGGAATGTACTCTCGTACCTTTACGAAAAATCCGTCAGGTTTTTGACCCCGCATGAATAAGCTATTTGCTTATACGACTGCTGAACAAACATTCCATTCCACATTTATGACGGCCTCCGTGGCGCAGTGGTATGCGCGGTGGATTTACTACGAACGGAGGTCTTGGGTTCGATCCCCGGCTGGGACGATTTCTTAATTGATGAGGTTTTCTTAATTGGTCCAGGTCTGGTTGGTGGGAGGCTTTGGCCGTGGCTAGTTACCACTCTACCGGCAAAGACGTACCGCCAAGCGATTTAGAGTAGCGTAATAAAAAATCACTAAAGGAATGAACACACGTGCTTATTATACAAAGGTGCTTGGAGGCCATTGGATCAGCTTCCACCTTCACACAGGAAATAAAACTATAAGAAATTGTAATTTAATTGTTATCAAATGTAAATTGTAATACTGTATGACTTTTTCAAAAGAGCAACTGTTGAGTTTCTTGCCGGTATCTTCTCAGCAGAACCTGCCTTCCAAACCGGTGGTAGAATCTTTACAAATAGTCAACTGACGTGTCAAAAGTGCTTGTAAACTGAGCCTACTTGAAATAAATGAATTTTGAATTTTTTTTTTTTGAATTTTTGAATATATGCTTATAAAATACTCTGTCAGTCAAATGCAGACACGCCCTTGACAAATCTCTTATTGGCAATTTGAAATATTTTTAATGTGTGCCGATTTTAAATTCATATTATCGAGACACTCGGAAGTGCGTCAGCCAAACATTTAAAAATCGTATAATTGACCAAAATATTTACCCCCTTCTAGATGACCTAGATAGATGGAATTTGGTAGCAGCTAGGTAATTGTGTTGATATAAAGGAAAAAACACGAGAACAATAGATACGAGTTAATTTTTTTTTTAAATTTCAATTTTTCATTTCATTCAATGAGAAAGATACTTTTATGCAAAAAGTCTACAGAATTTGGCACCCGATTGTGCAAACAAAAGAAATGTTATTCATCTAATAAATAACATTTCTTTTGTTGGCATAATCGATAACAACACATATTTGCGATATACAATTTGGCTCCCATTATCATATATTTTACGTTTTCATAGGATCATCTTCATAACAAGCATTGCTAAAAAGGACTTGATAAAGAGACACGGATAAAGTGATTGTATAAGGGTTCCCTTTTTTCCTTTTCAGATACGAAAGTCTAAAAGGTAGAATTCCGAATGCATTCCATCCTCGTCCATTGTGCACAAAATTGCTTACTTCACACAGCTACAAGTTTAAATGAAATTGCAATACACATCCTTTTCGACTTTACTAAACGCCATCCCAATTCTCTGAGATCTCAAATATTGAAACATTCAAATGAGGAGGGATTTTAATGTAATAATCTTCAGCTGTTTGTCTATATATCTGACTTGTGTAATATACAATTCATTGTTAAGACTTCACGTATTGGTTACAGCTCACATTTTTATGTATATATCGTCAACTTGGTGCGTACTTATAAGTTGGACTGCTTATAGAACTATTAATTCCAGAAAATTTTGTTAAAATAGATTTAGAACATCTTTCTGAGGTAAGACGTACGTGAGGCGAACCCTCAAAACTATAATTTTAAGTTTTTGACTTATTATCACCATTATCTTATAGTACCTGACTTTTTGAAAGTGCTTGTAAACTAAGCCTAATTGAAATAAATGAATATTGACTATTGGTAAGTGTCTAATATTTTACAGGATTTAAAGGCTCGATATACGAGTATTAAAGAATAAATGAGATAGCAGGAGACTTTATCTAATCTCATGCAATTATGAGATTAGTTATAGTAGAGTTTCCGACGGCACGTACTAATTATTATTGTCGGAATTCCCGCCCGTGTAGTTACCGTTCCCATAGTAACACAGAGATAAAATATGATACTCACTGATAATGTAGCTTTCCATTGGTGATTTTTTTTAATCAGTGTAGTAGCTATAGCGTAACAAACAAAAAAACACACATCACTCGATATCATCACTTAAGTTTTAAAAACTCTTATTATGCAATCTTCCATAATCTACTAAACCGTATAACCGCACAATAAAACGTTTAATACCAAAACTGAAATGAAAATGACCGTTAAAATAAATGGCGACAATTTGAAACGAGAATGAAAGTAATAATTGTTTTCGTTCCGAAGTTTCCAATGACGTATTTTAACGATATTCAATTTATTAAATAGATTCAGGATTCTCCTAGCATTTGTGGTTTATTTATATTTTTTAATAACGGACGTCCTCGACTTCGTCCACGTGAAATTAAATTTTTCACAAATCCCACGGAAGCCATTAATTTTTCCGGAGTAAAAAGTATAATTATTGTTTAAAAACGAGTTTCTTTTCGTTCCCAAGTTTCCAATATTTATGCGATTTTATATATAGTAATATTTAAGAGATATTCAATTTATTAAATAGATTTAGGATTTTCCTAGCATTTGTGGTTTATTTATATTTTTTAATAACGGACGTCCTCGACTTCTTCCACGTGAAATTAAATTTTTCACAGATCGCGAGGAAGCCATTTCCGGAATAAAAAGTATATATGTTGCTTAATAACCTCCTCTATTCTTTAGAGGAAACTTTCATCGGCATCTTCCATTAAAATCGGTTCCAAAGATCAGCCCGGACAAACAAACAGACAGACTATTAAAAAAAAACTTGTTTGTGTCGTTTCAAAAGTGCTTGTAAACTAACTGAAATACCTAATATGAATTTGAGTTTGACTTATTATAGAATCAACAAGGCTTAAACTTTCGAAACCATGGCCTCCGTACGTTTTTGACGGCCTCCGTGGCGCAGTGGTATGCGCGATGGGTTTACATGACGGCGGTCCTGGGTTCGATACCCTGCTGGGCCGATTGAGATTTTCTTAATGAGTCCAGGTCTGGCTAGTTACCACCCTGCCGACAGAGACGTACCGCCAAGCGATTTAGCGTTCCGGTCTGATGTCGTCTAGAAACCTAAAGGGATGTGGATTTTCATCCTCCTACTTAACAAGTAAGTCCGCTTCAATCTTATGATTGCATCATCTTACCATCAGGTGTGATTGTAGTCAAGGGCTAACTTGTAAAGAATAAACAAAAAACTACAACGTATGAGTAAAACCCGCAACATCACTAAACATCCACTGAGAAATGAGCTCTCCATTCCAAGCCCTAGTCGATAAATAAAAACAGAACACCAATGTTTGAAGATTAACATAGAAAAAGTCACCTAAATTACATTTTAAAATATAATTCGTATAGACATCTAGTATGCGGTAAGTATATGACGGGGTGGTCTGTCATGGGCGAGGGGTGAACCAGTCTCTTTGATCCTCCAGGCGGCAAATTGGTTGTCACCGCTACTAACTCTATACCTACAGGTCATACTTGCTCGCCACTATGATCATACACTAAATTTTTCTACATCATTCCGACTAAACTAAATCTATATATCGAAAATCGGTCTACATACAAAAATGTAATTTGGCAGGGAGGTAGTTTATAGTAGACGCCGAAGAATGGATTTTGTGGGAAAGCCAGATTAAGGAGGTCTGAGGTCGGACGAAGTCGCAGGCGTGGTATAGATTACAAATCTATACTAATATTATATAGCAGAAGAATTTGTTTGTTTTATTGAACGGGCTAATCTCAGTCTAGTCTGATTTGAAAGATTCTTTCAGTGTTGGATAGCCCATTTATCGAGGAAGGCTATAGGCATAACATCCCCGTATTCCTACGGGAACGGGAACCACGTGGGTGAAACCGCTCGGCGTCAGCCAGTTAATAATATTATGGACTCGGGATGATTTTTTTAAATATTTGTTGTAATCTTTACTTCCAAAGTATGCAGGGATATTGATTTTTATCAAAAAAAATCAAGATTCGAAGGATATCTTTTACATTTCTAATTAGTAATATAATTATTTCCCGTAATAAACTGAAAGTGAGAAACTCAAACAGTCAACCGATCGATCATAAACCATACATAATAGTAGTAAGTTATTTCTATAATACAATTTGCCTCTGACTACAATATATTACCGAGTTAAATAAGGAATATAAATTGCTGTCAGTCTAGAGCAGCTTCGACGGTGAATGATTGTTAGATTCTCGACGTCATAATATTATTTACATGACGTCACAATATTACTGAAAATGTGATATTATAACATTCCGTGTCTATCATTTATTTTGTACTACAAACACATTAATCAGTTTCATTGTGGTGTAATATGTAAATAAGAATTATGTATGTGACATTAAAATATAACTTAGCCACGGACGGATAACAAATTGATCCTTAAGTTCTGTTTTATTTTGAGGTACCTATAGAAGCCTAACAACATATAATAAACCAGAGGTTCCAAACTATTTTTCTTCAGAGACCTCAGAGATTCACCTATGGAAATTTTCGTTGCAGCTGAATCAACAGCCACCACGAAATAATAGTTTAAAACAATAGTGAGAATTGATTACTTAGTTAAGTAATGAATCGATTGTGCTGTGAGTGGATGACAAAAATTTAAATTGTCCAAGGAAAAAGTTATTTCAGACAATTTTAATTTTTTAACTTTACTTTACTCACAGCACAAGGAAGCAATCCATTCACAAATTATTTATTTAGAAAACTCCCTATTCCGTATGAAACCAGATCAATTTTCGTGAACCCCCGTTTTTAAGTCACGTCAACGTAGACCCCTGGGGGTCACTTTAAGAATCGATATATTAAACGATGGAAAAAATATGACTTAAGTAATAGTAATAAAAATCATTAATCTATACTTATAATAAATCTGTAAACAGGTAACTTCTGTACATGAAATATATTTCCAAAATAACTATCAGATGGGTGATTAGTAATCGATACTGATACCAAAAATGCAATCAGTAAAATTTTTGTCTGTCTGTCTGTATGTTATAGAAACAAAAATTACTCGAAGGATTTTAACGAAACTTGGTACAATTATTCTTCATACTCTTGAGCAGGCAATAAGAGCAGAGCAGTGAAAGGAAATGTTAGGAAAACGGGAGAAGTTACTCCATTTTTACAGCGATACTACTGTAAGGCCTGGATTTAAGAGGTCTAAGGGACCAAGTCGCGTGGGTCCGCTAGTTGTTGAGAATAATATTCGTGTGTGTCACATGCAACATCATAACTACCACAGGACTGTGCTGCACAGTGATCCACTAATTAGAAGATTGGATTGAAGATTTAGGTGATAATAACAGTCTCAGCAATATCATGTATTTGTCATGACTGTCATCAAGTTGTCCGCACCGTTCAATTAAGTATAATCGGTTTGCCGTTAATTGAGGTTTGCAGCGACAGGTTTTGGGGTGCTTAATAGCTTAAATTTGATTAAAGTGTTAACAACTTCATTGGTGTTTTATGTGATAAATGCGTTTTGTTGCGTTAATGTCACTTAGCTTCGAAGGAAATTGGAAACTCAACTTCGATCATTTTCGTAAAGTAAAAGTTTGATGCTGCATCAATAATAAATTCTTTTAAGCTAACTTTTAGTGGTTATCGTGTTTGGCTACGAGTCCTGCATTCAAGTCAAGTAAAAAGTAGTAGGTTATTTATTTCAAAAAATTTCAAAATCCCGTCATTTATAAGAAGAGAATTATGTTCAGCATTATTCAATATCTGAGAGTACGAAAGCAAATCTATACCTACTTATACTAATACTAATATAAGTAGGTATAGATTTCATCAACAGAAAGCTACATTATCAGGGAGTAACATTAGCTATGTCCCCGTACCTCACGGAAATGGGAACGGAATGGGAAACCGCGAAGTTCTGCTCGTTGACAGTAAAATACTGTAATACTTCTAATATTTTTAGACAGCAAAATTACCAAATGTAACAAGTACAGTATTATTTATTTATTGGTGCACCATAACATAAGAAGGAACAACAAATAATAAGACATAAAAAGTAGTAGGATACAAAAGGCGGCTATAATCAAGGCCAGGAAAAAATCGCTACGACTTTCTCCAGGCAACCTTGGGTTTAGAAAAATGCGAGAACACACAGAATATAAAATGCACACATTGAAATAATAACGCACTAATACCAGGGAACCGTATACCTATATTATACGTCAGTGATCTACAGTGTTCTTTTTAAATGACACGACTCAGTTTATTGAATTATGTTCCAACAGTTGTTTGCGAAACAGATGCGGACGGTTGGACAACAGCGTCACAAATACAATACACGAATATATAATTTGACATCCGAAACGATGTCCCGAGGGATTTAGTCCAAACTATTAGGTACTGCTAACGGAAGTGAAACATTCGAAGTACTTTGGAAAAGCTGCTCCGGTTCAACTATTTAGAGGAGTTTAAGCTCAAAACAATGTTGATATATTGAAAATTTTGAAGAATATTAAGACTAAGGCCAATTTATTTAGTAAAGTATAGCTTTAATGGAAAATTCCACTAGTGTCTGGGTTAAAAAATAAAATGAGGATGTTATTTATATATTTAGACCAGTTTAGCAATTGAGCTTTTTCAACTATTTAGCTCAAAACAATGTTGATATTTTGAAGATTTTCAAGAAAATTAAGTCTAAGGTCAATTTATTTAGTAAAGTAATAGGTATAGCTTTAATGGAAAATTCATTAATGTCTGGGTTTAAAAATAACTTGAGGATGCTACCGGACGCATGCTTGAAGGTAATCATGTATAAGTTTGCCTTGCTCATGCTGATGCACTTAATAGACCTCGTGTATTTATTTATTGTATACAATGTGTGTTCAAGAATTATATTCAGTATCTGCGAGTGCTATTAGTAACTAGTTGACCCTTGCAATGATTACGGTCAGTAGGTATTTTTTTTATTTATGTAATAATTTTATGTATATCTACTCCGACTTCTTAATAAAAACTGTAAGTACTCCGTTAAAAGCAATAACAATTTTTCCACTCTTTAAAATGCTACTAAGTATTTGTAATTCAGGCTTAATTCTGCGTTTATTAATATTAAGTATTTCTTTTCCATTAAAACGTCAAAATTTAATCCAGTGGCGTAGCGTGCCTTGGAGGGGTCCAGTATCAAATTAGTTGCCTAAATAAAGGTTTCTCACAAAAGAAACAAAAATGCTTGCTTAAAATGAATATGTATTTACATACATAGTATGTTTCCAACTTTTGGGTGCACTTAACTTGGGAAAAAATAGATTGTTTTTTTTTACTATTATCATTTTTGAAATGGAAGCTATACTACAGCCTTTCTTAATGAGTACTGTTTACCGACAAACAAATTAAAAATGAGGGTATAAATTCACACCTAATAATAACTATAATAAACTTGTTCTTAAATTAATTATAATAAATAAGCTTAGAACAATTAGATATGGTTAATATATTTTAGATAACATGTTATAAACAAACCATACATAATTTAAAATAAATAAGTTATGAAATGACATGTGTTTTCTACCTTCATTTCTAATTTCTTTGTTGGTAAACAGTATTCATCAAGAGAGGCAGTTTTTAGCAGCTAGCTAGATTAAGTGAGCTTCTTAATTACATACGGAGGTAGCTACGCCCCTGTCCAAGTTCATTGTTAATATACTTTCAGGAAAAACGTTATTTCAGTCCAATCATTAACACAAAAGAAGAAACGCGTTAAAGTGATCTTTTATTTCGTTTATAAAGCATTGAAAGTGAGTTTACATGCTTATATCGATACAGGTGTGTTGAAGCGAAAAATGCAATCACGTTTACAGGAAAACATGCCATAACGAGATGCTGCCATGGGGTGAAGTGGACTAAGAGCCTGCGATAGCCACACTTACCTCATTTTATGAAAGCTGAAAGTTTATTAGCCCATGCTCCTGCCATAGATAAGTAACGGTACCCGGTATAACGGTAGTATGGAGTTTGGACCATGGTGATTTTGGAAGAAGCAGAATTCAAGGGTCCAAACCCTCAACCGTCAAAGTATAAATCGTAATTTTAATATTTTCCTAGGCATAATATAAAAATCATTTCCCCAGTCGTCAGTCGGTCTTTGCGGCAAGCCTTCGAAAAACAGCGTTACAGTTTTTTTTAAGATAACTTAAAGGGACTCTGACGAAGGGTTGCTTTGAAGTGTCTATCGACTGAAGATGATTTCTCATGAAATTTGAGAGTATTTAAGTTTAAAAAAATCAATATATTTTTTACGCTCTAATAGAATGATGATGAACAATATAAGAAGGTTTTAAAAAGTGTCACCTACCCTTTTGGCTACCATACTTACCTACGATAGTAGAAGATAGAGTTGCAAACTTTGAGCCTTAATAAAATGAGAAGAATAAGAAATACTTCATTGCACTCAAAAAAAAATAAAAAAAAATTAATCATCATCATCAGCCATCATACATCCACTGATGGATACAGGTCTTTTAAGTAGCGCTAACCCGCTCTATTTTAGGTTGTTTGCATCCAATAGATGTCAGCCACCGTCAACATATAAAATGAGGTATGTGTAGCTACCGCAAGCTCTCATTCTAAAGTGAAAAACAGCTGGCGGAGCATCGATCGCGCAGCGCCGGCGATGCGGAAACTGATCCACGTTTAGCAAATACCTCGTGCAGGTTTTACTTTTATGGTGATCAATATACCGCCGTTATATTGACCTTTAATAGTTATCTACTATTATTATGAGACTGTGGCTACTTGCACGGGTATATAATCATAAGTATTTGCATCAATTTTATTATTGCCTTTAACCTTTTCAAATAGAATATTTTCTTCTATTTATTACCGTCAGAAAATTTGTTAATTAGCTTAAGACACAACATGACGGAGACTTGATAATATTTACGAGTACATTTTTATACGTATTCAATATAAATTTTATTGTATGTCGGTAAGGTACGAGTATAAACACTTGTTTCTTCAAAACTAATTAATCTCCTAACTAGGTTAAAGACTCACTAATAAAGTGTGCTAAATCTAATAAGTACCACCTACACTGAAAGTATAAATTCGTTATTTGACGGCCTCCGTGGCGCAGTGGTATGCGCGCTGGACTTACAAAACAGAGGTCCTGAATTCGATCTCCGGCTGGGCTTATAGAAGTTTTCTTAATTGGTCCAGGTCTGGTTGGTGGTGGTGGGAGGCTTTGGTCCGGCAAAGACGTACCGCCAAGCGTTTAGCGTTCCGGTACGATGTCGTATAGAAACCGAAAGGGATATGGATTTTCATCCTCCTCCTAATGAGTTAGCCGGTTTGATCGTCTATCTTAGATCGCATCATCACTTACCATCAGGTGAGAATGCAGTCAAGGGCTAACTCTATAGGCAGTAGCTCCAAAGCTGACTCTCAAGTCCGTTTTTTACTACCTTTGATTTATTGGGAAATAAACTTAGCTCTTAGTTTATTTGATGTTACAAATTAGAAATCACTCTGCATTTGTTTTCATAAAGGCTGGATAAAGTTTTACAAATGAATATTTGGATAAAGTGATGAAGATTAATTATGAAATATCGTTCGTGGAAACTTTTTGATTGATTTAAATAACTTCGTAACCAGGTTTATAAACAGGTTCAAAAGTTTTGAGTGGGTCGTCTCATAAATTTTAATCGCGGTACATTCTTTGAATGGGCACCTTCAAAACGTTTTACAGGTAAATGTTTTCAAGAATCTGAGATCCACTTTTGGGAAACAAAAGTCAAATTATTACTAATCTCGAAATGTTAGTTACTTTTAATACTGGTCTCTAAAAGTGTATATCTATACTAATATTATAAAGCTGAAGAGTTTGTTTGTTTGTTTGTTTGATTGAACGCGCTAATCTCAGGAAATACTGGTCCGATTTGAAAAATTCTTTTAGTGTAAGATAGCCTATTTATCGAGGAAGGCTATAGGCTATATTTTATCCCCGTATTCCTACGGGAACGGTACCACGTGGATAAAACTGCGCGGCGTCTACTAGTTTATTATATAAGTAAGAAAAAAGGAATTTTATAAGCCTCCGTCATTACGTCTACAAAAATACGCTTCAAGCCGAAACGTACCGCGTTGGCGCCATAGACAATATTGGTGGCACTACCCCAGACAAATACTGTCACGTAGTGCAGTTATTGAATACTAATGGACAAGCCGCGGTTTTACCCGCGCAGTTTCCGATCCCGTTGGAATACGCGAATAAAATATGGCTTTCAATTGGAGAAAGTATTTTTAAAATCAGCTAGTAGCTGAGCCTATTTGATACAAACAAACAAGCAAAAATCTTCCTTCTTTATAATATAGGAAAAGAAAAATCTGTCTCATTTATAGAAAATATAAACAAACAAGCGGACGCCCGCGACTTCGTGCGCGTGGAATTTAGTTTTTCACAAATTCCTCGGGAACCATGGATTTTTCCGGCATAAAAAGTAGCCTATGTGTTAATCCAGACTATAATATCTCTCCTTCAAGTATATTTATTATTATCATCAGGGTTTCGCAAATCTCGGGAATCCATGGATTTTTTCGGGATAAAAAGTAAGAGTAAAATCTATTTCCATTCCAAATTTCAGCCAAATCACTTCAGTAATAGCGGCCTTAAAGAGTAAAAAATATCCATCCATACAAACTTTCTCGTTTATAATATTAGTAGGACTAATAGGTATTTTTTAGTTATATTAGTCGGGGTGTAGATTTTCATCCTCCTCCTTACAAGTTAGCCCGCTTCCGTCTTAGCACTGCACTGCATCATCACTTACCATCAGGTGAGATTGTAGTCAAGGGCTAACTTGTAAAGAATAAAAAAAAAAGTCGTTATTAGTCGTATCGTGCCTATGGTAAAAGAAGGTAGATATACGACACGTGGCGCTTGAAAGGACGTGCGAGTACGTATCTCTCTTTCAGCAGAATTCCAAACAGTTAATCTAAATAAAGAAGTTGTAAAGGCTTTCATAATGAATAACTTAAAGTACATTTGCCAAAGGTATTTAGTTTACTTTAATGTTAAAGATAGAAACGTTCAAAAGAGCATTATTTGGGTACACATTCAGTCACGCGTTGATTGCGACCAACATTCTGTGGCCACACACTTTGTGTACAGCACTCCGATGAAATTTCTAACAATCTTGGAACACATTTTATGATACTAGATGTTTACTAATAGAGATAGAATTGTGTGGATACGCCTTATTTCGAATATTGAAATAAATTAATTAATGGTTAAAAATATCAACATCACGGGCCTTTTGTGAGGACTTCTGAACACCACGGTCTTGAATGAAATGAAATGAAAATAAAAATACTTTATTGTTCACCACAAAGAAACATACAATACAAGAAAAATAATATTTAAAAAAATTAACACTTGAACCACATGCATCCAGCGGCTCTCTGTTAAGGGATTGATGTCATTGGTCCACCTTGTCCAACCAATCTAGCACCAACACTGCACTTTCCGGTGCGTGCTTGCCATTCCAGACTCTTGGGACCTTGTTATTCATCAAATAAAATCAATAGTAATGGCTTAGTGTAAATCAACTTCAATCCGATAATTTGTAGTGGTTGATAATAATTGTTTACCCGTCTTCCTTATTTTTATAGGTTATGTTTTCTTATTTTTTAATCTATGTTTTATAGCATGTTAAGATCTCATACCTATTTGTATTTAATGTCCTAAAATATATTTAGTGTCCAAAAAATAATACCAAAAAATATTTACATCAAAAAACTTCAAGAATCTTGTGAAAATATACGCAAAATATTTTTAGTTATGCGCTATTATGTTATGAATTCTCGGTTCACGGTTCAATTTTTTTTATAAAAAAAGGCACACTTCCAAACTACATTTTTTTTATAGTACAGATTAGAAAACTTAGCGAACAATATTAATGAAGGAAGTTATATCCATCTATTTCCATCGTAATAATTGCTAAGGGTACGCCAGCACTCTGTAGGGCGATTTTAAGGGTAGTAATTTAAATGAGGGTTTCGTTAATGTAATTTTCGGTCTCGTTTAGGATTATTTTACAAAATGATTCCGAAGTCATGGGGTCCCATGTTTTATTTAATGAAAGTTTTTCTCTTCAGATTTTTGAATTACCTATTTCTTTCAATAAACCATTTTAAATAAACGCTTAGCAGAATAATGTCTATCTAAAGTTTATTAATTTAATAAAAAAATGTTTTTAGAATTTTGTACAAAATTGTGCTTAGGCGGTCTTATTGCTTCGATAAAGATAAGAATCTTTACAGATAAACTTTGGTCACATACTTCACTACTATCATTATATGTAATCTTGAAACAGTAACTAGAAAATGCATGAATAGATTTTCTTTTTCCTAATGATATAAAATATAATTGTATTTTTTTATTTATACTTTACTGCACAAACCAAAAACAACAACAGAGAAAACAAAAGAAAACATATTTTGTGATATTTTGAATCATTAGGAAATTCTTAGAAAGATGTCACTGAAAATAATTGGTAAAGTCCATAGCGTTCATCGTTTTCAGTATAATCTAATAGCTACTTACAACCTATGTTTTAGTTATTCATTATTCATCATCATCATCTTCATTATCAACCAATATTCGGCTCACTGCTGAGCTCGAGTCTCCTCTCAAAATGTCAGCATGGTGGACTATTAGCCTAACCCCTCTCGTTAGGCCAATAGTCCACGCACACAGAGTACTTCACACACACAGAGAACTGAGATTCTCTGATATACATGATTCCTCACGATGTTTTTCCCCCACCGATCACTGCACATCAACACAGTTATTAATTGAACATTTCAAAGTGATCAACTTGTTCCCAGACTAATAAAAAGGATCCGTTTCATACGTCATCAAAATGGCTCCTGATTGCAAGCCCGTTTCCTGTCAGTCAACCGCGAGCCCCGCTCCGGGTCTCTCATGAATAATCCACGTTTCGCGGAAATTTAATTTTTATCACGACGCAACTTTTGCTCGCACTCGTTTCGCGAATAATTTTTACCTTCAATAACGAGCGATATTAAATTTGAACACCTATTCAACACCAACACAAGTTACTTGGCGAAAAGTTTGTTCAGGTAAACTTCGGCAATACTAAACCAACACAAATCATGTATAACTTAGTACGTAACTAATATAATATTTGGTATGATTTTGATAAAATACCTATATAATAAATAACATTTTCACTTTAGAAAAAAGCTATACGATCAACATACATAAATTCAAATCACGCCAATCGCTTCGTTAATTGAAGGACTATACAAACTATTCTTTCTGGCAACTAATTTCTGTCTATTTGGCAATTAGTTCGAAACTCTCTAATCATCATTCATCATTATCAACCCATATTTGCCTCATAGTTGAGGTCGAGTCTCCTCTCAGAATGGGGAGGGTAAGGCCAATAGTCCACCTCGCTGGCCAATGCGGATTGGCAGACTTCACACACGCAGAGAATTAAGAAAATTCTCTGGTATGCAGGTTTCCTCACGATGTTTTTCCTTCACCTTTTTAGATATATGATATTAATTTCTTTAAATTCACACAAATGAAAAGTTGGAGGTGCATGCCCCAGACCGGATTCAAAACCACACTGTCCGGAATCGGAGGCAGAGGTCATATCCACTGGGCTATCACGGCTCTATGTGAAATCTTAATGCGACAAAAAGTTGACTATAATCAATTTTAAATATCTGAACAATAACATCATAATTCCTTTTTCAGTTAGTTACACGTGCAAACAAATTTACCAATAATAAGAGTCCACATTTTTATTATAAATTTTATTTTTTTTCAGTCAATGGAAAAGGCATGAGAAAAAAAATTTAAAACTTTTTTAAATTGTCGAACAAATAATTACTTAGTTCGTTAAAACTTTAGAAGTAATTGTTTACACAACACTTTCAAACAAGGAAGTCGATGCAGGTTTTTCCTCTTTCAATTTGTAAAGTTTTTAATTCATTTTATGAAACTTTGTTGTTTCTAATAATGTTTTAGTAGTTCGATTTTAAAATATTTGTAGCCACAAAACTGTATGAAATAATTTACAATATTTTTAAAGTGTTATGTTGAAAAATATGTAAGTAGATAAATGAAAGAATTAAAAATAAAGACCATCACAAAAAAGGTCTTTGTTTAATTTTGTCACTATAACTTAACTATTAAGTACTAGCGGACGCCCGTGACTTCGTACGCTCTTAGAACTCCTTAATCCGGACCGTTTGCAAAATCCGTTCTTAGCGGACATCTACTAATTATAAACTATGTCCCTGCCAAATTTCATGTTTGTACTTCAAGCGGGACTCGAGATTTCGTGATGACCTTTCGCATATATTAAGATTAGCAGGTAAAAGAAATTTAATCGGTTCTGTAGATCCAGGGAATACCCCCGACAACCTTACAAACTTTACCTCTTTATATTATTAAGTATAGATGTATGTATGTGAGTTAGAGCATTTGTTTAACTATACCTACTAAACTAATGATTAGTTGCGCATTCAAGTTAGATTCGTCCATCTCAATATTAGTGTAACCCTTACACAGTTTACTCAGTTACTCATGAATATGCAAAAGACATGGTTTTGAGGCAGACGTCCTTCACAAAACTACTCGTTTCATACATTTCTGGACATACTCTACCGAATTTAAAAATTCTTTTATCACTAGAAAGTCACGTTATTTGTAAATGTCATAGGCTATATTTTATCCCTGTATTATCACGGGAACGGGAACTACGCGGGTGAAACCGCGGGGCGTCGACTTGTATTAAATATCTTGTTTATGTCATGTTCAAGTACTCGTACATTAAGTTTGAGTTGAAACTTTGATAATTAAATGCTCTGTTACATACCTATATCATTAATTTTCTTTAATTTTGAAGTTTCTTACTTCCTGAAAACTTTGGATATCCATAAAATCTCAAATTCACCACTATTGATTAATTTAATTTAATTGTAATTCAAATTTAAAAATTGTACCTCTCAATACATATGATGGTAAGTGATTTTTAACCGACTTCCAAAAAGGTTCTACGTTCGGCTGTATGTATGTTTTTTTTTTTGGCACCGCCTTCAAACTGATCAGAAGGTAGCACATAGGTAAGATGTTATTTTTTGCTTTTTAGTTTAAGTTTGAGTTGGAAGTCGGTTGAATTTTTATATTAAATTTTTTTTTAAATTATTTTCAAAGGTCAAAATAATCATGTATATACAGGTATATTTTATTTTATTTAATACTTATGTATTATTATGTAAAATTAAATTAAACAGTCACGTAAGACATGTAAAAGTATTAAGATTTTATACATAACATTAAAAAAATTACACAATAATCAATATATTTCTGGAATCACTTCAAACTTTCCGTTAATTAATTAAATAACTTTCATACACAAAAAGTAACAAAAAATCACATTTTTTCAACGTAAGAAAAGAAAGAAAAATCGACGTAATTTTATTTGAAAATAACTACGTACCTATTTATAATAACTACCTACATATTATAAAAATAAAAAAGTAAATACTTATACTTTTTTTTTGTTTTATTTAATACCTATGTATTAAAAAAAATATGCCTACTACAACACAGAGAGACTGCCGTCAGCGCTTGTCACATAATATAGAAATCACTGTGAGTGATATGCATTACTAATTCTTTGATGTCGCTTTCGTTTGCTAATATGTCACATACTATACGCCACATAACCGTAGCAAGCGAAAGTGACAGCTTTCGTTGAAAAGCAACAGACATATTCTTTACTAGCGGATACTCCGCGGTTTTACTTGCAAATTCCCGCTCGCGTAGAAATACAGAGATATCATGTATTACTTGGTAAAGATGTAGCTTTATATCGGTAAAATAATTTACAAAATTGTTTCTGTAGATCCAAAACTTACCATCTGCCGTTTGGATCATGCCGTGTTCCAAGAACCAGCTCATGAATAAGGGCCCCGTATGGGTTTGAAACTAGCCGGGCATATTCCAACGTTGTATCACGAGAGTTTTAGCCGTGTTTCGTGATCAATTAATATGAATAACACTGACGATAGTTTAAATACTAAAATATCACCTACAACCTCATAAACATTAGCTCTTATTACTCGTAATATTACTATAATGATAATATTAGTTTTAATTAAAAAAAAATCGTGAATGTTGAATCTGTTTCCTGCTGGAAACAGATTCAACATTCACGAATTTATTAATTGGCAATCGAAACATTCTTGTTAAAATAAATATTTGTAATATTACTCCGAACGCTAAATAAATAAAAATAAAAATACAATAATACGCTACTCTTGATTAAATGATTAATCGTAAAAGCACGAAATAACATTTGAGATTTTATAATCTTATTTTAGGAGACTCAGAAGTGGTTTACAAACAATAAGAAAAGCAATGTCGAACAAAGCTTATGATTCAAAACAGAACAGGAGAACTTAATTAACAAATCAAACTGTAACCAAAATAAAACCCTAGAATGGCAGAAAATGACCTTGAATGGAGTCACGCACTTGTGAACGTTGTGTGTAGGGTTAAGGGACCCCTTGACAGTTAACTGACACTCCCCTTTTCCACTCAAGCCACTCTCCCCGCCTATCCCAAGCAACCCATAAAGAGTTACACAACAAGAAATGTGGACTCGAATGCCACGAGCATACTGAAGCCGAGCGTACGACGAGTGCCTTATATAGCAGGTCGTTCCCGCCAACCGATCGCTAACCCTCTCTCACTCCCCACTCTTTACGGAAACAAGTCGCGCCACCTGACGTCATATCCGTCTCAGACTACTATTTCGTACAATAAAAATATAATGCAATTGAACACAAAATTGTGCATGTGGGCTCTCAGTGTAGTAGCGAAATTCGGATCGGTGATTTTGTAGGCACGTAACCTATCTATAATATAAAATTATCATTGGTAACCGCAAATTAAAGTGGGTATGAGGCTGCATAAATTGTGTGGCAACTGGCAAGGCGTATGGAAACAGCTGAAGCCTTCGAAACCGACATTTGCGGTCGAGTTTGTAATTTCTATGCATTCAGATGGTCAGTTCTCACACAAGAATAATGTGAAACCACAGCGAGAATGCTCTTAGAGCAAATGGCATTGGGACTTGCCCTGAAATTGTTTTAGATGAGTATTTACTGTGTGTGCATACATTTACCAGTGACGTGCACAAGTATTAGCACAATATGTATCTACAATTCTACACGTTATATAAAAATTAAAATTCCTTCTCTAATAAAGATTCGTAGAAAGTGCATTTATGATATTTACCGCAGTCATTTTTAATAGCCATTATGAAAATGCCGCAGATTCTGCAGAACTTACTAAATTATAAAATTTTCTAATTCCGTATAATTCTGTATAATACGTTTTCTTAACGAACAATAAATAAATATGTGTGGCACTCGGGGACTGCCGCGGTAAAGCTATCGCATAGATTTTTTTTATCAACTTATGCAATTATATTTATTTATTTATTTTATTTATGCAGTATTTTTTTGAAGAAAGAATAAAAAATAAAAGAATATAAAAATAAAAAGCAAATAAAAATGTCTTTACGTTGAGCTGGTACGAACTCGGGTTTAATAAGTTTAATCCCTTAGTTTCACACCACTTGTGCAGTTGAGTCGATATGATAACGTCGAAATGTGTTAACTTGATGCACGGTTTAGGTGTTAGGTTTATTTTCGTTACAGAATTTCTTGATTCAAACCCCGCGCTCCAAGCCCGCGATAAAAGCTATGCAATAGCTTAAAATAATCACCAAATTTGTACCTAAAAGGTAGCATACTCTTACACGAATAATATTTTATATACATACCCACATACGAGCACACTCCACGTTATACATGTTTATATTTCAAACCGAGAACGTGTCGTGTCCAAAGCTATTTGGTATTGGTATTTCGTAAGACATACCTGTAAGGTGACTAGTCTTAACGGTTCAGAGATTAAACTGAAATCTGAAGCAATATCCGCTGGACTTTACACATGTCCCTCAAGGCTTTGTTGAGGTTGAGTGAGGAAACGGAAATGTTAATCGTATTTATAGCGAAAACAGCTGGTATTCAAATACTTGCAAATAAAACGGATAGTATCATTTATATTTTGTTTACCTTTTTACATCCAAGTGCCAATTCAACAAACACTATAGCTACATTATCAGAGAGTAACATTTTATACACGTATACAAACGGTTTCTAAATTTTCTGGCATGAATATACTTTTAAAAGTTAATCTTACCATGTCATATTAGTCAGGGATCCCTAGAACATTTTGTACTTCTGATTACTAACATCATCTCGATGAGACGATCAACTTTTTTATTTACGATAAATCTTGATTCTGGTAGCTAACTGAGTTACCAGGAAATGAAAATTTCAGAGCGTCCGAACAAGATAATGTTCCACGCAATTTGTAGTACAATGTGGCTGTTAAATTGTATAACTATTAATTTAGCAACAGTAAAAAACAGCTGGTTAGTAACAACTTTTAATAAGCTCGTTATTGATACAAGTAAGGAGGAGGGTAGAGTAACAGAAGTTGTTACTAAACAGATGTTTTTTACTATTGATTAATATTATTTGAACAACTTAACAGCTACAATGTCCTGGTACATTATCTCTTATAAGAAAAGCTCAAAATACTTTGTTTTCCGACCCAAGACTCGATCTCTGAACCTCGTGATCTGAAGCCACATAAGCTAACCACTGGACCACAGAGGCCGTATGCTAATATTATTCTTTATCATAAACCGCTTATGTAAGCTCTAACAATGTCTCGGTGATAGGTAACTTTCATGAGAATATCGTCCTCAAGTTATATTTTAAGCTCTAAGATGCATGGAGGCGCATACATAATAGCGAATGCTATATACATAAACGAAGTACGTATATGTTATGTTGTTCTATGGACTGAGAGATTGTTTAGCCAGACATACCGCATTTTGTATAGGTTGTAAGTTTGTCAGCCTTTGCTCCGACAATAGGTAATAGCCAACAGGTACTAAAGTAAAAAAAAAAATACATACAGCCGAACGTAGAACCTCCTCCTTTTTGGAAGTCGGTAAACAAACAATAAGTAATAAAGGACCTTCATTAGCCAATGGGGTAGTTGACTCGTATCATACATGGAAAAAGGGTCCGAAATATGTCGATATCGTAAGAGGAGTCAGTTGCGTTGTACCGTGTCATTAATTAACACCATAATGAAATGTCAAGTAATTAGTACTGGAGGAACAAGAAGACGATGATTTGCTCTTATATGATGATAATATATTTTTTTTATTATTTTGTATAAGCAAGCGCTTAGCTGCAATCAAGCATGGTAAGCGATGATGCAGCCAATGGTGGAACGCGCTTGCCTATAAGATGCCTATTCACTCTTGATTTGAAGATACCCATATTGTTAGGTGATGGGGAAAACTGAAGCTGGGAGAGCATTGCATATCTTTGCAGTGCGTTTAAGGAAAGAGGAACTAAACTTAGTACGCGTCCGAGGAATTTCGATGACGTAGCGATGCAGATCTCTGCGATGCCTAGCAGTCCTGTGGTAGAACGGCGAAGGTACGGTATGGTCAGTTCAATTAAGCTTTCAAAATCTCCGTTGAAGAGTCAGTCATTTTTTACACTAAATACGTGTGATTTTATACTGTGACAAATCTCGCCCAAGGTGGCGACTGTATCGGTCTTCGTTCTCGCGTTCACGGTGCAAACCACCTCCTAAACTCGTATCTATGGTGGGGTAGGTTGAGCTGACAAAGTTTCAATCTTCTTAAAATAAGGAGGAAGTAGGTCTGGGTATCGCAAGTTTTACTAGGTTACCGCGTCTATATTAATATGTGTATGCCGTAAATCACATTACTGGGGTCAGTTAGACCGTAACATACGTAATAAGGCCTGTCTAGATTTCATTATCGAAAATCAATTTATAGGTGCAGTATCTCATCCTTGCTTACTTAATCGTAATAAAGCCACGAGGTGTCTGTAGACTTTACGAATTTGATCATTTAATATAATATTATCAAACAAATGATATTATAAGCCGTCCGATATAAATGATGTTACTACCTAACAGTCAAACCCGATATGTATCAAATGATTACCGAAAAACTGATATTATACTCGTAGGTAATCTTATTTCCCGATCATTGTATAAATACGTCGGCCTTTCGTTTGTTTAGTTTAGTCTGGTAGTGTCTGATTTATTTATTTGTCTGTCTACTAAAATGAAGAAATAAGAGAACTAGAATGAAAGCCTTCGATAACTAGACATACATATTATGAAAGCTGATAATTTGTCAGCCTATGTCCCCATACCACAGGTAAGTACGGTAGTCAATTAAGGAGTTTTAACCGTGGTGGCTTAACTCGTAGAAGGCAGGCTTAAAAAGGCTGTCAAGAAAGCAGCAAGGGCCCAAATTGGCCAAAATACTTAGTATTAACCTTCAGCCTCATAAAATGATGTGTCTCTGGCAGGTTCTTGACCCACACGTGTTTGCCTATTCACTTGTGGAATGCAAATTTGTAGTACCTAGTTAATTAATCACCGAAAAGATGGCCGTGGCTAAAACTCCATCAGGTGAACATTGATATTATAAAGTAACTCACAGTTACCTGTTATGTCAGTGTCAAGTACTGTTTAAGTGTCACCTCAATTTTTCCTACCGTCTCCTACGTTTCCCTCTGTTATGCCTACATAATATGATATCTGCAAAATGTCCTGACATTAAGGCATGTAATAGATAGGTCTTATAGCATATTTATAGTGCCCTTACACAGTGAATGGCTTCATTGTGCGCAGTTGGCACGAGTGTTTACGGAGCGGGCCTTAGGTAAACATTCATAATGGCGTACTTCAACTTTCTTTCCACGTCATTGTTCCCGTTTTGTTCTATTGCAAACTGTGCTCTCATTGTGACCACAATTTTAAATACCACAACTTGCCCTATCACATCTGTTATACATACATTTTACTTTTGTTCTTATTCTTCACTATATATGACTCCTCGTGGTTTCACCGACTTAGTTCTATTCTCGTGATAATATGGGGATAAAATATAGCCTATAACACTCACAAATAACATGGGTTTCTAGTGGTAAAATATTTTACCTCTTTATAATATTAGTATTAATACAAATAACGAAGACAGACCCCTATAATCCTAATTATAATAAAAATATACATACAGCCAAATATACAACCGTTCTCAATTTAGAAGTCCATAAAAAGAAAAATTTTGATTGGGTTAACAATATTTTGTGATATAAAAATATGCTGTCTACTACTAAAACTTGATAACCATTGTAGTTTAAAACTTCGAAGTTTTTTTAGCATTACATATCTATAGTTTAAAAACACGAGTTTGCACCCATTTTACTACTGATTTATTTCCTTGCAATTGAAGACGTCTATAGGCAAATATTACAATTACAAGAACAAGCTGAAACCGGTAAGTGGCTCAAATATGCCTCTCTGACAGAGAGTTACATATTTGTACCTTTTGAGACCCTTGGTCCATAGACTCGCAGTGCCAAAAAAATTTACAGAGTTATTTTACCGCGGCTAGTGGCCTCGACTGGTGACAGAAAGACTGGCTCATTTTTTGCGCAAAGGATCAGCCTGGCTGTCCAGCGCGGAAATGCAGCCAGTATTCTTGCCACCATTCCACGTGGGCCTGATTTGTATAGTTATTAGGATAAGTTAGCTTAAGTTCCTTATTGTACTATTTATCTTCATAGCAATTAAAATTGTATTTGTACTTCAAGTTATTGTTGGTTTAACGATGGCAACAACATAACCCATATTCGTGTTATGTAAAGTCGTTAGAATCGGGTCATAAAAGTTAAATCAAGCGACAAAAGCCTACAATAATAGCCAAAATGATAACTGTATAGCCAATAAGGACGTTAACATACATGTAAAGATTATATGAGACCAATGTAGCGTGCAAACGTGAATCGTTAGTGACAACTGATAGAGTTTTTATATACGAGTAAACAATACTGAAGCACTGGCGAATATTTGAATATGATCGAACGTTAGCGACACAATAATTCGGTACAGTGAATACTAACTTACAAGTGAGTTACTTTGACAAAGGGTCGGATCTCTAATCACAAAGGTGCGTAGGTACCAACTACCTTCAAAATGTAAATTAATCGAATCATCATCATCAACCTACTTTTAATGACCTATTTAGATTGCGATGTCTTTCTCCGTGAAGCATTTAGATCATCATCATTATCAACCCATATTCAGCTCACTGCTGAGCTCGAGTCTCCTCTCACATTGAGAGGGGTTAGGCCAATAGTCCACCACGCGGGCCTAATGCGGCTTGGCAGACTTCACACAGAGTTGAAAAAAATCTCTTTTTTGCAGGTTTCCTCACGATGTTTTTCCTTCACTGTTTGAGACACGTGATATTTAATTTCTTAAAATGCACACAACTGAAAAGTTGGAGGTGCATGCGTGACCGGATTAGAAACCACACCCTCCGGAATCAGAGGCAGAGGTCATATCCAGAGGTCATATTCTCGGACCAAGGCGCTTTTGGAACCTGCTTAACTTTAATTTCAAGTTTTCGTCTAATTACTAATAATATTACCTGAAGTTTCGAAAGTTTGCCAATTTGAAAAAATTTTGATTTTGATTTAATTACTTAACATTTGATTGTAAAATATCAGAAACTTCTTAACTATTTTTCTTGGAAGAAACAAAAACCCAATAAAACATAGGACTCAAACCCGAGACCTCATGTTCCCACAAAGGTCATTGGACCAACGAATTATTACAATACTCACATAATAAACCGAACCAGGCAACCTTCGGTTTTCCTAAACCGAAGGTTGCCTGGAAGAAATCGCTACTTAGCGATAAGGCCGCCTTTTGTATGCTGATCTTTTCTTAATTTGTTTTTTATTTCACTTGTTTTTGTCTTTGTGGTGTGCAAATAAAGTATATTTATCTTATCTTTTATCTTATAATATTAAATGTATGTGCATAACTTCCCCAGAAATACTTAAAATTCTAAGCATATTTTACATGTTTATCAAAATACCTCGAATGTTTCAAACTTTGTACATATTCGTAAAACAATCAAAAGAAAACATTATTTTTATTCGTATAACAACGAATAAATTAGATTGAATTGCTAAAAGTTAAATTGAATTGGTAAAAATTGTTTTTACCGTAATACACTCTGAATCAACTGAACGATATTAATCGACCATTTTTTATAGAGATTCGAGTTATATGTATGACTAGCGGACGCCCGCGACTACGTCGACACGGAATTCAGTTTTTCACACATCCCGCGAGAACCATGGATTTTTCGGGATGAATAGTATATTTCAGCCAAATCGCTTCAGTAGCCGCAGCGTAAAAGAGGAACAAACATACTTACACACTTACATACTTACATACTTACACACTTTCACACTTACACACAAATTTTCGCCTTTAAAATATTAGTGTGAAGTGTGATATTAGTGTGATTAATTCGCTTTATTGATATGAGTTATTTGATTTCATATTATGTGTAGAAAACAGGCAGACGACCGCGACTCCGCATGGAAAACCCTTCGAATTGTAAAAAACGGACTCACATACAAAATTACCCCCGCACTTTCTCTTTAAAATATACTCCTCATGAGATAAAGGGTCCAAAGATTTTTTACACTTCGACTGCTACTTTAAACAAACATACAGACAGACAAACGTCCTCTTTATATTACTCATAATTATCAGCCTGTTTTAAGGGCCCAGGGAAGGGCCAGGCGTCCCTCCTATAGGACAGGGGACATATAGGGGAAAGTATGCGGGTTGGCGGAATCTTTAGCGAATGCCCGCGACTTCGTCCGCGTGCAATTAAGTTTTTCACAAATACCGCGGAAACCATGGATTTTTCCGGGATGAAAAATAGGCTGTGTTAATCCAAAGTAAAATCTATTTCCATTTCAAATTTCAGCCAAATCGCTTCAGTAGCAGCGTAAAGAGGGAACAAACATACACACACAAACTTTCGCCATTATAATAAACAGATGATATTAGTATAAAATAAACATGTTTCACACCGAGAGTCATTTTAAGCAGTTAATTTCCGTTTGCTTACCAGTAGCGGTATGCAAGTTGCAGTCAAGTAGCAAAAGTTATCGTTTTGCGAAAGTATATTACGATGTGCTCGTATCTTAACAAAACATTTTACCTCAATGACGCAACTTTTATTAAAAAAATACTGAAATTCAAGAGCGCCTGAATTTCCCTGCTTCCGTATCCCTACCACAGAAATTGCGTTTAATTTGAGAGTAAAAGAGAATATCAGTCCCAAAACAACTGACTTCCTCGTTAGTCCAATGATTAGCTTCGGATTACGGATTCGGATACGAGCTCTAGTCGGACTATAAAATACTAGCGGACGCCCGCGACTACGTCCGCGTGAAACTCGATGTAAACTTACAACTAATTCTATCCTACCCCTACCCTATCACTACCCTACTCCTACCCTACCCTTACCTACCCCTACCTACTCCTATCCCACCCCTAACCCTACCATACCCCTACCATATCCTTACACTTTTGATAAGGATATAGCATGAGTAAAATAAATGCGTTTAAATGTAGTCCGAAAAAAATTCAAGTTTTTTAAATTAAAAAATGGTTGTTGTGCCTCATTCCACATAGGTATAGTGCGCCGCGCATTTTTTTGTAGATATTTATAAGATCTACAATTAATTAGAACATTTTATGTTTCCATTTTTTATAGTTTAGGCAGCGTACGCAAAATAAGTAACTTTTCTGGTCGATTTTTTACACCCTGTGTCCGAAAAACCCAAATATCTTACGGAACCCTATTTTTTTCCAAAATAAAATTTTGCCTATGTTACTTGTGGATAATGTAGCTTTCGAATGGTGAAAGAATATTTAAAATCGGTCCAGTAGTTTTTGAGCCTATTCATTACAAACAAACAAACATACAAACAAAGTTTTCCTCTTTATAATAAAATATTATATTACTAGTATAGATATAGATAAAAAAATTCTTTCTTCTATAAATAAACGTTAAGTCGCCTCTAATGATAATTATCATCTGATAGTCATCGTTATAATATCAAAACTTCTCATGCTAAGCTGATAATGTTTCTAATGCATTAGAGCAATTTGGCGGGTCTAAGCTCTATGTCCCTCTCCGGCAAGGGCGGCCGAGCTGTGTGAGTCCGGGCTATAACATAACCTTTGACGGTCTCCGTGGCACAGTGGTATGCGCGGTGGATTTACAAGTCGTTTCCTGGTTTTAAACCCCGGCTGGGCTGATTGAGGTTTTCTTAATTGGTCCAGCTGGTGGGAGGCTTCGACCGTGGCTAGTTACCACCCTACTGGCAAAGGCATACCGCCAAGCAATTTAGCGTTCCGGTACGATGTCGTGTAGAAACCGAAAGGGGTGTGGATTTTCATCCTCCTCTTAACAAGTTTGCCCGCTTCCATCTTAGATTGCATCAGGTGAGATTGTAGTCAAAGGCTAACTTGTTAATAATAATAAAAAAAGCGCGAGCATAAACACAAAATACCCTGCCCCTGTAACCAAGTGGCACATCGATTCTCTTTCTACGATCGCAAACGCTTCGAAAAGTAGAAAAATGTATGGGAATGACAGATCTTGATACTTGACCTGTCGATATCAAATGTCATTCCCATACATTTTTCTACTTTTCAAAGCGTTTGCGATCGTAAGACAAAATACCCTGCCCCTGTAACCAAGTGGCACATCGATTCTTTTTCTACGATCGCATGTGTAGATGCTGATGATGATGTGCCACTTCGCTACAGGGGCTGGTATTATATTATATTACCTTAATCCGTTAGTGAAAAAAAGTTATAGTAGTTTTTTAGTAAGTGGGTATAATATAGCTATCTTGATTTTTACATATTTGCATTCATAACTACTGCGAAGAAAAGGGAACTACTTATTTCTCAAGAGGTTTCTGTCCACTTTTTGTAAGTGATACTTTCAACGTTGCTGCCCCGACATCTTTCTGGTGAAAATGTAGTTTTTAATTGGTAGCTTTGCATGCTGCGACTATGGAGTGCCCACTGAGGCTTTATTTTAAATGTCAGCTCTTTCTTACCAAGTAAAAAACATCACGTTCCTTAATTAGTTTACTATTACTATTCAAACCGCAAATACGTAGAGTACATTTATTTGTATTTACAGCAACAAAGGAAATGAAGATTTTCAAAGAAAATTTAAAAGTTTTATGTTAAAATGTGGGTTAGGTTTGGTGCCTAATAAAGCGTTACACAAGTAATATTTGCGTACGTATTTTTTTTATTTTATTCTTTACAAGTTAGCCCTTGACTACAATCTCACCTAGTGGTAAGTGATGATGCAGTCTAAGATGGAAGTGGGCTAACTTGTAAGGAAGAGGATGAAAATCCACACCCCTTTTCGGTTTCTAGACGTACGTATAAAAAACAGATACTATGATCATAATTATAATACCTACTAAGAGTCTACTACCTTATTCTTATACCTTATATTTATTTCTATTTACCTTGTATTCGTTCTATCTACCTTATATTTGTTTTTGTTGAAATTGGAAAGAATTGAAAATACTAGTTACCTGATTTTAAGCAAGATAATTATAAAATATTTTTTTTTATGATTAATAGACGTGCGCTATGTAACTACAATCAAGCCTGATGGCCTAGAGACCCTTTTGCCTAATAAGTGTCTATATACACCGTTGCCTTGAAAGTGTTTAGATTATCTCTCTCTCCAGCCGGTCCCTCATGACTGAGGATCGTGACCACCTTACCGAGCATCTTTCGGTATACAATGCTCCTCCATCGAGTACGGCACTTACTCACACTTATTACTTACATATTACTGGTGCGGACTCCTTTTACAGAGAGTTTAGTTCACACTTAAGCAGTTCGGATAATAAACGTTGAAGTGAAAAAATAAAATAAAAATTAAAATATTGTTTAGAACAAAGAACCAAATAAAATACAATTGATTCCCAAGGTTTTATCGTTTAAACCCTTTACATTATAATGAGATTTTTCTATGAGTGTTTTCACTACTCAAATAATACAAAACCTCTTTCACCTAAGAATAACCTCAATCAAGTAACGTATTAAAACAATTAGCAACAGAGTGCAGACATAAGAAAACGATATTCCTCCCCTTTCATTATCTCAACGTTCATTAGGAATCAGGCCGACTTGTTACGCGCAAGTTCTTTGATTAGCAGCGACGAGCCAATTCGTCCAAACTGCGTTGGTTTATGACTTCGTGCGTTTTATTGCTGCCACTATCACACCCAGTCTACTCGTATGGCCTGAGCTATTTTTTTTTCTTTACAAGTTAGCCCTTGATTACAATCTCACCTGATGGTAAGTGATGATGCAGTCTAAGATGGAAGCGGGCTAACTTGTTAGGAGGATGAAAATCCACACCCCTTTCGGTTTCTACACGACATCGTACCGGAACGCTAAATCGCTTGGCGGTACGTCTTTATCGGTAGGGTGGTAACTAGCCACGGCCAAAGCCTCCCACCAGCTGGACCAATTAAGAAAACCTCAATCGGCCCAGCTGGGGATCGAACCCAGGACCCTGGTAAATCTACCGCGCTCACCACTGCGCCACGGAGGTCGTCAAAATGATGACAGGAGCTAGATGTTGCATTTTCCGGTTTTGTATTGCACGTCACTGATTTGGTCTCTTTTTCTGTTTGTAACCTATTTTTGAAGCTTATTTTTATGGTCAACTGACCTATAACTGACTATAAGAACAATCTTGGTACTCGTATACGTTGGGGTAGGTACGTAAAGTATCGAAAATATTTTTGATCATAAATTTAAATTTATTGTAATTATGATCTATTTCAACAAATGGTCAAACAATTGAAATGCTTGTAGTTTCACATGTGGTACATAAACCTATAAGATTTTATATTTATGTAACTTGTTCTTTGTGGTATAAAAAATAATTCTGATGTCTACATAAGGGATGCTTTTATTGTTGGGTTGCAGATAACTTACAAGCTATGATGAATTTTATTCAGTTTTTAAAACCAATATTTTTATCATGGCTCCATAAATTGAACTTCGCTTTCCTGATATTTTGACGCAAAGAGTTAGATTTATAGTTCAATTTTATCTTCAACGATAAATTTCAGTCGATGATTCTAAAAAACGTGTAGTATACGTGCCTATGTGTATTAGCTCAAACAATGTGTACCTAAATTATAGTCAATTCAAATTATTATTTGAATTTAAAATTATAAGTTTTGAAACGTTAGATTATGATGTTTAAGGTTTAGTATAAGTAAAGTCGAAAACTTAAAATTAAAGTTACGAGTACCTACCAAACGCACCCAAGCACGCATAAGAAGAATTCACAACAAACTAAGCTAGGGTTTCTTTTAATGATCATTTCACACCATATTCATTTTATGACTTAACCTGATACCACTTAACATGATAATAAAATCATACAACGTGGCAATACTGCCAGAGGATGAATCTTACTATTTCTTTAGATATAATTTAGGTACTTTTCCTTTTTTTATTTATATAATATAAAGTATATATAATAGGTTAATAAGTAGTCAATTTAAGTAGTAATATAATTTTAAAATCAACTTGTATAGTTACTCAAATCAAAAATAAATTTTATTTCAATAGGTTCTGGTTTTATTATAAAATTTTAAATAAAGCAAGGAATCTTCATATGCAAAATTTCTCTTTACAATCATAACAAGATCCTCATATTCAAAGGCAGATCTTTCCTTTTGGAAACTTGCATATTCCTCATTTATAATACAGGGACGCTAATGAGCGCACTCTTATGTATCATTTCTCTTTCTTTGTCATGATAATTAGGCGACTTGTTAGGCAGTACCCGGCAAACGTTTTCATTCCTTTGTCAAATAAATTTTATCTTAGAACCAAAATATTTAATAAAAAAAGTACATTTTTTACTCTACTAATTGACTAAATAAATTTATCAACGATGTTTTACCTCTATAGCTAGAAATAGTAACATCAATTTTCCAAAGGCTACCGAACCCAAGATCTTTCAGATTTAGCCCTTAGCCGCAGCTTTAGGACTACAAATAAAGGAGGAAAAAGAAACGGCAATTTTAAATGCATTTCAGTGTTAGAAAATTTTCCTTTAACTAAGAAGAGTAAGCCCCTGCAATGCTATCCCTTTACAGCATATCGTTTTCACGAATGAACATGAGGATAAAGTACTTACGAGTATAATCAAATTATAATCAAATGATGTCCGGGACTAACGTAACGGCTTAATGTGGTGGAAAGGTATACGCTCAATTCGGTCACAGATGTCGGTCAACCATGCAGTTGTTTAAACACTATAAGTAATAAGGACGCCTTCGTGACTTACAAATTAGTTGACTCTTGTTATATTTTATAATTATAATAAAGTTGTAATTTTTAATTGTGGGCTAAAGTCACCTGATCCATCCGCCATCTAAGAATTACACGCGACAATTGCGTTGCCGCTTTTTGTGGATTTGTTTTGAATAACGTCAAATAATAGGTATACGCGAAAGGCTCAAGATGGAAGATGGTTCCACAAATTGCATGTGCAAGTCAGAAAAGACCAGTAGGGCTATTTTGTAAAGATGTTTTGTATAACTCGAAAGTGCGAGTTTCTAAGTCACCTGTATATCTCTCTGTCTAACACGATATTTTAAAAAGGGAAAGACAGATGTGAATTCGACGCTCGCATTTGCGAGATGAGGTGAGATTGTAGTCAAGGGCTAACTTGTAAACAATAAATAAATAAAAAAAACATATAAAATACACAACGATAACTGACATCCGTACGGTGCTTTAAAGCCTCCAAGTTAAGTCTAAATCATGTTTTATTATGAACAATACCAACAGTTGCAAATAAATAAATTACTAACTCAAGTGTTTCAGTTTTCAAATTAATTATTTTGCTAGACGTAATTCAAGTAGACTTATTTTCGTATATTTTTACTTTTACAAAATTATATTAGTCAAAGGAATCTAACGCCGGTGGATGGTAAGCCAATTTCACCTGTAACTACTCGTATCCAGAGTAGAAGCTTATTATTGTGCACAAATAGATGCATAGACGCATTACTGTTTCCTTTTCAAAGCCTGACGAAATGGATAATTCGATACATTCAGAATACATGCCCTCGAGGATACCTATACGTACATTTATTTTATTTGGTAGAAATGTTCCTCAGGTTTATTTCTCTACCACTTTTCTAAATTAAAGCACACGAACACCGGGAAGACTATCGAGGAAATGCATAAATTATAACTCAGAAGTGAATCAAGTATTTGTCGTGACAACGTCCTACAATTCGATGGAGCCGGCAGCACAGTCGAAAAAAGATGACGTCATGCATCGTTCCCTCGCTCTAGGATTACCAACTTTTTTACAAGAAATAAAGTATATTCTGGTCTATGAAGATTATTACACAGTATTTTAAAAAAACTAACATTTTCTTTTGAAAATTCAACCATTCCATCAGTATTTTCTTATGACCTTGTCACGTTCAACTGTCGTCAGTAAACTGACTTCACAGACAACTGATTTTTTTTATTAAATTATCGCTCAAAACTGTGAAAGGTGCTCGGGAATGTTAATATTATATTGTAGAACCAATGAACTTGTGATGCTTATCCAAAAACAGACAAACCAATCACACGACCAACGAGTCCTCCTAAACCTAATCATGAGACGATCAAAGGGTCACCGTAGTAATCTAAAAATTTGCCTCTCTTTATTTTTCTGGGACATTTAATCATCGCGCGCTCTCCTCTCGAAAGGAAAACTCGGTCAAAAGATAGGCCTTTAAATGTTCCCAAAGTCACGTCACGATGTTATTATAACACCCTTCGTAATATAAAACAAACATTGAGTGTAGACAACTCCATCGTAAAGTTGAGTCGAGTAAACTATAACTTTTACTTTATACAGACTTCTGTTATTCGAGTAATTTATCGAAATATGTGATACTAATAAATATCCAATACTTCATCAGAACATGTAATACAATAAGTTTTATTTCACAGACACTTCAATTATTTCCAATATTTATTATTGAACATTGAATCAGACGGACTCTACTCATAATCTACTGCGACTAGCTTTGCAAATAAATGTTCGAACTATTTATAACGTTTTTGTTTAAAGGTAGGTTTGACATATTTATTATTAAAGGCATTAATAATTATTATTAATAAACATTAAAGGCAAGCCTTTTAAATATCACAGATATAAAAAATGTCGCACGTCAAGTACATTTTAATGAGTGGGTGGAACCTTCATCAACAATGGACAGTTATAAAATGAGTTGTATAAATACTACGCAGAGACGTAATACTTTCCACCTGTTTGACCGCTTTGTTACATATTATTATTATAGTCTGTAATGATTAATGAAACATAAAACACAGCTCTGAACCCATACGATGACTTCATAAGCTATGAGTATAGTAACTAATAAGTATAGTCTTTTTTATGCAAGATAGTCTTGCGTTTGACCATGATCTTACCATGGTAAGTGTAGATATAGTCTAAGATGGGACACGGTTGCCTAGAAGATGCCTACTTACTCTTGTTTTAAAGATATCAGAGTTAGAAAACATTTATAAGGGTGTACCAAACCCGTCTGTTTTTATTTAGATTTGGATAATAACGAGCATGACTGATATTTGACTATGAGATCAGGATTTTCTACATTAAATTTACAATGACATTATAAACTTTGTATATCGTTTGTTATTAACTTCATAGACATTTTGGTTTTCTAAAGTAAAATCACTTTTACTCGAAAAAAGATTTTTTACGAAAGACGTCACGCGTGTGAAGTTTTTACTTCGAATACAACAAATTGGTGCATTATCATCATTATCATTCGGCTCACTGCTGAGCTCAAGATTGGTAGACTTCACACACGTAGAGAATTAAAAAAAAACTCTGGTATGCAGGTTTCCTCACGATGTTTTTCCTTCGCCGTTTGAGACACGTGATATTTAATTTCTTAAAATTAACTCAACTGAGAAGTTGGAGGTGCATGCCCCGGACTGGATTCGAACACCCTGCGGAATCGGAGGCAGAGGTCATTTCCACTGGGCTATCACAGCTCTCGGTGTATACATTACCTATATTGAATTTTTATTTTATTAAGTAACCATTCAATGTTCTTGCAATAATCGTATGTAAGTATCTTTATATGATGAGACTATAATACGTTATGTTTGCTCGACGTCTTTTGAATAACACGTCATAGACAACAGATGAAAGCCGCATGCAATCCATTGAGGAGCACCACAAATCGATCACTGCCCGCCCCACAATGACGTTGTACAGACACAGGCATTACGTTTGCCTTAACTAGAGTGACTGATTACGATTGCCCGCAAATTGACAAACAGGCAAAATCTCTTTTATATTTATTTATTTGCCTGTAACTTTTTAATCACGCAATAAAAAAATAACAAAAATACTTGAAATTGAAAGCGGGATTTATCGCAATAACTTAAATCTAGTTTTTTTTGTTTTTCCCCAGTGGATATGATATCTGCCGATTCGGAGGGTGTAGGTTCCAATCCGGGGAAATGGGTTTGGAAAATTGCGGAAAATGCACCTCCAACTTTTCAGTTATGTGCAGTTTAAGAAATTAAATATTACGAGTCTCAAACGGTGAAGGAAAAACATCGTGAGGAAACCTGCATACCTGCAAATATTCCTAACTCTCTACGTTTGTGAAATCTGCTACTCCGCATTTGGGGGTACAGAAGCCACATTTGGGATGCGTGTGGATTTTCATCCTCCTCCTAACAAGTTAGCCCGCTTCCATCTTAAATTGCATAATCACTTACCAGTCAAAGGTGAGATTGTAGTCAAAGCCTAACTTGTAAAGAATGAAAAAAAAATGGTTTACTACAGGGAAGTAGGGTCCTTGTTTTCGGAGAAGATATCCCTTCTCCAATAAAAGTCTGGAGCTATAATTATGCTGCTCCAAGTAGTAGGCGGGGTTAAGGTGATAATGTTCTTTGGAGTCTCTAAAGTACTATAGGCTAACTTGTTACGAGGAGGATGAAAATCCACTCGTCTTTCGCTTTCTACACGACATCGTACCTGAACGCTAAATGGCTAGGCGGTACATCTTTGCCGGTAGAGTGGTAACTAGCCACGGCCGAAGCCAGACCTCCATCTTGTAAATCCACCGCACATACCACTGCGCCACGTAGTCCGTCAAAAACTGTGCTGATAATGATGATTCTGATAAATAGTAACAGGAATACGAAAAACGACGAATTTTTTCCATACTTGTGTCACCGCGGAACTATTTGCTTATCTCACGGGAATTTTTAACATAATTTTAATATTTAAGAGTGCATAAGTGTCATTGGCGTAGAAGCTTTTCTAAGTGCATATCCTGATGCACCGGGAGCGGGCGTCATAGAAACAGTAAAATAAGTTTATTGCCGTCCGGACGGAGACTAAACGCATAATTTAACCATTAAACTGATGTTTATTATCGTCAACAAGTTACAACCCTTTACTTCCAAATAAATCTTGGAGTTCCATGCAAATATTGATAATAATATCATCATTATCAACCCATATTCGGCTCACTGCTGAGCTCGAGTCTCCTCTCAGAATGAGAGGGGTTAGGCCAATAGTCCACCACGCTGGCCCAATGTGAATTGGCAGACTTCACACACGCAGAGAATGGAGCAAATTCTCTGGTATGCAGGTTTCCTCACGATGTTTTCCTTCACCATTTGAAACACGTGATATTTAATTTCTTAAAATGCACACAACTGAAAAGGTGCATGCCCTGGACCGGATTCGAACCCACACCCTCCGGAATCGGAGGCAGAGGTCATATCCACTGGGCTATCACGGCTTCTATTTTATATTATTCGGCAATAATAATATTTGCGACCTGTAATATTTTATGTCAGAAATTGAATATAGCTTTGTATCAGAAAGCATGTAATAAAAGAAGAAATGTAGATATAATATTAATAAAAAAATTCATATCCGAATGTTTATTGTAATAACTATTACTAGCCAAAAAAAAACTTGTAAGGCATGCTGACGAACTTCTCTAGCAAAGCTTATTCCTTTGAGACTAATTAACCATTAGCTGGCCTATTCACTATTTTGCTCTTTAATATCAACCTATTAAAATGAACATCAAATAAATTGACAAAATGTCATCTACATACTGTATGATATCCACCAGTAAGCACCGGGTGACATTTATTACACAGAATCTCAATTTCGTATACGTCAAAGATTAGAATTAGCCTGCAGATCATAAGAGATTTGGTTCAGAGATGGTAAACAAATTTACTAAATTGACACACTTGCTTTACAGAAGTCAACTTTCTATATCTATTTAGATAATATTTGCTCATATTTTTTTGCTTTATAGAATGCAAAAGTTATAAAGCTGTACAGAAACTGAAGTACATTGCCTGAGATTCTTAAAGAACGAAGTCTAAAGAAAGTTTGTCTATACGAGTATGTCAGTAACCTATATTTTTTGTTATAGTGTGAAAATTTAATAAAAGCTTGGTATGAAAGTGCTATTTAAGTAGTAATGAAAAGTAATGACAAGTAATGAGTAAGTTTCTGTGTTTTAGTTTTATACTAGCGAACGCCCGCGACTTCGTCCGCGTGGAATAGAAAGTAGTCTATGTGTTATAATATATCTTAATACCAAATTTCAGCTAATTCGGTTCAGTAGTTGAGGCGTGAAAGAGTAACAAACATTCATAACATCAAAATCATCAGTTTACGCAAATCTCGCGAAACCACGAATTTTTTCGGGATAAAAATGCCTATGTGTTAATCCAGAGTAAGATCTATTTCCATTCAAAATTTCAGCTAAATGGCTTAAGTAGTAGCGGCGTTATAGAGTAACAAACACACAAACATCCAAACATCCGTACAAACTTTCGCGTTTATAATATTAGTAGGATTATGGACTAGCTGACGCCGCGCGGTTTTACCCGCGTGGTTCCCGTTCCCGTAGAAAAACGGGGATAATATATAGCCTGTAGCCTTCCTAGATAAATAGGCTATCTAGCACTGAAAGAATTTTTCGAATCGGATCAGTAAATTCCTGAGATTAGCGCGTTCAATCAAACAAACAAACAAACACTTCAGCTTTATATATTAGTATAGATATACATATCAAGCTAAAAGAGATTACTCGTTGTAGCACATGATCTTTTTTTTAATAATGCCATATGTTTTAAATATGACCAATTGACCAATATTCCCATGCCCCTCCAACTAGTCGGGAAAGACTGTATTAGGAGTGGGTACGACAATAGACCAACGGGGTGGATATAGAACCACAACCCCTCCGTGAAAGTCCGACCGCTCTGACCACTATGACCGTTGAGCTATTAAGCTCAACGGTCAAAGTGGTCAAGCTTATTTTAGATTGACTAGAGACAATAGGCTTGATTAGAGATGACGTGTTAAAAGCTGCAGTAATATCAGTTTACCTAATGTGAGAGTATTTGCTATTTAATAATGAACAAACCTAATGTACAAATTGTACAAATTACCAAATAATTATTATCGATATTATCTCAATAATGTTACGTGTAACCAGGCGATATTAAAATTCCAGGCACATTATTAGTACGAGATTTATTACACTCAGGTGGCCTTATTGTTTTGAAATTTATTTCTTCTAGATACCGTACGCACATTATAGGTTTACAAATACAGTTAATTATCCTAAGTAATATAATAAATGAGAATGTGAGTTTGTTAATTTAAAGAACGTTAATTCTTTCGACAATGAAAAGCTACATTACAAACTAGTAACACAAACTATATTTCATTCCCGTATTCTCAACGGGATGGGATCTACGCAGATGAAACCGCAGAGATATTCCTTGGTTTAAAATAAATTTGTCCGAAATTAAAAAAAATTAAAGATGTAATTTATGGAAATAACTTTATGGTAAGAAGCTCTTCTATCCAAAGGATTTTATTATGCAAGTTTTAGTTAGTTACATCCGAAGTACTAAGTAGTTTCATCTTAAAATTGCAGACCGGAAGTAAAGTTAACTACAGCGTATTTAAATCACTTGCATAGTTAGTAGTTACTTTTATCGCTTAAACCAGTGTTTAAGGAGGAGAAAGGGAGATATCAGTCAATCAATTACATACCACTAATATTATTAACGTGAAAGTTTGTATGGATGTTTGTTACTATCACGCAAAAACTACTAAATGTATTTGGCTGATATTTGGAATGAATTTATCATAGATGAACAATTTTATCTCAGAAAAATTATACACAATTCCAGCAATGTTCGTGAAAATTAAATTTCACGCGAATTAAGTAGCGAGCATCCTCTACTGGTTAATATTATTTAAAAAAAAGTGAATAAAGAGAACTAGTATTAGAGTCACATTATATTAAAGAAAATTATTGCCTAGAAGATCATCGTCATTTAAGATAACTTGTAACTCCAAATACTTTGTAGGATTTGATTTGTCTGCCTAAAATAACTATATTTTAAAACAAATTGTCGGATTTTTTGGGATTAATGATATAAAAAATATATTTCGAAGTATCTCATAAATCTCTTATATCAGATTAAAGAAGTACTTCCGTAGTTTATATTTGGTTCACGACGATATAACCTGAGTGGAAGCCTTCAATTTAATTTATTAAGGAAAATCTAATTTCATCGTTAACGGTTTTGCCAAGTATGTTGTGGATTTCTTAAATTTATTTCGTATTTCGTATCTCCGTATTGCTTCAATTTTAAATTAACGAATAAAAAGTTTTTAAAATATGCATCAGTTACTTATCCCCAAGTACTGTAGATGTTGACTTTACACGGTTTTTTGAAAATCGAGTTTTTATTTAATCTCGACATTTTGAGGGCTAAAAAAACTATCGTAAGTAAATTTTATTTAGTATTTTTAACAAAACGCTTTTTTGACGTCCGTTAAGAAACTCTCTTACGAATGAGGGCTTAAACGGCTCCAGTTGTAGCTTTAATCAGAAGTCAGGCATAATTTATTTACTTTAATTTTTAATCACAGAGAATGAACACAAAACGAAGTGAATATTTCAGAATGATTATAAGTGGCACTACAAACCTTCAGTTTTAACTGTACAGTTTTATCTAATCGCAATTTCAATCAAAATCGTTAGAGAAAACTGTACAGTTAAAACTAACGGACACTACACACGGACGACGAAAACTACAAGTCTGTTGCGCTTATTACAATCACGGTTTAGAATTACATTTTATATACTTTTTAACTTTTAGAATGTTTAATGAACTTTAAAAGAGAAATATAAAATCTAAATAATATTTCTTATAATCTTCTCTATTCAGACTGTGTTTTAATTTAAGAAATTAAAACAAAATGTTATATACTCAAGTGAAAGCGATTCAGGTGAGCTTGAAATAATACGTGTGTTTCGCTTTGAACCGTTCATTTCCTCGGTTTTCTTATTTTATACTTTTTCCTCCCGTTTCTCGTAATTGGAATTACTTATTTTTTATATTTCATTTACACGTTGAATCCTGCTAAACTGATACTTCCAAACTAAAATTAATATTTTATAATTATTATATCATTAGTTGTTAAGTTACTATTAAATTAGATTTTAAATAGCTAATCAATTTTTTAAATAAATAAAATGCAAAATATATTTGTGGTAGAAAATGCTAAATATCTCATGGATTTAAAAGTGGATTTCGTGTGTTTGTGATCATCTCGTGTTTGTATTTGAGGTGCTATCACGTAAGATTAGACAATTTAAACTATTGGATCTACTATTACAAATATACGATAAAAACATATTACTACAAACCCCGAAAAATTTTGCTTGCGTCTATAAAATTATTTTTTTATAATAAATATCATGTTAAATGTAGTCAGAAAAACAATACGTACAAGTGATAATTATTAAAATAAATATCCGATATCGCGTCAAGTAATTTGGTGGGGTGCTACGGCGTAGACCGCTGTAGCACAACCGTAGATCACAAAGCAGAGCTTTTCAATCACAGAGAATCGAGCAAACAGATCTATTCAGGTTTGACGTGCAATCTTCGAGGAATTGTGACCTCAGTGTTTGTACTCCACTCTTACGAGATATTGGTCCAAGTCTTATGCCGGTTTTAATAACGTATACTTGCATTGTATTTTTAGTATTGCTCAATATTGAGTGTTGCTGCAATTCTATTGCAGTTCAATGATCGGTAAGTGATATTCACGGATCTCTTTATTTAAAATTCCGACTGTGTAAGTTTCTAAAAATACTTAAGTGACTTTTTATCATCGAAAATGTAAAATAATAATAATAATAAATACGTAGTAAATGTACGTCTATCAACAGCATTTTTCTATACTTGTGATTAATTTCTAAATTATAGAAAAATCCCCAATGACAAATATTGCGGACCTGACAAGATTTAACCCATATCTCTATGGTAAATGTAATTTATCAGTTGTTATCTGGTATTATTGTAAACATACGGGTTATTAAACTGTACGGAAGTCTACGAAATACAAAAAGGTAAAGGTAATTACTGATATGATAGCTGTCCAAACCCCGGGGCTCCAAAATAGTAATGATGACTTTATAAGTTATTAGAAAATTTGAAAATTTATGGAAACGGAAGATTTAGAAATTAATATATTTATTGTTATAAATTAATATTATTGGTAATCCTTTTAGTTAATATTTTTGAAATATTTTTGCTGAATGATGCAAATTATATGAGATGCGAACCATAAATTATGGGCGCTGTATTATGAATGGAGTATAAATTTTCTGCTCAATCGAAAAGGAAAACAATAAATAGGGTATTATTTATTGAGTCATTGTTTTTGTAGGACAAAACAAACAGTCCGCAAACAAAGAAAAAAGCAATTATCATGCTACTATGTTTATGTGTATTTTGTACTTCTGAGATATTCTTTGAAGATATTTTGTTTAAATTTCATAACATAATGAACTGTTGTTCAAAAGCAAATATTAAGTACGTATTTAAATACTTAGTCTTCAGTTGTTACACATAAAGAGAAATGGATACGGAACCTCAAAGCAAAATCAACTTATCATAGAAATAAATCATTAAAAAAAACTTAATCATATCATATTTTTTTAATAAGGATCTAATCTTCGAATTATGACGAATTCTCTCCATTTCCCTCCAAATAGGCGTTACTCAATTGCTAGGAGTTAATAGAACAATAGTTCAAGGGTCAAGAATCGAACTGTAGACCTCTCTCTATTGAGCTAATTTAAAGAATTATAGTACTTATGTAAGTACAACAAAATAAATTTAAGAAATGATGTGTGTATTTACCTAAATAAAAAATGAAGCAAAAAATTAATACAAGCAGACGTTACTTTGCAGTAGTTCATCATAAAATGTTTGTTATTATCAGCGAAAATCGACGAATCCAAGTGACAACGTAACCCAGATCCCATAGAAAATCCTCTACGCACGTTTCACCAGAGAATCCTTAAAGAGATGTTGCCTCTACAGCGAAAATACCTACAAAAATACCTATTGTGTATAACATCACCGTAGCGTTAAAATAGCCAATGTGATATGCAAATTAAGTTGATGTGTTTGCATATAGTTTCAGGGGTATTGGGGAAGTTCAGTTTCTAAACACAAACAAGTGAGTGACTTAGCGTGTTTACCGAGCATGGAGATCCGTGGAGCCAATGGATGCGTATTAAATGGCGTCAAACATACAGCCTTCGCTAATTACTCACACTGTCGCGTGTTAAGTCCCCACTTGGAGAGACATTATTAGGCAGCTTACTCGTAATTGGAAACCAGAACGAGCCCTACTTTATGAACTTTGAGATTTATGTCAGCATAGAATTAATCTCTTCTGTTTTTATTCGATCCGTTGTAATAAAATAATATAAAATAAGCAGTCAAATTTACTGAATAATCAATTAATCAATTCAATTAATCTCTTACAATATTAAAGTCTTACTAGCTTTTAAGAAACTCATACTCGCTCCCGCCATCTCATTGGATTTTTATTGAATGGAGTAATAATGGAGTGATAATTAATTTGTATATCATTTGTATATAGATCATTAAGTTTTTGTTGTAAATCAGCTAGACGATAGTATGACGATATCGGAAATTTCTGCCGATTTATCTACCCGTCTTTACAAATAAGGTGATATTATGTCTTTAGTAAATTAATTAGAAAATTAATCTGTTAGAATGTGGTACACTTAAAACCTCATTGGATTATTATTGGATAGAATAATGGAGTAATAAGAGAGTAAAATTTGTATATTTATATTATTTATATATAGATCATTAAGGTTTTGTTGTAAATCAGCTAGAGAATGACGATATCGTAAAAATCTGGCGTTTTATCTACCCGTCTCTACCAATAAGGTGATATTATGTCTTTAGTAAATTAAATAACACTGTTACTGCACTTTATTTAAATGAATACTGTACTTAAGCCAATTCGGATATCCATTTACATAAAGAGTAACTTTAGCAATAAATATTACAAAACGTTTTAAGAGCAATGTATATTTTTGCTTTACTTCGACGTTCATATTAAACTCACGCAAATAAGTAATAAGTTTGAATTTTTGAAATTTGTGGACTACTAAGTCAATTATGCACGAATAAATAAATAGCTTCGATTTTTTAATAGTTTAATTTAATTTAATGACGTTAATGTATTTGTTTTTATTTTTATGAAGTAATTTCGATAGTACTAATTTCCACGAACACAAACTGACTACATTTTTAATAAACGGCATTTGTTAATAAATCCAAAACTGTATTTAATATACGCGCTTGTTATAAAAAATAAAGTTGGAAAATTTGTAATATCTGTTCTCACAAGGCACTAGATGTAATATAAAGCGCGGTGCTGAAAGTGTGTATGGCTCACAAAAAATTCCCCGAGATATTCTCATATCTTTATGATAACATGTGCTTTAGAATGCTTTGTTATGAAATCTGGTATTCAGGCTCTCAAAAAGGATGTATGACATTAATATGAGGGCTGACATTTTTACGAGTATAATAAGAGAGCTTTGCATGAGTAAGTAACAGATCAAGTATTTATACACTTTTTTGAATAATAATAAATATTGGATTTTAAAAAAAATTTCAAATATATTGTGTAGTAAATAATATTCATAACAGTCTATTTAATGACAAAATGTACAAGTTTTGTTGTGTTGAAATGCAAAGTCCAATATTAATTTGCTTTTTTTCTTTTAAACGTTTTATTTTATTTAATTTTGTACATGATTATTGTAGTAAGTTATTATGTTTATATTTGTAATGAAATATTTTTTTTGTAAAATGAAAATCAGGAAAAATTTACTTGTTTTTAAATGTACAAAGTATATGTTTAAATAAAGCTTATTTTTCATTTGACTGACACTTCTAGGTAACTTTTAAAATATAGACTCCACCGCCTCTTTCGTATCTATTAGTTTTTTTGTTAATTGCGCTATACTTGTTAATAAAATCACTTTACACACATTACATGGAAACTTAGAACTTTCAGTGAAAATATTTTTTCCTCAACGCGTATAATGACATTATTTTTAAATTTTTAAAGGATGTCTTTAATGTTAGAGAAATAATTGTACCCGAGTATACACAAGTTTCCACACTCCCGTAATTTATGCGTCTATGAATATGGTTTTCGCGCAACTTTCATCAGAGGAACTTACCTGACAACTTGAAGCTACGGAGCGCGCGAAAGATTCACTGGAGCGATAGTGGTGTCACTCGGCCGATATGATCGCACGCATTCAATAACAAAGTTTTCAGGCTTGCAGAGCTTATATAGGGCAGCGCCCCGCCCACTCCCGCCCGGAGGCGTTCCTACACCCGTGCTAACTTGACATCATTATAGTTTTTGTGAAAACTTAATGCGATTTCTTAGCGAATTTAGCAGTGAAAGTTTCCTTTAACAACAACATGGAAAATGGTTATTGAATTGTAACAGTTCTAACAACACGAAACTCATGCTGATTTTTTAACATTGCTCCTGGCTCTAGGGTTGAGGGATTGGAATACACAACATTCACTGACTATTTAGCATCAAATATGGTACTGATAATGATGGCCTAATCATTTTAACGGTATTAGTAGGTTTATACTATAAACATCACAGTAATACAAAAAGTTGTGAACATCATTTGTAATGATTTTTTTGCTCATATATAGAATACATAATTAAGTTATTTTCTTCATGACATCTCACGACTTATTTCTGCCTCTTCGTTTCTGCCTCTAATTTATAGAAGTGCCTCAACTGAAAATAAATATATGATATTTTTTGGTAAAAAAAACTGCAAGTAAAAGAAAGAAGAAAAAAATTATTATTTTTTTTAATTTTCTGTATAGCTCGATGATCAGGATCAAGTTCTGGGATCTTATGTTTTCAAATAAAAAACATCGGAAATTCGTACTTGTTGTTTTTGTTGTGGTCTCTTGCATTGCATGAACTTGATGAACTTCCAAAAACCACGGTTGTGTTTTGTTCGTATCCATTACGAGGTAACTGCCCGTAAATGACCTTATTATTTTATCATATACGGTTCAGCAATTTTCAGTAGAGCACTAAGTGTCAACAAAAATCAGATTCCAACTCAATTACTGAGTTCGGACTAAAAATTTCACCGTAAAAATAGCGAATGTGTATTAACTTTGATATTAGATTGGAAGTTAAAGGAAAAACTTGTAGCTTTAAATTCGAAACTGCTAGGCATGAATTCGATTCCAATGTCAAATTAATGCAGAAATGGGAATGTCAAAGGACTGTATTTTTAAATTTAACACTGAATAACTGAACCGAGCTGCGGTTCGTTTGAAATGTTCGCGCAATGCAAAAATATGACCGTTGCTATTCCGCCGCTCAAGTGTCAACGCTCTTGAAAAAGCAGTCAAACCGAAAATGCATTTCTGCGTATTTTTGACTTTCTAACTTCTTTGAAGCCTGTTATTGATGCTCAGTGACAGGCAAAATAACATTAAAACTTGTCCAACGAAAATTCTCACTTAACTTCAAAAGTTTACATGGTGGACTGACGCATATATATCGAAGAACCTTTGAAGACGTATCTTATTATAGCTTTTCGAAAATAAGAAAAAGTACTTACGCTAATTGTGTACTTACCTATTCCTGTCTTCGTAATCTACTCAAAATAAATAACGAAGGGATCGGAATTTGCCAGAAGGTTAATTATTTTGCTGACAAATATAATTACCTACTATAATACTAGATTAAGATTATTTATAAATAATATATCATACACACGTAGGATAAATCAATTACGTAGAAAAAGTACAAACAATAAAATTATTCCCTCGGTAAAGCGAAGGAATTTTGTTTTTCAAACAATAAAAAGGATAGTTTGATCGAAACCTTCAGCATAATCTGAAGTATTTTATTTCTTCCAGTGTTTCTTTTCCCCGAAGGAATTATAGAATTCCCTTATCATAAATATATAGAAAACTGTGCAGGTGCGTAAATACGTCGAACATTCAGGGTTCCGTATTAGTGACAAAGTGAAAAGCTACAACGTATACTTTGCAAATCACACCAATAGGAGTAAGAAACTAATTATTGTTCCCAGGTTCACGTAGAATTTATTTCAACAGTTATCTTTTGTTTTTGGATTTTATGAAAATGAAAAGTTTTTTCAATGTTTTTCAGACTTGTTTTTACAAATAGGTTTACCAAGTTGTGCATTTCTTTTTATTTAACAATAACGTGTTTATGTATTATATTTGATTAAATAAAGATATCTTCATGCCTTAATTAGATTAAAAAAGAAACGTTTAGTGGTTTATAGTCTGACCCGGAAACCGAAGGCTATTAAACGTTTACTATTTTCCAAATTGTAATTTTGACGTGACAGCCCAGTGGATGTGACCCTTTCCTTCGATTCGGAGGGTGTAGGTTTGAATCTGGTCCGAGGCGTGCACCACTAACTTTTCAGTTATGTGCATTTCAAGACATTAAATATCACGTGTCTCTTAAACGATGACAGAGAAATATCGTGAATCCGCATTGGGCCAGCATGGCGGACTAAGCACTAAAATCTGATAGGAGACTCGTGCTCAACAGTGAGCCAAATATGGTTTGTTAATGTTGATGATGATGTTGATGATTTAATTACATTAATTCCTTTATCCAAAGGTTGTCTGGTAGATATTGCTATAAGCAATAAGACCGCCTTTGCACATATTGTTTTCTATGTTTTCTTTGTTATTATTTTTGTTTTGTGTAATAAAGTATAAATTTAAAAAAAAATTATGATCTCTAATTCGACTCGTTTGGCATTTTTTTGTTATGACATACGAGTACATATACCGCTATCTGAAATACAATAGACAAGTTGGAAATGTATTTCATTGTATCTACAAAATTCCCCTCAATAGTCACACGGCAACAAAACCGTGAAACCGCAGCGTATCGCACGCGAGCGACGGCATCGCAAACAAATTGAAAAGTGGTGCAACTGAACGCGACGTGAAGCTACTGTAAACAAAAAACTATTCAAATAAATAAAAGGAAGTCTCTTCCGTTTTATAACGACATATAGTAGCAACTGTACACAATGGAGAAAAAAATTATATATTTTTTTAAATATCCTTTTCCTTTGGTGTTGTGCTTGTAGAAAACAGTTGCTGTATCAAATTTTAAAGGTGAAAGTTTGTGTGTAAGTGTGTACGTTTCTTCTTCTATTGCGAGGTGGCTTCTAAAGCGATTTGGCTGAAATTTGGAATAGAAATAGACTTTACTCTGAATTAACACATAGACTACTTTTTAACCCTGAAAAATTTATGGTTCCCGCGGGTTTGTGATAAACTGAATCAAACTAAGTCGCGGGCATCCGCTAGTTTTACATAAATTGAGGTTCTCGTACTTACATTTATTGCTTAAGTAGGTAATTGCTTGATGTCATTTCACTTTCAATTAAGGAACCATTCTGAGCTGACCCTTAACAACTAACATACTCGTACGAGTAATATTTACAACTCAGTTCAGTAATAATAGACCTGTTATTTTATCGACGTGACTGCGTGGGTAGTAACACTGCTTCCTGCATCCACGGCCGTGGGTTCGACTCCCACAACTAGAAAATGTTTCTGTGATGAGCATGGATGTTTTCTAGTGTATTTATACGTTATAAAAGTATTTATATGTAGTTTAAAAATATATATCATAAAATCCGCAATCTCAGTACTCATAACACAGGTTATACGCTTACTTTAAGGCTAGTGATGTATTGTGTAAGTATATTTATTTATTGAAAAAAAATGAATTTTCTTCTTACTATACCTGAGAAACTTTTAGTAATAGTATTAGAAAAAGTAAACAATTAAAGGAATCCAAAATAATGAATCTCACTTTGGGGATAAAAATAAAAGTTATATTTCACAGTGCGTCATCGAACCGTCATCAATCACATATGTTAGTCCACTTCAATGATCAGAATGCAAATGTTTACGCAAAAAGCAATTAGTGATCGCTTTATCGCTGTCTCGACCAATTTGCCATTGCCAAACAGAACAGTTCTATACTCAGCACTTGGTATTTTTTTAACTTTATTAATCTACTGATAACTCTTATACTAATAACGTGAATTTTTTCTCGAATATTCTGATCATTATAATAAAAACCATCACCCTAAACTCGCTAACCAGCAGTGGAGTAAGCAGGCTACAAAACTCGTAGGAGCTCGTAGAAAAGTATATTTGCTACGGTTGCTACGAGGCTACGATGCTACGAATATATAAAATCGTCATTTATGCCACTATCATATAATGATGCAGCCAAATTGCACAATAGACAGCATGAGTGCTACAATGGCTAATTACATGCAGTGGCATACACTACTTTTTTAAACGACTATGATAAAAGAAATAAAAGAATTAACATAACTTTGTATATAATATATAATGGGCGTTGGGCATGGCCTATACGATTTAGTCGTCTAGGCGTGACCTCCTAGATTTTGTCTCTTATACGGAAGCCTGAATTTTTGTAGTCAATGCCATGGAACTATTTCAAAACTTACCCATGTAGTAACGAACATTATCAAACGATCTGTATTGATGTATAGCTTTATGGTATGAATTGATGTTTTATATTGAGTATATTACGAAATGGATGTAGAAAAAGATGATTTCATCAATTATTTCTCAGTCCTTTACGACCATACTTCATGAAAATACGCAGATCAGGTTAACATCTGGACCATAGAGGCAGTTTAAGTGCAGTGTGTGTTTTACTTCTTTTTATATTGGCCTTAAAATACTTCCCTGTCATCTCACCCACTTACATCGTCCCTAAGAAGGTTTACACTGCTCATTTGTTCACTGTTTAAGATCACTTCTCCAGTTCATTTGATGGTTTTACAATCCAAATTGACCTTTAATTACATGATTCTAAGGATCACTTCCTTTTGAACAGCTAACAATTTTATCTCTGTTAACAGACGAATGAGTCTCATGGAGTACAAAGACTATTCGAACGAACAAATTGAAACGGTCGATGCATACTTCTATGAGGATTTTTATAAGCTTGTTAAAAGTTATTAAGAATTGTTATCTGTATAATGGTTTAAGAGCCTCTAATACCTAGAGCTTCGTCCTTTTATAAAAGACTAGCGACCCGCTCCGGCTCCACACGGTTGCTTATACTAATATAGTCTATAACTTATATACGTATCTTTATAGTAACCATGCCTGCCAACCGGTACGATATATACGGCCCAGCAGGAATAGTGCCTCCGCTTTTTAGGGTTCCGTAGTCCACAAGAAACTCTAATAGTTTAGCCATGTTCGCCTGTCTGTCCATCCGTCCGTCCGTCTGTTCTGTCCGTGGTTTAGAGCAGAGACTATGACTTCTAGAAAGCTGTAATCTGTAGGTAATTTTGTATGCACATTAAAAATATAAACAAAGTCATTAAATAAAATCTTGTAAAATATTTCTTCAATGTATCGCCCCGACATATAAAGTGTAGATGAATTTTTTAACTCGTTAGGTCTTTGAAAGATATGAGGGAATTTCTAATTTTTTTCTCGATTTAGTGTTCCGTTTGTAAAATATGAAGGTTTTAAGAGGTAATTTTTGTTAAGAGTCTAGTGTCGTGCCAAAAAACTATTATAAAACCTTCAAACCGATTAACAGAAAGGACATAGGTACGATGTTATTTTTCGCGTTTTAGAGTAATGCATCTTTGAAGTCGGGTCAATTTTTTGTTAAAAAGATTTTATACTAGAAAAGTTTGGACCCTTGAAACTTTCTATCTTCAAAGCTATCAAAGTCACAACGATCCATAATCCAATGTTGCCTATAGTAGTTACTTATGGAAGAAGTAATGTTGGGTTAAACTAAAAGTTGACATAACTTCCAACTTTTTTGTTTGGTTAACACGACTCAAATGAATTGAACTATCAAGACTCAAATGAATTGAAATTGAGTATTAATAATTAATTAATAATATTCTACATGATATCGTACCGGAACGCTAAATCGCTTGGCGGTACGTCTTTGCCGTTAGGGTGGTAACTAACCACGACCGAAGCCTCTCACCATCTTTACTGGCCTGATGGTATTTACAGGTATGATTGGATGCATGCCAATAGTGGGTTCGAATTTTGAAAACTTTCTGCCGCAGTAGAGATTTTAAATCTCATGGCTTACAATAGAAGGTACTTACTAGGTACTAGTTGAAACATCCACAAATACGTATAAAGTTACCAAAATGACAAAACAAACGTTTTATTTCAAGAGAAAGAACTGTTTTATCTGTGTAGGTAGATATATTGTATCGAATTTCTTTAACAGCCCATGTCTATTGACTTACACGTTAGTTTACTTAGCCAATTTTTCTATTCTCTATACGGATATACGTCCTTTTTTAATTCTTTATTGCACACACAAATGTACACAGATAAAAAATTACACAGATGAAAAATATATTTCAAATATACACAGATGAAAAATACGTCCTTTTTCAATTCTATAGTGCACACACAAATATACACAGATAAAAAAATACTTAAACAAATATAAAAGTAGAAGAATAAAATAAGAAAAGGTATTTTTTTCAAAACTATTCAAACTAGTTCTCGGTAATCTATTAGATAAAAATAAGTCGGGTTTTCCTTCCTGACGCTATAAATCCAGAACGCACGAACCGATTTCCACGGTTTTGCGTTCGTTGGAAAGGTCTCGGACTCCGTGAGGTGTATAGCAAAGAAAATTCAGGAAAGAGTAGGGGTGGGGTAGGGGTAGGGAAGGGTAGGGTAGGGTAGGGGTAGAGTTGGGTAGGGGTAGTTGAAAGTTTCACGCGGACGAATTCGCGGGCGTCCGCTAGTTAGACTACATAATATTAGACTATGAATGTTGTTTCCATGTTCTGATGTCATACCTGTAGGCTGTAAGGTATTCGTATAGGCACATGTAGCTACAAAAGTACGTTTTATGTTTTCCCAACAACATTCGTAGCTGAAACATAAAGTGATTTTAATGGTCAATAACTTAATCCCATCAAAATACGCATTAACTCTCTTACCGTATTTAATTACCAAACATTACCAGATTTATGTATGTGTCTAATACATTGCGTGCTATGTCCTACAATCCAATAAGACTTACAGAGTTAAACGGGTAATGTGTTGAATATTATAGTTTCACACTCGTAAAGCCGTATGCTGTGTACAGGTTTTGCCTAATGTTGCTTTTTGATATTAAATCAAAGCATAAACGTCCCAACATAGTGTAAGAATACCCAGTTTATAGTGGTAAGATATAATTGCAAACGAATCATGTTATTTCATGATTATAAACTGAAAATCTAAATAATTATATTTACTTGAAATGTACCACGCGGCAAATAAACAAGGACAACAAACAAAACATACCTATAATTAAAAAAAAAATTAGAAGTAAGTCTCATTATTCTCGAAAGTACGATTAATTTTTCAGTCGTGGATAATAATTATTTACAATCTGTTCCCTAAACCTTCTAACTACAAAGAGCCTCACAGTTTCATTGCTCAGACGAGTCAAAAATCAAAAAAATGATTCTAGCTTATTTAAAGAAATTGTTAATAATCTAAGCTTTGATACGAGTAGGTATATGAAATTTGGCCGTTTAATAAGAGATGTAGATGAAATACCTTTACAAAAAAATTATCAAGAGACTGCGAAGAAATATGATTTTTTTACGTCCTTTTTTGCTTTAACACACATCGGCTCAGCCGGTGATTGAGCGATTGCTTAATTTAGTTTGCCTACACATCTACCTACTCGTACGTTAGAATAAACGACCTGAAAATTGGTCATATTTTTTATGAAACTTGTGTTTTTAGGGTACCGTATCTCAAAAGAACAAAACAAATTCCTGTTTGTCTAACTGTATGTCGTCTGTCAAAACCCTTTAAATCGAGTTGAAACTAAAACTATATTATTATTTATATTAATAAAAAAAAGATAAACCTTCGTCCGCATGAAATTCAGTTTTTCACAAATCATGCAGGAACCATGGATTTTTCCCCGATGAAAAGTAACCTTTGTATTAATCCAAAATAAAATCTATTTCCAAGCCAAATCGCTTCAGTAGCCACAGCGTAAAGGAGGAACAAACATGCTTGTGCTTTATATGAATAATCAGTGTGATTAACGCCTTCTCTGGGTTACGAATCTAGACCTACCACTCATAACACTACCACTTACAGAAATCACCGCTATCCCAGGAAGATAAAAAATAAAAACTGCCCACTGCCACCTTGCCTTCTTCATCTAAGGTCATGGGTTCGATTGTCACAAATGAACATGGATGTTTTCCATTATTTGGGTAGTTTATATTGTACGTCCTCATATTTTTATCTGTTGTTTTTGTAGTTTTTATCTTATTATCAACAAAACAAGCTACGGTTACGTAAAACCTATAATAACATTTCAAACTGAAGTTTAAAGCTAATTAGCTGTCGTTTAATAAATTATTAAATATACTTAGTTGACGGCTACTTCCTATAAATAGAGGCTGTGCATCGAAGCGGCGGATCTGCATCGATCTGACGATAGCACGCGGCATGGGCTACCTACCGGTACCTCGCCGTTAGGTAGATATATTTAAGTACAGGCCTTTTCCCTCGTCTTCCTGCGCATGGATTAGATCACTGTATGGGCTCATTCATTTTTTTAATATAAACAATATTGTGAACATCGTAGTGAACAGGACAATAGTTCTCACTGCGCAAGTTTGGGTCCTTTTCAGTGCACTATTGAGGATTAAACGGAACTACTGAAATGGTCTTTGGATTAAAAGTTTGATTCTGAGTTTAAATCCTACATCGGACTAGAGCCCAGTGACCTTTGACTTTTGCCTTCGATTCCGGAGGGCTTAGGTTCGAATCCGGTCTTGGGTATGCACCTCCAATTTTCAGTTATGTGCATTTTAAGAAATTAAAAATCACATGTCTCAAACGATGAACAAAAAAACAACGTGAGGAAACAAACAACGTGAGGAAACATGCATACCTGAGAATTTTCTTAATTTTCTGCATGTGTGAAGTCTGCCAATCCACATTGGGCCAGCTTGGTGGACTAAGGCCAAACCAGTCTCATTCCGAGAGGAGACTCGAGCTCAGCAGTGAGCCAAATATGGGTTGATAATGATGATGATGATAGGTACTTACTTTAAGCATTCAGTTATTTTTATACTGAATTACAATAAAATATTATAAAGGGCTTTTCATGAAATATGGTGGTCCTCTTGAAGAAAACGCGTTTAAATAAGTAAAAAAAAATTATAATTATTGACATTTTTGTTTCAGGTCGGAGTATACCTACATAACAAATTCTTCATACTTTGATATATTAAATGGCTGTTAGTCAAAATAAAAGTAATAAACAAGATTTCATTTTATTACCCACCCTCCCACTTATTCTTAGGCAATATTACTTTCATAAATAAAATGTAACGGGTCATCCCCCGCTCCCGGCATCTTCTTAACGGTATAATAAGTATTAGAAGGTTGACATCTTGATTGATTCACGTGAGTCTTCTACTAAACAGGATCGTTGCCCCTCACCCCACTTGAAAAATTATTTGTAAGTTATACGAGACTTTTTATTAAGATCCGTCTCCCGTTATGAATGGAATATCTACTTAATTAAATAAAAAGACAAAGTGTGTCGTTCACGTCACTCAAATATAATAACACGGACGTTATTTTTGTATAATTGTGGTTTAAGTAAATGCATTAATTAAACAAAAATAACGTATTTTTTTTTTTTTATTGTTTACAAGTTAGCCGTTGACTACTATCTCACCTGATGGTAAGCGATGATGTAGTCTTAGATGGAAGCGGGCTAACTCGTAAGGAGGAGGATGAAAATCCACACCCCTTTCGGTTTCTACACGGCATCGTACCGGAACGCTAAATCGCTTGGCGGTACGTCTTTGCCGGTAGGGTGGTAACTAGCCACGGCCGAAGCCTCCCACCAGCCAGACCTGGACCAATTAAGAAAATCTCAATTTGTCCAGCCGGGGATCGAACCCAGGACCTCCGTTTTGTAAATCCACCGCGCATACCACTGCGCCACGGAGGCCGTCATTACAAGTAACAAAGGAATAAAATCAGTTTTTTTATTCTTCACTCCGTCCATCATTACACCCTGGACAGACAGGCAGTTTTGGCTTATCGCTATTATACGTTTTTTACCAGCATTTTTTTTGTAAAACAGAAATTCACGCAAATATAATCCTTCACTAGTTCATGATTAAATAAGTGCTTCCGTCAAGTTTTCTCTTTTCATATTTAATGGAATAAAACAAAATTTTACTGTAGGATGTACAATTTACAATAGCGGTATTTTATCTAAGCCGTTCTCTCTACTGAATTAATAATTATTCACTCATTTAGGTAATTATATTACTATTTAATTGCCTTTATTAATCTAAGTAGCCGATGAACACGCCTAAAGCGAAATTCAAATTAGGCAATGATTTTAATTAGATGATGTAAATTTTACTGGAAACTGCCTCCTTCGACCGAAGAAAAGCGGCGACGTTCAAATGAAAATAAATTAGGGATGCCTAATTTAAAGGGTTATAGAATTTACACAAAGTATGGTATTACGAAGCAAGGGTTTAAAGGTAAGCTTTAGTTTTCGTTTTGTTTATTTAAAAATACGTGTTATTAGAGCTAATATACCTAGGTGAAAAAAAGTTTATTAGGTAAGTATCTACCTACTGACTTTATGTATACGATACCAGGGCCTAACAAAATGTATGGGAAAGACGACTTAATCACGTGACCTGTCGATCATGAATGTCATTCTTAATTCATACATTTTTTTAATTTTCGAAGCGTTAACGTTTGTAGAAAAAGAAAAAGAGAATCGACGTGCTATATGGCTACAGGCCCAGCAGTACCGAGATACGTTTATTTCTCAGACCAATTACCTTCTATGGACATGTATCGCACTTAAATTCATTAAAAAAATTGCCTAAGTAGGTAGGTACGACATATAGTACCAGATCTCACATCACATAACAAATTCTCATAGAGTTTTCTTATGAAACCTTGAATTAACGCACGTTTGACTTATGGTGTATGGTGGTGAATGCGTTACGAAAAGTGTAATAGGGTGAGGCAAACGGTTATAAACAAACAATTACAAACTTTCATGTATGTATAAATGATTGTCATTATCAGTCCATTTTACTCAGGGTCGGGCGGGATCCGTATAGTAGAGGCGATATAGAGCTTAGACCCACCACGCTGCTCCAATTCACGCCGCATTTAAGCGCCAAAGTAAGTAATAATCGTCCGAGACGCTTAGATGGCTTGAGCCGGTGGTATAGCTGTATTGCTGTATTGCTGGTGGTGGTAGCCGTGTCCACTCTAGAATCGACATGTGCACACCCTAGGATTTTGGTCTACTGATATGGAATTCTATTATGATACTAATAAGACTTGATGTCGGGGGCCGCAACCCAGGAAATAATCCTAGATCCGCCAATGATTAAGCTAGTCAGAGCGGATTTGAGACCCAAGTAGAAATCTTAGGGGAACTGTCACTTTATGGAACATTCCTCAAGCAATAGTGAAAGGCTTTCGTTTTATTTATGAGTCCCTCTTTTCTCATGATTTGTGATTGTTTAGAAACGGTAGAGCTTATCTACTATATCTACTTACCCAGCGCCGGCCCGAAGTAAATTTTAAAATGGAGCGAGATCCAATTATGGCGCCTCTCCTGTTTGCTCCTAATAATATGTAGATACCTATACCAAATTATGAGTGTAAAGTAGGAATGAGACGCAAAGATCTCGACCATACTCTGGGTCAATTGAAAATCAGGCGCAGTACCGTCTACGGTTGACTAGGATTATCATTTAGGCGCTCTCTATGATTTGGCGCCTGGAGCGACTGCTCCGTTCGCTGTATGGACGGGCCGGCCCTGTACTTACCTACTTGTAAAAAAATTCAAAAACAATAAAATTGTATGTGACAAACCTTTTTTAATATACTATAGGTAACAAAAACAATATTCAACTCGGTGAGATCTTAGATTATAGGGAAATATACTCAGGGAAATCGTGTGTTTACTTATTATATGCACGAGTAGTAGATACCAACTTTACTGACACATCTTCCTATGAAGGTAGGTAAAATTTTATAGAAAAGTGTTCTACGAACAATTGATTCCGCCTTAGACATCTACTGAGACATACGGCATACCTACCTATCAACCGATTTCCACAAAACCTAGACAAACTGGACAATTATAACTAAATACCTCAGATTATTATTAAACTCTCTCTCTCTGCAGTCATTCCTTCATTATTGAAGATCGTGATCCTGGTAAGAACAAATTAGATGAAAACGGTTTCACTTTGACTTATGTGCACTTTTTCTCTAGCCCTACCCTAAGTATCCTATGTCTGTCTCCTGGTTCTAAACTACCTCCCCACAAATTTTCCGCCATTCTTGAGTTATAAATAGTGTAACTAACACGATTTTCTTTTATACCTACATATGAACTTTTTAACAAAATAGGCCTCTAGGTTATGGCCCTGAATGATTACGCTACGGCTAGTGTATTCTTGCTCGTACAAGACTGCCTTATTGGACAAATGGTTAAGTAATCTTTCCTGATCACTAGAAAATCCCAAGTTTTTTTCATTTCAATATTGTAAAGACATGTTTTTAATGTATAACCTTGAGTTACCTATGTAGCTAGGATTAAATGCTATGTTTAATGAGCCTATCTTAAATTTTAACGTCATTAAAATAATCGTAACAGTGACAACGTAAGCCTTCCTCCAGAATATCCCTTTTATTGTTTGGATATAAAGTGCTTTACAACTCTTTTTGATTGTAGCATTGACAACTTTAGTCGAGTCGAGTTTATTTTACGTATTCTTTATGTATCATCATCGCCCTTATATTAATTGCCCGCTACAGAACACTGGCCATCTTTCTCTTGCAGGAGCAAGGGTTCCTAAAGTTTACGACACACCACACTGCTTCGTTAAGAGTTGGTAGAGAATAGACAGTCATATTATCGCTAAAAAATATAAAATGCATCAACGTCTCCGAAATTTTCGTCTCCGAGCTGCTACTGAGAATTTCTCTTAAGAAAGCCAGACTCAACACAGAGAATTCAAACTCAGAAGCTCGGTAATAGGCAAACTGCCAAACGCGCCTTAGTCCGAGAAGAACCCAAAACAAACTCAGCTATTTGTCAGGGTTTTTTAATATTGATCAGCACTAACTTAGTTTAAATATTTGTAGGTACAAATAAAGACACATGCATTTACTTGTAATCATATAATATCAATCAAAAAGGGGCTATACATAAGCTTTTGACAAGACAAAAAAATACAATAAAAACAAGTAAAGTGCACTAAGCAATAGTTAGTAGATATAAAAAATTGTTTATAAATCTAATAAACATTCACGATGAGACATACTCAGGGTCACACGCAAATAGCTGTTTCCTTCATTTACGTCAAAGCACGCAAAAGTTAACAAACAACAACACTATAATCCATTTAAAAAAAGCACCCCAAGTATGCCCTTCATTGTAGGCACAAAAACATATCAAAAATATAAGTTTTACAAAACCGGAAGAAATCTCACTTGGTGTAATTTAAATATTGTTATTACATACAATTAAATATATAATATCAGCCATATTAAGAAAATGATACTCGCGTACCAGGTACGACTTTAACCCAAAATAGGGTAGTTGACTCGTATTAAAAAAAAACAATATTCATTTCATGGAATACGAGTCCGAAATATTATATTTTTTCAAATTTTCCAAACGTTAAAAACGCTGTCGTCCATTTTGTGACGTCACAATGTTACGTGAGGTACTAAACTTCAAACTTTTGTCGAACGCTGTTTGTAAAAGAATTTGTTAATGTGACAACTCATGAAACAATTGAAATACAGACCATCGTGGCTGACAGGCGTTTATGTATTGTCAAAAGAAAATATTTAAAACTTTTTTCAATCTCGTAGAACGATAATGAACAAATTAAGACCATGTAAAAAAGCGTCAACTAGCCTATTAGACAGACCGTAATTATTATATCGTCATAAGCGTCCCCAGTAATTAAGAGTATCATGTCCCAAAAGGTATATTTATTATTAAAAATAAACTTAACAGATTCTTTGTTATACTAGTGGTATTCAAACACATATATAAGATTATAAATAATCTAACATTATAAGCTTTTACCACGGGTTTCCATTTGTCTGCTGTCGAGTCCGGATTATAATCTGATGTTCCAATGACAATGACAAACTATTCACCATTTGTACACCAGTCCGACACAAAATATAGTACAGCTTGGCAAAAAAAATTAGAAACGGAACTATTTTCCTCTTACAACACTGTTCAACTTGTCAGTTGTGTCTATGATGTCAAAAGTCTCGGGATTATTTACGAAATTAATAGATTGTGGGAAATCAGCAGTGAACTAATATTATTGTGGCACAAGATGAATATAACAATCCGTAGTGGCACCCGCCAAATTATATATCACCTTTGTAAGAGATGTCTAGCAGAATTCGAAGCCAAAACGTTGTTGTCGGATCTGGACAATGTTTACCGAAGAACGGCTGAGATGACTGGTTTGTTATTATTTTAGAGTACTATAAATGTTGAGCTCTGAAGTAATTTACAAAATTTACATGTTTTTAAAGTTTTTAATAAGTGTTTTCGTAATTATTCTGTCGACTTTGAAGGTTATGTTGTTATGATTACGTTTACGTTTCTCGTGTTGGTGTTGCCATATTGTCGATAGTGTCACCCCTATTAATTTCTACTCTTTTTTGCCAGGTTCCATCACTAGAACATAATTCCAGCCCGCTAGCCAAAAAATGGGAACCGACTCTAATTGACAACTATAACTGAAGTATTTTTTTAAAATGTAACACCATATTAAAATTTGCAAACAAAAATAACAATTCACAAAATACAATGTTAACACTCATCCGTAAACCTAAACATCTTATATAAATGAACAATATCTTATATACGCACTGGTCTAAGGCACTGGTATAATGTGAAAACAAATTATTCACAAATAACCTATTAACAATGAAAATTGGTGGACTATTTTACATATGAAATAAATTTAAGGAGGTAATATTTTATTCGAGTAATTTTTATACGACAACTTAGCAATTTATTTTAAGTTGTACTAATATACTAGTGTCGATTTAAGATCCTCTGGATTTGTTTATTTAATACTAAACTGCTAGTTGGTGTTTTTTCACATTTAACCATTTACACTTAAATACAATATGGCTTTGTAAGAAACGACTTGACAATGTAAAACAAAAATTTATACATATATCATAATATTCGTAATAATATTCCATTGAGTGAGGTAATTCGAGTTATAATCCTAAGTATTCTAGGTTCATACTCATATAATTTATAAAAAAGATTAAGAAAAGGTATATAACCGCCTTCATACTAATAAACAAACATAACAAGACTGTTCTGACTTAAATCACGTATATTTAATTAAAAAAAAAATTATTCAACCTTAAAAGAAATAATGCCATTAAACGTATACGTCATACGTTAAAAAATAAATAACATGGATTTAATAAATTAAATAATTTTTGTTTGTCTCCATATGGCAAAAATACAGTGAAAATATTATATCCCTGTCAGAACAGCCTTCTAATCGTGTAGCAACCTTACTAAATATTTGTATAGTAAAAAAATATAATAAAAAGTTTTACATAATAACTCATACAAACAGCCATTTTGTAAAAAAAAACTACATAATGCATAATTACTACCAATATTCGCTGTTGTAGCGAGATTATTAACGTTTATGCGCTATACAAACAATTCGACCAGGCAATAATATAAGTTTATTATTAATAAAATAAATACAATAAATATTAGGCACGTAAAATAAACCTATTTGTACAATTAAGATCAGATACAGATAGTAAAATAATAAAAAGAAAAAATGAATTCCACTCAGATGAATTCCCGGGCGTCTTTTGGTAATAAAATATTTTCCCAGTCGATTATTAGATAGCTGAATATTCAAGAAAAGTTTGTATTAATTTGTCCGATCGATTATTATTAAATAACTGAATCTGCAAACAGTTATTCAGCCATAATTTGCTTCAGCCTATTGTTCAATTACTGATTCTGCAAGCAAAATTATTCAGCCAAACTTTGCTAGATAATAAATTTATTGTTCAATAACTGAATCTGCAAACAAAGTTATTCAGCCAAAATAAGCCCGGTCGATTGTTAAACGACTGTTACTGCAAACAAAGTTGTTCAGCGAAATCCCTTGGGGTTAAAATGATGCATGTTAAGGTGATAGGCGAAAGTGAGAAACGCGGTGCGATAATCGAATACAAGTAGAAAGAATTCACCCAGCCACTCTGTTGGGGTCATCCTTTCTACGGACTCATGTCAACGCGGCCGCATGAGCCGCTCGCACTGCGCCAGTAGAAACTTCTTCTGTTGTTCGTCGTACAGGAATATCACTTTGCCGGAGCCCGAACTCGGGAACATTCCCAGAAGCTTCTTTTTAGCCGTCGGTATGTAAACACCTTTCGCGACCGCTGTCGGCACTTCGGGTATCTCCGACCACAAGTACGTCCACACTATCTGTAGAAATAATTAAAATAATCTAAATATATAAAACTCAAGGGTGACTGACTGACATTGTGATCTATCAACGCACAGCCCAAACCACTGGACGGCTCGAGCTGCAGGTAGCATGCCAAATTTCATATTATGACGTAGGCATCCGTTAAGAAAGGATTTTGATCAATTCTACCCCCAAGGGGGTGAAAGTTTGTATGAAACTTTGTCAATTTAACTCTGGTTTTAAGATTTTACTCTGGATTAAACCATAGGCTACTTTTCATTCCGGAAAAATCCATGGTTCCCGAGGGATTTGTGAAAAAATAAATTTCACGCAAAGTCGCGAGCGTCCAGTAATTGAATATATGCCATAATATAATGTTAGTGTCTCCACTAAACATTCTTTATAAACGAATCGCCATTAAATTAAGCCTCGACGTCATACATTTAATCTCAGTCCATTTGACTAGTCTTTGCGACTAATTGAGGGGAAGAATCATATTTAAAAATATTATTTGCACAGAGTTCTCGCTCCCTAAAGTCTAAAGCAACATTTATTTTTAGATTAAAATTTTCCGTACAGAAAAACTCATCTAAAAAATAATACACTTACATGCGTATAAAAAAAATTTCAAAAAAATCTTTCCATATTATACGTTTTCATCGAATTTTATTTTAATATGTTGGAAAATGAATCTTTTACCTGCCATCCGCCGAAGACATTATTCTTCTCAAGGTAAAGCAATCTCTTGTCCGTGCACATGACCACCTCCTTAGCCGGTATCACCCACACGTGGGCTTCGTATGTATCGGTACTTACGAATTTACCCTAAAAAGAATTCAGAAATCTATACTACGATCAATGAGATGAGATACATAATGTAAACTATCATTCACGGGTACAAGATTTTATGTTTGCAAGATTTTAACAAACTTAATACTTCCCAATGTAGTTGTAGTTGTCTGTATTGGTCAAAAATTATTAGACAAGTCCGAATAAGCCGTATTTAAGTATGTCAAGAAAATCAATAATTTCGTTATTGTTTTTTGCTTTAGCAATTTATTCCCTTTTTTTATGACCTAATCCCCAAAAATCGCCATTTGATAGGAAAAATATTTGGATTTTGGAGATTATCATATTATTATTATCAATTCTGGACCTGTCAATGTTGATTTATGTAAAAAATAAGTACATGCATTTAGGCAAAAGTTTATTTTAGCAACAAAACCAAACGCCAAAGTCTAACTTGGTCCTCTATTAGTAGTACCTTTTCGAGTTCCGATAGCATCTTGTACCCCTCAGCCTGCAGCCGAGAGTACGGGCGCACGCCGGCGTCGGGCGCCAGGTAGCGCGCCGCTCTACGCTTCGTCACCTCTTCGGACAAATCAGCCGCCCTGATTCAGCCAATAATGGAACTATATTATCAGTCACACTTATTCTCGTATGCATTCAAATCATAAATACGAAGTAAATTATCATTTATTTAATTTAGTAAATTTTATTTTTGTCCGCTTAAGGAAACCAATGATTCAATTCAGCATGCAGAACATCATCATCATCATCATCATTAACAATCCATATTCGTCTCACTGTTCAGCACGAGTCTCCTCTCCGCATAAGAGTAGCTAGGCTAATACGACGCTAGTCTAGCTAGATAATTGAGAAAATTCTCAGGTATACAGGTTTCATTCACCATTTGAGAAACGTGATATTTAATTTCTTAAAATGCAAATAATTCTCAAAAGCCTCAATAGCTCAACGGTAAGAGAGGTCGGACTTATCACCGAGGGGTGGTGGTTCCATCACCGCCACGTTGGTCTATTGTCGTACATACTTGCTAGAAAAAGTTACCACCTTTTACTAGTAGGTATAGTATATATGAAACTTTATGTCCGCGTTCTGGTAGCTACTAGCGGAACTGCGCAGCTATTATAATCCCGCTGAAATATTTTCGGACATTGCACAGCCATACGCCATGTTGTCAGAGTGGACTCGAAGTTTGTTGTATACTTTATTCATGTGCCTGCAATAACTACGGCAACCAAACCATACCCTTCATAGCGAAACACAATGACGCTGATTGGCGGAGAAATAGGTACGGCGGTATTATTTCCTCGGTTGAAATTACTAAAATTAGCGCCATTTTTTTTACTCAATGATTTCAATGATACTGGATATATACTGAATGATTTATTAAATAATCTAAAAAATATAATACATATGTACATACATATTATATGCATGTTAGGACGTGTGGCCTTAAAATTAAAATCTGCTTCAGTACTAAGCATGCATGTTTAGTATGGTACCTACCAATTTGTAGCTTTGGCAACAATTGGCACAACTAGAGACCTAATGATAGCATATTTCTTTGGATTTGATGAAATCAAAATTTACACTTTAGTTATTATAATATTAGTTAGCAACTTCCAACCTAGTGAAACTAATAATTTATCTAGGTCATTTGATATCAAATAAAAGCAAATAATACAGCGGGGTTAATTACATTCTAGAAATAACTATTCATTTACAAATACAGTAATTATGTACATTAAAAGTATCTACACTGTACATCTATGACTACATCGTGCCCTAAACTAAATTTACATCACCTAAAGCTTACTTCTAAATGTCATTTTCATTGAGAACCTTCGAACAGATGTGAGTAGTCCGGAGGTAAAGTCGACGAATCCGCCGACCGGTCGCACGATCAGTCCGACGGCGCCGCGCCCCAGGCCGCGCACGAAGCCGCCGGCGCCGCCCGCCTGTGCGCCCTCTAGCGGCCGCGTCACTACGCCGCGCACGCCCTCCACTACACCCTACCGCAATACGCTGACACTCGCATGCAACTACTTACTAGCATCCGCTTTATTGAAGCTTCAATAAGGATGGATTAAAAGCCTAAAAGATTCAAATGGTTCAAATCCAATGCCTATACCTGTCGGCACAAGTATCTCTAGACGAAAGAAAGACAAAAGTTGACCAGTAACGACATAAGCTTTTGGGCGAAAGAGAAAACGATATTTTAACTTCGTCGTAAAGCCGTAGGTTGACATTTATCTCTTTCCCTTCTCAAGATATTTCGTTGACGCATCCGCTTGACTTAGGAGTCCGGCGCCATTTTTCTTTTATTATAAAACCTTATTTTACTTGCAACGGCATTTCGTAGAGTTTTTAGGTGTCAGTCATCCGACATCTTTAAAACCTTACGAGATAGTATGACGGGGATATTCGAGATGACAGTAGTCCACATTTTTTTAAGGAAACATACGTATAATACTGATATAGATTTTAAAAAGCAAAATTGAGTATTTCATTGTTTCCGATGTTTCGGACCCGTTTCCGAGATCACAGTATATGCCTACATAAATAAATTGCTCCTTTAAATTTTCCCAAATTATCAAGTTGAGTGATCATTATCTTACTTAGTGCAATAATTTCATTGCCGAATCATTTCACAGTCCTTCTCCAAAATGCACCTTGCATCTACACGATACAAACTCATAATAAATCAAATTCATCTACTTTAAACCCTCCACCTCTTTTAGTCTATTAAAAAGTATTTTTTCTAAACACTGAAAGCCACACCGCTTATCAATTTTATGGTGTTTACAAAGCAAAGTGAAGCAAGCATCACATTGTTAAACAATAACAATCATAATATAACAAATTCCTCTATAAGCTTAAAGTATAATAGGCCCGCTAAAGTCCACGCCAACAAGACATTGGGAACCGGCAACCAGTCAAGGCAACAAGCGATAAGGCATGCACGGAGTTCGCTATCACCTTTTGACAGCGTCAAAGGAGCCCGACGCGAAATCAACGACGCCAGCGGTGGGGCGGGCCACGAGCCCGACAGCGCCGACGCCCAGACCCTTAAAGAACCCTTCCACGCCCTGCTCCCGAGCACCCTCTATGGGCTTCGTGAATACACCCGTTACTCCATCCACGACTCCCTGTTTTTGTCATTAAACAATTTTGAATAAAGACGTTCTTTCGTATTACGGTAAAATTACTGTTCCATATTTTTACCTTATGGCAGTATAACACTAGATAAAATTAAAGGCTAAGTTACACAAGAAGTTTCCAAATTCTCGATTGAAGCTGAATTGTTCGAAAAGAGCCTTTTTTGAATTGTTCTCTCCTGAAGGCGTCAGGCGTCAACAACAAATCGGAGTTTAAATATCGCTTTGTTTTTCATTCCGGGGGGTCCAAAGGGAGACATTTTCAATTCCGCCTTCGATTCATTCAACATTTCAAAAAATGTTGAATTTGCAAGTGGAAGGACACAAGTAGACAAAGAGGAAAGCCAAGGTAGGAGATTGGAGTGTGTAAAAGAGGAGGTGAATGTAAAGGGAATGTATAATGAGATTTCGAGCAATAGAGACGACTGGAGAAGATTGACATATTTTGCCAACTCCACATAAGAGGGAAAGGAGATGATGATTTAGGCCTACTGGAAATAAACGGTAGCTCGCGTAACTCTTCCTGTTTAACTTAATTAGAGCAAATATCCTTGTGATAACTTAGCCTTAATACGGTAGAATTTTTCTTTTAGAATTCAAACTATAGTATAACTACAAATTCACATAGCTTGAGTCATTCATCTTTTTCCATTTCGTTTTTCAATTTATAATATGAAGGCAAAACAAACATTTACTTTTTACGAATAATGAATACATAATATTTGGTTTAATATTGGTACATTTGGAAAAAATAGTTAATTTGTGTAACATTTAATTGCGAAAAATATCATAACATACCATAACGAGCCCCTTTCCACTTCTGGCAAGGCCTTCTTGCAGATTAGCAGGTGGTTTGTTGATGTTATCCCTACGACGTCGCTGGTAGTCCTAACAAAGGAAAGAGAATTAATTGTGTAGTTATCTAAATAACATTAACATTATATCATTATATCATGATAACATTATATCATGATCTAAATGTAAGGTTGCCTGGTAGACAACGCTATTAAGCGATACAGTTTTTTTAGAATTCATTTGTATTCGACATCTTCTATGTCGCTGTTTCATTTGTTTCTATGTTATTGAAGTGTAAAAATAAAGTTGATTCCATCTATACTTTATGAAAATGAAAATATAATGGTATTTCATAATTATTATACACCTTTTTAACGGCCTACTGCAGGTTGTCACACCAAAGTGTCTTTACTTTGAATACAATTACCTGAAATTGTGATGGAGTGATAAAAAAGAACAGCAAACAATAAAAAGAAATATTTTCTAAATGCTTTTTACTTTGACAGTTTGTCTATTACGGGAAGCCTGAAGTAACATTGCAGACTTTTTTCATTATCAAATCAATTGTGAGGACCTCCTAAACAAAAGATTCTAGCAGTCAGAATCGCGGTCTAGTAAATATACGAGTAGTTGACAATAATCACCTTATCCAGCGACAGCGCAGCGAGTCCGTGCCCCATGGCGCCAGTGATTCTGGAAACCGCGCCCGCCGCGCCGCCCACCGTGTGCCCAACCAGCGAGCGCACGCCCAGCATCAGGCCCTCGGCGAACTCGCCCGGCCCTTGGATCGCTCCCTATATCGTAATAATAATCTTAATTTTTGAAAAAAAAAAAAAAAGAAATCATCTAAAATTTATAAAAAGTAATTATTAATGCGAAGCTGACTTAACTTGATTATATCGCTTGTCGTATTTACGTCTTACCCGCCCGCCACACACTGCACGAGTAGCGTGGAAAGTTGCAAGGGAAATGGGCAGAGACGTTTGGTGGCTACGTTAGTCGTTCTGCAGCATTTCATAGCATTCGGCCTACATCTAATTGTCGGTGCGAGCGCGAGTCAAAGGACTATTACGACGCGTCGCGATTATTCGAGCTAATAAAACTATGTGTAGATAAACAGGGCGACATCGCGACTTAATCAACTCACGGGAGCAGAGGCGTACTTACTATTATCCAGATAAAACTACAATTGATGATAAAAATTCAAAATTCATTTATTTCAATTAGGCTCAGTTTACAAGCACTTTTGAAAGGTCAGGTTTATGTCATAATTTAATTTAATCTAATGATGGTAATAATAGTCCTTAAACATAAACTTAAAATTAAAGTTACGAGGGTCCAAACGCGCCTTGGTCCGACAAGAGCCCACAACAAACTCATATGAAAAGAACTACTTATCCCCTCCCCCATTTATGAGCGATTTTATGTTTGCCGGGTTAGCTATATAGACCATCATCAAATATCGTTAACGTCCAAACTTATTAGGCGTTAACATACGTAGTCAGTTACCTACCTGGAATGGTTCATAGAAGAGATCTTCCACGCCCTTCTTCAAGCCGATAACTAAACCGTACGGGTTGCCGATCACGTCCAGTCCGAGCACCAGCACGTACAGCTGTTTCAGTGCCTGGCCGGTGTAGTGACTTTGCGCTTGACCGATCAGCTCCTTCTGTGACAAGAACTCGTAGTTCCTTTCGTAGTAAGACAGCCTGTGGGACACAATAACACCGTTCAAACGATTAAATAAGAGGAAAAAAAATTAAAAAAAAAAATGGATAAAACAAAAACAATGATTAGAAATTTATTTTGTTACAGTAATTACAGTATAATGGAAGCTCGCTATAGTTAATTAGTTAAAGCGTATTTTCAAAAATTGACTTTTTTCTTACTTTTATTTTTATTATACGAAATGCAGTAAAGCTGTTGTTGAAATAATAATACTTATATTCACATCACAATTGATTGTGATCATAATGCCTGCCATTGTTAATTTTTCTAAAACGTCATTTAGAATACATATCATCCACATAAAATATGTTACCAGTAAGTTCTTTCTTATGTTAAGCCATATTCTTATCAACAGACAAGTCTTAAACTGTATGGTTTCGTATAAAGTAAGTTGTTTATTTGTTTATTAAGTATATTTTAGAAACACAATATCAATTATTATAGAAACCGGTCGTTAAACAATTGAAAGCACATGTAAGGCGTATTGTACTGCGTATACTCACTTGAAAACGACATCGTTCATATCTGTCAGAGTAACGCCTATACTCTGCAGCACTGTGCCTACGAAGGTGGGCAGTTGTGTCGCTCCGCCCAATGAAAACGATACGTGCACCTAACAAACATAACAAAACTACTTTACTCGTGTAAATGTAAAACGCAGTGAAAGGAGATGGTCCAAAATTGTATGGAGCCCAGGATCAGTCATTGTACCCTAGCGAAAATAAAAGAAGATATATTTTTTTACTATTTTTGATTATACAAATCTACGAATTTACTTTAATTCTTTCGAAATAATATTCATTATATCCAAAGAAATGCAACATTATTAGGGGAAAAATGGCGGATAGATGACGTTTTCAATGCAGTAATCGATTTGACGTTTGCTGTCAATTGTCATGTCATAGTTGCTCTATGGGCGCTAACTTGATATAACTTAAAAACTTGGGTTTTTATTTTATTATTTTTTTTTAATTTAGTTAGATTTACTCTTTTTAATGTATTTTAATAAAATCCTTGTATTTTTTACGGGGTACAAGAGTGGACCTGAAATGGACCATCTCCTTTGCCTGTGCAACTTGATGTGAACGATAACTATAAGTATTATGTATTCTGTGCAATAAGGCTTCATTTTTGAAGGCGTCATTCAGCCGGTGATGAAGCAAGCTATGCTCAGAGAAACTGTGTGATCAAACCAAGGAAATTTTTCAACATCGCACTAATATTATAAAGGCGAAAATTTGTGTAAAGTGTTTATGTTTGTTCCTCCTTTGCGCTGTGGCTATTGAAGCGATTTGGCTGAAATATTTGGAATAGAAATAGATTTTACTCTGGATTAACACATAGGCATTTTCGGAAAAAGCCATGGTTCCCGTGGGTTTTGTGAAAAACTGAATTCCACGCAGGACTAATACATAGTTCGACTAAATTTATTGAGAGTAAAAGTATCGCCAAAAAATCTCTTAAACTTCTGATTCCGAGAAAAAGTTAATGTTTGTTTACACAATACACAATGCATACCTTGAGTGGTGACAAATGTAAGTTATCATAGAAGTTTTTCAAGTCTGAAGCAGCGCCCATTGCTGCTAACGCTTCTAACGGTTGTCTTGCTTTTTCGATATCGACTTCGAAGGCATCCAACTGTAAATAAGTCAAGTATTTGTTTTTAGTCACTAAGCCTTTTTTTATTAAATAAATAATTTTTATTAGTTTTTAACTCTAATTAAACGATTACTTGTGCATTTAGAATCAGTCTCTCAATACAAATTGAGAATTTTAAGCAGATATAAATAGATCACTAATCGCTCAAATGTCCCAAAAATATCCATTAGACGATGAAAACGGAAAATTAAAAAAACTAAAATTAGAGCTCGGAAAACGGAAAATTAAAAAAACTAAAATTAGAGCCCGATGAAGTTTGTTTTGTTTATTGAAAGAGTTCATACAAAAGTTTCTATTTTTCAGCCGAACTACTGGATTTCTTTGATATATATTTTTTCTGTAAAGTATCCTTGTGTCATAAAACTAAGCAAAAATTTCATATTCTAATCAGTCAAGCTGGTTTTTTTAGTTTTAGAGAACTAACATTTGATAGGGCATTTGATTTTTATATAAAAGAAGATAATCTCACAGCCTCTTGTTCGGTGGGCAGCTTCTGCGGGAACATGCCCATGAGAGCGTTGATGAGCCCCATGTCCACCTTCACGTGGAACTCCTGGATCAGCACCTTGTAGTACTTGTACTGCCGCACTTTGCTGTGCTCCATTATACGCTCCACTATCGACACCTCGATAAATGGCTTCGTACCTGTGATCAAAGGCTAAATTATGATTTGTTATACCAAATAGGCTCTAAAAGTTTATTTTGTTTGTTTATTTAATTTAGCATATATGAGAGCTTGTCTGATAATATATAATTTAGTAGAGTGAAGACATAGTCCTGTTTATGCTATATTTCTATTGCGTGCCACTGTCAGGATTTGGATAAAAGAAAGACTTGAAGTTAAACACTGTTTAATGTATACACAAGATACCCGAACCGTTGCGTTACGAAATCAACGGATGACTAACTTAAAAATGCATGTGCCAACACGCGTTGGAAATAACGCTGAGTTGGCATGCCAATTAGGGCAATTAATTTTTGTAATGTACTGAACACGCACCGGCGGGGTCGTCGTTGGCGACGGACTTGGGCGGCGGCACGGGCGCCAGCACGACGGGGAAGGTGGGCAGCGGCAGTTGCTGGTCGACCTGCAGGCGGTGCAGGCGCGCGTGCAGGCGCCGCGAGTGCGCCGTCAGCCCCAGCGCCGCCCACACGCCCGGCGAGTGCGTGCGCCGCACCAGCCGCTCGTGCGGCCGCAGCAGGCTCATCGTGGCGAAGTCTATCTGTATACACAACAATAATATTAGATTATGAATCGGTTGACGGCCATTAAAGCACGAGTTGCATTTTTGTGATGTAGCCTTTTTATTCGTTTTCCATACCACGAAATCTGGGTAACATTTGTCGTAAATTTTCCGCGAGTTAGAAAGTAAAATATTGATGGTTGTGTTTGTAGCACTTTCCAATATATCCGGGGGAGTTTGTTCCATATCAGAGTCAGTCATTTTGCTAAAATTGCACCTAAAATATAAATATATTTTTAAGTGTATTTATTTGTACAAGGAAAGATTGGCACTCAGTACTAAGACGTGGACTCTGAGTGGAGAAAAAGAAAGCAGACGCTTTAGAAATATGGTGCTGGAGACAACTGCTACAGGAGGAATAGCAACGGATTATGAAGCTTACTACAACCCTTGATATGATGACCAAGGCTACTGTCATGTGACGACGAAGAAGAATCGCGATGTGAAAACTAAGGTGCGTAATGCGTGATATTATTTTTATTAATTGTTATCTACACTATTTTAGTTGGTTTATTGTGAATATTAATTAATGTTAAATACTACTTAAGCATTAGTAGAGAAGTACATAATGAATTAATGCGTAATTGATTTTAGCAATTTCAATTTTGTCAACACGAATACTGTTTGTCAAATCTGTGATTGTTTTAAAATTATTTTTATTTAATTAACCATTTCTGAGATGAGATGTAAAAGGACATCTAATACCAATTAAATCTGACAAAATATGATGATTTTATGTTGAAAAGATTACAGTCATACTAATTAGTGACACTGTGGAGAAATATTGTAAACAAATAAGTTACAACAGATAGCATACCTCTGTTTTTTCGTCGATTTTCACACGTGACGACACCTCAGTCTCTTTATTACTGTCGAGAACCATTTTTTCAGTTTGGTATTTTTGGTACGCCTCCTCGATCTGTATTGCTTTTGGGCCTTCGATTTTTTTATACCGACGAGAACCGAGTTTACATTGTTCCCATATTATACCAGAGCTGTAAAATAATAAAATTTAAACTTTATATTAATTATACAAATAATTCAGCTTCGCCTTATTGCACAAATAAAACACTCGTGTTACAATGGCGTTTCATGACATTGGCATAAATAACTTTTTGTATATGAATATCTGTGGCTTAAAAATGTAGAAGTGAAGACTCCACGTGGAATTCTTTTAAATTCCACCCTCTACGTGATAAACCTCTGTACATGACTAATATTTCATTTTCGAGATCCAAGAAGCGATGAAAGGATACGACAATAGTACATCGGAATATGGAATCAAGGTTATCATGTATTGTCGGGCTTATTAATCGTTAAAGGCTTTAAGACAAACATAACGGTAAGATCTAACATTTCGAAGGACCACAGAATAAAAGTTAATAAATATTTTGACCTAACATATGAACTAACTAAAAAATACTATGTAGTACGTATATACGCCGTAATAGTAGGTGCGAGAGCATTACCAGCAAAATCTTAATAACTTGCTTAAAGACCTTGGCCTATCTAGAACTGCAGCAAGTTCTATATTAGAACGGGTATCTAAAGGTGCTCTACTAGGATCTTACCAAATTTGATGAAGCAGGGAGAACTACACGAGCTGAAAGGGGCAGTGTTAGTTAACTGTCATGGACGTCCTTAACCCTAAACCTTAAATCATAAAATCCGAGGCTCTGCTCGGAGTTTTTTTTCTCTACCACACGATGGACCCGCACGGTGAATCCATGATATGCTAAGATATTCATCTCTTACAATTTACATCAAAGTAGATACATACTTGGATATGCTGACATAGAGAATCTCCGTCAATTCAGGATCGTTAACAAGAGACAGACCAAGGCCGTGCATGGCTAGGACAAATTCAGTGTGAACTTGTTCCGCCTCGCCGATAGTGTGCGCTCCACTCGCCAAGATGGGATCGTCCGTAAATAGTATCACCCTTTGTAGTCCATCCAAAAAGGACACCCACCATATACGCTGGGTTTCGTTAATCCTAAAAAAAGTTTTAAAAATCAATCAAAGATTGCCATTTATATATATTTCGTATATACAAACAATATTTACCAAACATATTTCTCACCCGCGTAGTTCCCGTTCCCGTAAGGATACGGGGGTAAAATATAGCCTATGACACTCACAATAGTGAAAACCTATTTTAAAAATTCTTTTACCACTACTAAACGTGTCTTAGTAGTGGTAAAAGAATTTTCAAAATAGGTTCAGTAGATCCAGAGATTACCTAGTACATTATCACAAACTTTACCTCTTTATAATATTAACATAGAAAACATAAATGAATGCGAATGAACGTATAATTATTTCTCTTTACAATACGACGTCGTTATCATGTCTTTCACTCAATAGACACTACACATTCAAAGTGTATGTATATGTGGAATGTCAATTAATAATAATTTAGGAACATACAGTATATTAATGTACATACATAAAATCTCCGATGCCATCTTTTCGCAAATCATTTTCGATTTCCTTCCGTTTGTGTCCCTCAAACAAAAGTATCCGTGGGCCGGCAGGATTGTCCCAAGTGTACAGCATTTGATTCATTGACGGTAGTTTTCTACAAAATCATTTTGAGAGAAATAAAAATCAATGTAAAGTATAATAATTTTTCACAGACATATAAGGGATCACTAGTAGTTGTTTCGAATCGACCTCCATCTCTATTTGTCTTACACAATACTATAGAAAGAGAAAGATAGAGGTAAATACGAAACTCGCACTTGCGAGTTTTACGAGTTCAAGATATGGTTACAGAATAGCACTACTCGCAGAATAACACTAATCGCAGTCAAGGGCTAAGTTGTCATGTGTTATCGCCGCGTTAACCGCTTTTAAATTTACATGTTTTTAATAAAAGTGTAGGAAATAGTGGTCTGTGACGGATATGACGTCGCTCTATCTCGTGTTGGCTTCAGTGTGCTCGTGGCGTTCGAGCCGTCCACATTTCTTGTTGTGTAGTTCTTTATGGGTTACTTGGGATAGGCGGGGGGAGTGACTTGAGTGGAAAAGGGGAGAGTTTGATATCAGTCAAAGGATGCTTTAACCCTGCACTCATCATTCACAAGTGCGTGACTCCATTCAAGGTCATTCTCTGCCATTCTAGAGTCTTATTTTGGTTACAGTTTCATTTGTTAATTAAGTTGTCCTGACAAGTGTTGTGAATCACCTTTGTTCGACATTAGTTTTCATATATTTGTAATCACTTTTTAGTCCTATAATACATGGACTAAAAAAAGCAACTTAGGCAATTGTTAAGGAGTAAACTGCAAAAGATTAGCAAATAAAACGTACCGAACATTAACGTTTTCCTTCTCGTAAACGTTGACGCTGTGCGGCGTGTAGTTCACGAGCAGTGCGGGCGCGTGTCCGTCCCTGTACTGGCGCACCGTCACGTACGTGCCGCCTTCGCTCAGCTGCACCTCGACGTGCAAGCCGCCGAACTGCACGGATACAAATCAGTTCAAATTAAAAAAAAAAAAATTATACTGTTCCGGATTCAAGGTGGGATTAATCTTATACTGAGTGTCCCGTAATTAAAAGATAAAATTAAAGTGGGAAATACGTCAGCTAATTAGCTAAAACTAATTTGATTCAAAAATACATAGGGTAACTAAGTTATACTTTTTTTCGAATAATAAAAAAATATCCATCTTGAATCTATTTTTTTTTTTTGATTAATTTATAATTTAATAATTTTAAAGATCTTATTATAGTTAAATATTGCAGATTAAATTGCCAATGTATATTATTTTTGCACGCTTTATATTAGCTTCACATTACGTAACTATGTAAGAAAGACAAATCTTGGAATCCTAATTTTACCCACTTCCCGGTATTCGATTAGGATGAAATCTTGCACACGCTCTAAGTTCTGATGACGTCACGTGACTTAAAGCCAATATTTTTATTTTTTTTAACTATTTAAAGTTATTATAAATAATATTTAGCTTGTTTTGTAGCTTCTTGCTTTGAGTGCAATAAATTGTGTTATTTCATTAAGGCCAACATTTTAAAAAACTGATACACTTATCAAGGTTTGTAAATTGGTATACAACTTCTGTCACTTGCTTGCCGAATTTTCAATATAAAAAAAAATTAAAACAGTGCACATTTAAGTTTTTTCTCCAAAATGTTTTACAATTTCACAATATATCATTTTATTTTGTTAAGTAAAAAAAGTCTTACTTCATTGTCAAGCTTCAGACAAACACTGTGTTGCTCTGTGTAGAGGAATGGCGCAGCGGCTTTCGAGGTTCCGTACACTCGTAACAACAATAACTTGTCCTCCTTCTCAACAATAGGCCACAGAGGCGCGCTGGAATTTTCCTCGACCTGAAATCCACAAAAACACAAAATATTTTTTTCTCAAAAACCTAAAAGGAGAATAATAAATGAGGCTAACAATATTTTACCTTTTGCCACGGATCTCCAGATCTGTGAAGTTCTTGGTATTGAAACGGAAACGGGCATTCGTTGATGATGAGGAAAAACGGAGTAAATATAACCATCTTCGTCAAACTGTTGAATGTCAATTGATTTGTCACAGCCACCTAAAACGTTATTAAGACATATTATTGAAATTCTTTAGGCACAATAAACAAGATTATAAAATTAAGACAGTATATCCCCATGTAACGCAATGCAATACAACACAGTAATTGTGGAATTTGAACTGAATTTACAAAACCCCACAGTACATTTCTAATGGCAGCTAAACATTAGTCTATGTGATGCAGCTTTGCTGTATTTCAAATTACTCTTAGTATATGGTGAACTAATAGCCAAGATGAAGCCTCAGGCGTATTGTAGGTTATGTTTTTAGCGATGTGCGATTCTCCAATAGGTCATGACGATGGCTTAAAATTAAGTCGATTTTCATTTGTAACTTTTGGTAAAAAAACAATCGGTTTATATTACATTTCTCAAAAAACTATACTAATAACAAACCGAAGTTTCCAGATTTCAATCATGCGTCATATCCGCTTCCGACTAGTTTACTAATGTATAAATACCTGATAAGTTCTGCCTTCATTCCGGCACGTGACCACTCCAGAACTGCCGGGTACATCCAGGGAGAACTTATCCGACCATTCTCCGAACTCTACTCTGATTGCAGCCTTCTTTTTGCCGAAGAAATTCTTCGCACGGAACGAGAACAGTATCGGCTCTTTGTAGTCTTTTGGATGGAAGATAACGTTGCCTGTTTCATCCACATTCTATAATAAAAATGCATTATTTTATAAAAATTGTTCATATTGATGAAGATCATTTGTTTATCCGGAAAAAAAATGATTTTTTAGGTATTTTATGTAAGCTGGGAATTTTAAAATGTCCAAGTTCAATTTAGTTTTGTGAATGAAAATTAATATTGTTAGACAATTTGAACCATCGTAAATGTTATCTTTTAAAAAGCTTTCTTGTAATAATACGCTATTTTAATTAAGCAAAGCCATAAATAAGCCTTAAACCGCATAACAAATTTAACTTTAATTGCCGAATAAAATATATATGGTAGATACGTAAGTGATCAAGATGGTAGCTATCTTGGAAGAGGTTTATTCCATCTATGTCTCTTACTGTTTTTACGAACCACCTTATCGAAATTGACGGTAAATCTCTGGCAATAATGTGGTAACTAACCACAGAAAAGCCTACCAAGGTTTACCAGATCTATGCCAATTTACAAAATGTAAATACTTATATTAATATCTGAGGCCTAGCATGGCGCCACAAGATAAGTTTTCTTCTCAGAGAGATAGGCAAACTTCTCGCGCCACACACAGAACTTGGAATTAATCCCAAGATTATGAATTAATTATTTATGTGTTGCTCTATTATGAGCCAGCCAGATAGATTTAATTAGAAAGAGTTTTGTGATATTTTATATTGTAACATCGTAGATTAATTTAGATACAAAGTTTGGTATCATATCTTAACTTCTAAAAATAAAAATTAACATTAAAAACAATACATGCAGCACATGCAGTTATATCGGGAAAATATTAAAATATGTGAGTTAAAAAGCTTTTCTAACAATGAAGAATCGAATACAGGCATATCCCTAAACTACAAATTAAACCCCCACATTTAGTAAGGCTACATTTACATTGGCGCAGAGTTGAAGCGAAGATCATGTTTATTTTTTATTTTATCGTACTTTGTATTATTTAAATAAGAGTATGGCGAAGTGACGACGCGCAACTAAGCAGATTTCTTAGTGGAGCAGATTGTCAAATCCCGCACAAATTTGAACGTTAATAAATCGAGTTAGAGTTCAGTATCCTTCAAAACGTTAAAACATATCGCGCAACTTGACTTCGACTATGAGCCAATGTGAATGGAGCCTAATTGTACATTTATATTAACATACAATCCCCGCTGATTATATTTTATATAGTTAAACTAATGTGCATGTCCACAGGACACCAAATTTTGATTAAAACATTTCCCAATAAATCTATGTGTTTCTAGTATTTTGTTTGCACTCACCGGCAAACACGATGTATGGCGTGTAATAAATTTACTGCAACGAGAATGTTTTATCTGCAATGTAGATAGATCGTACAGCCAGGATACCGACATTTAACATGATCTAACTAAATTAACCCAAACTATCAAAAATTCTTAAGTCTAATTACACATTTTTGTGCGTATATTTGCTATACTTGCACTAATAAAAGCCTTTTAGGATTACTGCTAAGAAAATTAGTAGAAGATGTCGTAACGATGCAGCAAAAACAAATAAAATTATTGAAACCAAAAAAAAAATAATGCAATGTTTTAGGATGATTGTTAAAAATTTTAAATTCATAAGCCAATTAGTTTGTAGAGAAAACCAAGAGGAGATACGTCAGCCAAAATAAAATAAAATACACTAAATTAGTGTATAAACTTGATAATCCACCAGTAAAGGTACCTTGTTGGGAGTGCTGGAATCTTTTTCTGGTTTCTTTGATTTCTGCAAGCATGATACAATGCCGTTTGAGTCGTAACGACTAACATATAAAGACATCCACAATAAAATAAAACACAAAATGACATCACAATAAATTTAAACAGTTAGTAAATGATGTTCTATAACAATAAATAATTAATGAAAAATGTAAATGGTACCGTTAAACTTTGTTAGTCATTTCTACCGCAAATATATCAATGAATTATTTTAAGGTGATTACTAACCGATCTTACGTAATGTAACATTCGCAGCAAGCATCTCGTTACACCATGTATCAAAACGATGTCCCAATACTTAAAACACAATTGCTCGCGTTACGAAATGTTACAATACACCCTACCAGTCAGCACACATCTTAATATAACGACAAGCACAACCTCATAACTTAATTAGTAATACCCTTGATAAGACATTATAACCACAATGACATTGTACATAGAAACATACACAACTTTAACTTTCCATTAAACATGATTCCCTTACCTTTTCGCTTTTAAACAAGCAAAAAAATATTTTTTTATTTTTTTTTTATAGTCATACACATACATTTTTAGCATACTATTTAACTAAGTGCAACAATAACTAATATCATGATTTACCAAATACATATTGTCTCCAATGGCTATCTGTAAAAAACTGCTTTAATTATAGAACCTTCTTTGCGCACAACCTAATGGTATTTTTTTAGATATGCTCGTAAATAACTATATTTCCATGTTTGTCCAATGAAGTATTATTAAATTAATAGAACTGATCTTGCTTTTAATTAAGCTACTACAACTACGAGTAGAGACAGTGGTTAATAGATGTAAGACGTACATGTAAGGACTGTGACACGCACGCTAATACGTTGATCTTCAACAAGCATGTTGATACATAGATAGATATACGACACGCACGTTGATACGTAGATAGACCTACGACGCGCACGTTGATACGTAGATAGATCTACGAAACGCACGTTGATACGTAAATAAATCTTCGACGCGCACATTGATACGTAGATAGATCTACGACACGCACGTTGATACGTAAATAGATCAACGACACGCACGTTGATACTTAGATAGATCTACGACGCGCACGTTAATACGTAGATAGATCTACGACACGAACGTTGATACGTAGATAGATCTACGACATGCGCGTTGATACATAGATAATCTACGACACTATATGATTGTGTGTACGCAGATTTTGGGGATTAATGTGTTTTATTTGTTAAAGTATAAACTATAAATAGACTTACCCTGTAGCAGAGCGTAAAACCGGTCTTGTTTAGCATCCAGAATGGACAGTACAGGGACAAAAGCTGCGTCCCCTCTATATCGGCGCTATGCATGCCCAGTTCTAGCGTCATCACTGAGGGACTGTCGTGCGACTCGAACGACCACACCGACAACTCTTCGAGCTCATCTGGCAGGTTCTTAGTGCATACCCAGCATTTGTCCAGGTAGTTCTGAATCTAAATACAAAGCATTTGATTAGCAAAACACTAATTATCAATGTGAGTTGATATTAATTTATTGAGTTGATATTATTTAGCGCCCCATTGGAAGACGTTTTTAAGCTTCTGGACTGGTACGGATTTAGCATAAACATCGATGGTGAAACATAACTCAAGTGTTTTTTGCCAAACATCATGGCAGAGACTCTCGATGCGATACTATACTTAATGATCTCAGCAGAGTTTCTCAACATGTGGACCTAAAAATCAACATGAGAAAGACAAATATCATGAGTAATTGTAATGTACCGCTCCAACTGTTAACTAGAGTATGTCATTAAAGTTACCATAATGACTATGGAGGCCCTGTTGGGCGCGAGATGCGACAGATGGAACATCTCGCCGGGCTCGAAGGTCTGCGTGCGGCGCAGGCCCAACTGCGACACGACGACGGGCACGGGCAGGCAGTTCTGCAGCTTGACGGCCGGCCGCAGCACCACTTCGTAGCACGACGAAGCGAACGTGTGCCGGTTCGAGTGCTCGAAGAACACTTGCTCCATAGTTCCTACCGCCTGCATATTAATAAAGACGCTGACTAAGTTACTGCAGTAAGTTAGAACTGATGTTCAAAGCTGCTCTATACTCGTAGGTCTTTCTCTATAACACCAGCTTGCAGCTGTCACACTGTGACAGTAATATTATCTCATAAGCTTCTAATGCGGCAGACGCGTTTGGAACCCTCGTAACTTTAATTTTAAGTTTTGACTAATTATTATCACCATTATCTTAAGTATAATATTATTACCTGACGTTTCGAAAGAGCTTGTAAACTAAGCTAATTTAAAATAAATGAATATTGATTTGACACAAGAAGAGAGGAAAGCCAAAGAGGAGATGGTTGGAGTGTGTGTAAAGGAAATGGATGATGAGTTGACCAGTAATAGTGACGAATGGAGGAGATTGACATACTTTGCCGACCCCACTTAAGTGGGATGGGAAAGGACATGATGAGCCTCCTAATGCAACATGACGTCATTAAACGATAAACAGCGAGCGCTGAATAAATAAAAAGTCTTGCCACTTTCTACTCTCATATAGTAGATATAAGCTTTTAAAAAATAAATGTAGTATGAACTTATATAATAAAAACAATATTGTTTGTTTCGATTTCTTGGTCTCTTAACTTTAGTTTCGAGTGACAAAACCTCAGGTTTTAGTTTCGAGGGACAAAACCATAGGAACTGCCACGTTACACTCTGTCAAAAGTATAGGATCACAATCATATACTTTTGTGTCTATACAAACTTCGTCTACAGAGTCGGTGTTTCATTGCGTTAAAACTGCACGTGTATTACGATATATTTATTGGTATTAAATATTTTCGTTGTGTGTTTACCTCGTCCGCTCAAAAAACAACAGAAAATTTTGTTGGTTGGAATATTAATTATAGCTAGTTGTTGTTTTAGGAACAGTAATTTACCCTCAGATAGAACTTTTCTCCACTGTTTTTGTCTTTGGAATCGCACTGCAACAACTTCGACAGTTTCACTTCCTGTTGTAGTTCACGCCATACAAATGGAGACACAGACACTGTGAAACCTAGAAGAGAAAAAAACAGACTTTACTGTTCATTTCATTCTATCATTTGTCTTGGGTGCAATAAAGAGTACATACATATATCCAAACCGTAATAGTCATACCCCTTGCGAATTTGAGCAGGAGTCCCCCAGGGTTCTATACTCTCGCCTTTTTGTACAATGCAGCTCAATTCAAGTCTACTACTTCATCTAGGATACCATTGTAAATCTATTCTGAGTATTTTTCATTTTCACTATCTTTTTTTTTCTCTCATTTATGTATTAGTTCAGTTTTTAATTTTTAAAAATGTCAATATAAATATAAAACACTATTTTAAAAAAATCAACCCTCCCGCTGCAGGACATTTGAGCGCCCAAGCAACCGAAATTTTATGTCAAGCACCTCACCTCGTTGTCATTTAGTACATTGACAGCGTATTCCTCACCAGTGGGCATACCAAAGCAAGTAAGAACAAAAAGACAATATATCGATCAATGGCAGCGGAGCTGTCCCAGCCCATCTCTTTCGTACCAACTCAATGAACTACTGGTTCGGGACACTATTGGTTGAAATTATTCTTTTTCCTTTCTCGAGATTTATCGTTGGTCGCAAGCTAGGGGTACTGGTTCATATATTTACCTTCGACAGAGAAGAATATCTCCGCAGTGGGAGTGTGCACTGCCTGCAGCGGCAGGCGCAGCGTGTCGCCGGGCGCCGCCTCGCCCAGCAAGCGCACTTCGTTACCGCTCAGCGTCATGTAGTACACAGACACCGCTACCGACAGCGTGTTCGTCACCTGTATAAATGCCTTTATTATAAATCAAAGTCATTTAAATTTTAATGAAGTAAAGCTTCTTTACACACACTTGGTGAGTAAACTGGTAATTCATCATCATCATTGTCAGTCGATGGACGTCCACTGCAGGACATAGGCCTTTTGTAGGGACTTCCAAATATCACGATACTGAGCCACCTGCATCCAGCGAATCCCTGCGACTCGCTTGATGTCGTCAGTCCACCTGGTGGGGGGTCGACCAACACTGCGCTTAGCACCTTGGGACCCCAACACCCATCGGCTCTTCGAACTATGTGGCCTGCCCATTGCTACTTCAGCTTTGCGACTCGCTGAGCTATATCGATGACTTTAGTTCGTCTGCGGATCTCCTCATTTCTGATTCGATCACGCAGAGAAACCCCAAGCATAGCTCGCTCCATCGCCCGCTGAGTGACTTTAAGCCTTCTTATAAGGCGCATAGTTAGCTGGTTACGAAAATTGTAATCGACAGTTTTAAAAGCGCCATCTGTTGTAACACTGCTAAACTACGACGCAACACAAGTAAGCCCAGCATCAATTCCGTTTAGTCTTAAACGTCATTTCGAACTAACTAGTTGGAGCGTGTGACGTAAAGCAAGGCCGATACGTGTATGGTATCACAGAACTTAACAGTTAGTGTGGGCAAAAGCAGCAGTAATTTGCCTTATGATCTTCACAGGTGCATTTGTGACATTTACCACTGCTTTCCTACCTATCCTTAGTTGTTAACTGACTTACGGGTGTATTAATAGGTATGTGGTACTGACCTGAACAATACTCCGCAGGTAAATATGCTGGGCAGCATCATGCATGACAACATCGGATATGAGTCCGCACGGCTCAACATAATGGCCTTGTTTGTTACAGTGTGGGCAAAAGCAGCAGTCATTAGTGTTATGACCTTCGCAAGTACATTTGCGACATTTATCACTCCTTTCTTTAGTTGTAAATTGATTTACAGGTGTGTGGTACTGACCTGAACAATACTCCGCAGGTAAATGTGCAGGGCCGCATCGTGCATGACCACGTCGGATATAAGTCCACGCGGCTCGACAGCGGCCGCATGCGAGACGTTCTTGGAGCGCTGGTCGCTCGTGAGACGGCGCCCTATCTGGAAGTAGCGCTTGTCCGCGCGCTCCACGGGTATCTGGATCTCTTCGTCCATTTCCATTATCTGAAATTAAAGATTACTGCGTTTCATAAACACGTCAATGGGGGCAATGACGAGACGGCGACGTGATTTTTACGTGTCCAGCGCTGTAAGTACACATTATACCCCTAATACTAGTGCGTAGGGGGTATTATTGCAAAGTTGATCGAAGTTAACTGAATATGATAGTGAAGAAACAAAGTTCGCTTCGTGCAATCTGACCTCACCTCGCTCAACTTCTGATCTTTGGTAGTTTTTGTACCCAGTCAAAGGACCCGAAGCGATCCGAGTTCGTCGAAGCGAATATAATATTCACCACGCCCAAATGTAAATTCGTTTATTTTTTTTCAATAATAAAGTCGTTTTGCGTGGCGGCAGAAAATATCAAATTTTTTTTTTATTATCTATTTAAAGTTAGATAAATGACACAACAGAACATGGGAAAATATTCTATAATATTACCTTAACGTTCAGTTTTAGAGGCGGTGGAGGTTCATTCAACTTCATGACATTGAGTCCGCCATGTTTCAATTGCAGAGGAACCGAAGCACTAGGTTCTAATACCACTTCTCTGCAAAAATAACAAATAATAAATATATTTCAAAGAATAATATAAGTGGGATTTATGCACTTTTAATTTAATGTATTATATTTTTTGGGTTCGTTTCTCTTGACTGGGAAAGTTGTCAATATTCTAACTATTCCCCTCCATTTTACATCTGTACGGTGTGGGTATAGTTTTCATACTTAGGCGTCCGGTGTCTTTTAGTCCAAAGCTCAAAGATCATTTGAAAGACTAAAATAATGAAAATAACAATACGGACAGTAGATACATAGCTTATGTATACGAGTATGATAATTCTTATAGGCAATAGCATACCTGAAATCAGAGTCGACTTTGCCGGTGAGGAAAACTGAGAAATCGCTGTTATTAGCTAATGACAGTTTAGCAGTTAGCCCGGTGCAGTTGTGAAGCACGTACGGAGCGCCCAGATATTTCTTGTCAGGTTTCTAAAAATATACAATTTTAACAAATTCACAAAGTACGTAATTTGGCGGATCTGAAAATACTTCATTACTTTTTTTATACACATTGCAAGTAATACGTCATAGATTATATCCAAGTGTCAGATATACAAGTATATAGAGATAGATTGATTATACAGTTTTACTTACGCTTTCGTCGACTTTAACTTTCGATACGACTGACGTCTCATTGTCTCCCGTCGCGGCAGCAGCCGCAGCTGCGAAAGAATTTCCCAACTGAGTTAGGACCTGAAATAAAACATTAACGTCACACGAAAGCAATGCGATGATTCATAATGTCTTAGTCTTTAGAAAAAAAAAGTTTTATAAAAAAGAGAGCTTTAGACGCCACCACGCGACTGAAGTAAAACTACTTCCAAAAAATTAAAAAAAAGCTCCATCTACGAGCCTAAGCTATAATTGCATCGCAATGGGTTATTGGAACGCCATTTACTGGTAGTTTAACATAACAAACACTGATTCACTGTGCCTGTAGATGGCAGCACGCATCTTAAAAGACACGCCCGAGTACACTTTTCGTAATGCATTCACCAACTTACTCCCCAAGTAAAGCGTGCATAGAGAAGCTTTACATCAAAAATAGATTTTTGTTACTAACTAATATAAAAAAGATTTTGTAATATTTGGTTTTTCATTACCCACACTAATTTTTAAAAGAATTCAAAATATTCTGTAATATATTAATAGAATTAGTAAAAATAATGAGAATAGCGGCTCGGAGAACTTTGAAACACGGATGCCGCGTAGTTACCGTCAGAGGTTTGGGTAAATAATTTTTGATATTTGACTGCTTCGTCACTTAACATGAGGTGAGATTGCAGTGAATGCTCACCATGTATGGTGAAAATATGACTTGAATTTAATTTATTTTAAGTCCTATGTGTAACAACGTTCTTGCAAATAACAATATCTATTATAATTTTTTTTATCACTATTTTATGGGGTCTTACCTCCATCCCGCTTCTAGTGATAGTGATCTCCAACGGTTCGCTGCTAGAGACTGTGATGGTCTTGTTGGCTTGCCGCTGGGCCACGGCTTGTATGTTGGCCGCGTCGTCCGATGTGTCGATAGATGGGGCGTTCTCTTGTGGACGCATTACCACCTGAATAACAAAGTATTGGCCAAGTTTAACATTATTGGTTAGGTTACAGAGAATATATTAACAAACTAGCCGACGCCCGCGATTTCGTCCGCGTGGAATTCGGTTTTTCACAAATCCCGCGGGAACCATGGATTTTTGCGGGATGAAAAGTAGCCTATGTGTAAATCCAGAGTGAAATCTATTTCCATTCCAAATTTCAGCCAAATCGCTTCAGTAGCCGCAGCGTAATAGAGGAACTAACATACTTTCATACTTACACACTTACACACAAACTTTCGCCTTTATAATATGAGTGTGATTCAGGACATTCTAATTAAAGATGCTTCTCTTGTGGATGCATAACGACCTGAAGAACAAAGTATTGGCCAAGTTTTACAACTAATGGTTCGGTATAGAGGATGAATAAAAAGGTATTAACAAATTCAGGACATTCTAATAAAAGACCAGTAAAACTAGAATGCGTCAACTTACGGACGCGATGACTCGTCCCATCGCAACGAAATAGTGTGCAATATTTTCTAGACAGCAATACTCGTAATTTTGATATCGTCACTATTGCTCGACATCATTTTCTATACTAATATTATAAAGAGGCAAAGTTTGTATTAATCTCCGGATCTAGTGAACCCATTTTGAAAAATCTTTTACCACGTTCGACGAACGAACGAATAAATAAAATTTTAAAAGTTGTACTTAAATAGCTCAATCACGTGTATACTCTCAATTGGACTGTAATGCCTACATGAATCCCAAAAATTAAAGAACGCCAAAAAACATAAAAAAATATGAATATTTATTAATTTACCTCCATCCTAAGCTCCCACGGTACATGTTTATACTGGGAGTCCTTCAGTATCTCCACAGGCTCTATCAGAGGTTCCCACATGGCGCGACCTATGTTGTAGTACGATACTTGCATTGCCCACGTGGATTCCATGTAGAACTGTTAAACAAAAAAATATTGTAGATTATGGAATTAAAGCAGGTGTTATGTATAAAACTAATTACATAGCTAAACAAATTAATCAAGCCCAAACACAAGGTAACTGCTGTAAATCGCCGAGGAGTTCCCTCGTCTGATTTATGGCTCCATCATCAGATCGATTTTAAACCTTCATGAAATTGTAGTGCTTAAAAGTACTAAATGGAACAGTATATGAACACACTAGACACCCATATAATTTTCGAAAGTTCTCCTCAATTTCTCCAGGATTCCATCATCAGATCTGGACATGATGGCAATGGGACCAAATGGGGACTATACAGTTTCAAACAAAAAAAGAATTTTTGAAATCGGTCCAGGCGTCTTTGAGTAATCGGTGTACATACATAAAAAAAAAAAAAAAAAAAAAAAAAAAAAAAAAAAAAAAAAAAAAAAAAAAAAAAAATACCGACCGAATTGAGAACCTCCTCCTTTTTGAAGTCGGTTAAAAAGGAAGTTATTTTGCGGCGTGCAAATTCTACATTTGATTCTAGGTCTAACGCGCAAACTTAGGTCTGTCAGAATATTTGCCACGTGACTTAAAACATACAGAATATTTAAAGCATTAAATTATTTAATTTTAATATATTAAAGCATACAGAAGCTTACTATTAGCTTTGTGCATAATAAGAAAGTAACTATGACAAAAGCTATGTATTTAAGAGCCCTACCAGCTGGCTAATTCAGTAACTTTGACATATGTTAGTTGACATATACGAAATTAAGATTTTATGTAGCAAATTTCATCTGGTGCCTACCCTTAGTGGATATCTTAAAGTATACTACAGCCTATCTTGATGAGTACTGTTTACCAACAAACAAATTAAAAATGAGGGTATAAATCACTAGTCATTTCACACCTAATATTAATTATAATTAACTTGTTCTTAGCCTAGAACAATCAGATATGATTAATATATTTTATATAACATTTTATGAATAAGCAATACATAATTTAAAATAAATAAGTTATGAAATGACATGCGTTCTCTACCTTCATTTCTAATTTATTTGTTAGTAAACAGTATTCATCAAGAAAGGGTGTAGTATATATAGGTAGATGACATTTCTATGATGATAACACTTATTTTAATAGCTCTATGCCATCAACTTTTACAATAATTACAAATGTCTGAAATATCCACATATTTATTGTATATGGATATTTCAGACATTCAGACATTATTAACTAAGCGAGCTTCAAAAAATGGATATGGATAACAAAATGCATAATTACTTACATCAGAACTCCAATCTTTAGCTTGTCCTGTCAAGGAAGCTTGCATAACGAGTACTGGTATTGTTTCATTTCCGATCTCCATTTCTAGAGCCAAGACAATAGACGGACTTGACATGAGACATATCTCTCCCACTGGCGGGGTTACGACTTCTGGACTTGTTGCTTCTTCTAAATCGATAGCTTCTTCAGCTTCCTCTAAAAAGGATGAAAATGGAAATATAAAAGTAACTTTAAATACACGAGTATTCTGGGACACACTCAATTAAGAAACAGTCGAGTAATAGGAGTTATTAAAACTCGAGTGCAATAAAACTTTTGAAAGAAAACAATCATTTAGTAATTACATAGTTAAATACTATTAGTAATTAAGTTCAGGTAGATTCAGTCAAATGGTCTATTGAACTAGCGGACGCTCACATCCTTTGGTGGAGAATTCAGTTTTTCACAAATCCCGCAGGAACCATGGATTTTTCCGGGATGAAAAGTAACCTATGTATCAGGAGCAGAATCTATTTCCATTTCAAATTTCAGCTAAATCGCTTCAGTTGTCGCAGCACAAAGGAGGAAGAAACATACACACTTACACACACACACACACACACACAAACTTTGCCTTTTATAATATTAGTGTGATATAATAAGCAATTTAAGTATTGTACACTTGTAAAAATGGACGCAAAATCATCAATCACAAAAAGCATTCTAACTAGTGGACTTTTCAAGTATTTTCAAGTACTACAGTACATTTGAAAACTCTGAAGGTATGCCGTCGTGCTCGTTTGAAAATACAAAAACCATACGTCTTGGGTGGTAAAAAAAGACGGAGTTTCATATTTTTCAGTGAGTATTCATCTTATTATTATATCAACAATACTAAGTTCTGTAAATACTACTATTTGAATACGAAATCATTGTCTAAATCTTTTTTTATGTTAAGAAAATTCATATAAGTATTTGCTACTAGTACATGTCATCGGTTAATTCTGTTCTTTCACAATTAAGTGTTTGTGCGTCTGTTTTTAATAAGTCCGTTACTTTAAGCAACAATTAAAGAAGAAATAGCATTATTCCTATATGTAAAAATAGCATTACAGTCATTTATAAATGAAGATTGTGAAAATATTATTACCTGTCTTTAAAAACCAGTACGAGGTGGGTTTGAATGGCGTTATGTCCCACAGTTTGTTGTAGAATATAGTTTTGTTCTCTTGCTCTACGGAGTCCTCCTCGCGGCTCGTTACAGTCGCCAGCACACGGTTCAATAGTGCAATTGTTTCTGTGGTAAAAAAGTACATTTTTATTTTTTTAGGATACGTGTGATACAGTTTAACTGCATTTATTGTCATATTTTTACTTTATGTCAAATTACAAATACAAAAATTACCAGTAAGCATAAAATGACAATGATAATAAGCCACGAGATATTTCTGGGGAGTGAGACATATTTTCGACCAACAGCGGTGAAATAAATTGAAAAATATAGCTGTCTTTTGTTGCAGCGGCGAAAGAGGAAGCGATGTTTTCGACTTCACCTTTCTAGACGAGATATGTCATTGGCGGATCCTAGGCCCAGTTTATTTAAAGATGCTGTTAATGATTTATATCAGAGATGGAAGTATTTATCTGCGCGTGACCTGGCTACTTGGTCGCTAACTATGGGCCTCATAAGAAATAGTCCAGTCCACTCCGGACTCACACAGCGTGCTATGGAACGAGCTATGCTTTGAGTATCTCTGCGTGTACGAATTAGAAATGAAGAGGTCCGCATACTAACCAAAGTTACTGACATAGCTCAACGAGTTGCAAATGGTCGAGGCACAGTACAAAGAGGTCCCGAGGTATTGGAATAGGAAGGAACCCAACACTAGAAAGCGCAGTGTTGATCGACCCTCCACCTGGTGGACAATTGACGGTGGCGAGTCGCAAGGAATGGATGAGGATGTAGACGGCTCAGGATCGTGGCGTTTGAAAGTCCCCACAAAAGTTCTGCAGTGGACTTCCATCGGCTGATATGATGATGATGATGACCTGGCGACACAGTGATCTTGATGTCGGTGAGCGCGATGTCCAGGTGCATGCCCTGCGCGGGCGGCTGCGACAGCGCCAGCGACAGGTGCGCGGGCGCCAGCAGGTAGCGCGGCGCAGCCCCGGCCTGCGCGCCGAGCCGCCGCACCGTCACCTGCAGGCTCGACACCGCGCCGTCCGCCACCATGCGCTCGCTCGTCTTGCGCAGCTTCAGCCGCATCTCCATCTGACGACAATGTCTTCTGATATAGTTTATATATATCTCAGACTAATTAGATAAGTACCTGCCTCGCTTGACGTTACTTTTCTGACAAAGTATATCAACGATCTAATGCGATTATAAAAACTCTCTCAATAGAATCGATAATTCATAGTTGTAATCGTGTTCATCGGATAAAGAGCTCCGTAAAAATACCTGGCTGTAGTTGAATGGTGTAAAAAACGGACAAAAACTTCTGGTTTAGTATATGATATACTCGTATATACCAAATCTAAGCTAGTTTTGTAAATGACAGACAATTTTGTTCGTGAATTTGGGTACGATTTCTAATTGTTACGGTTTTTGAGACAAAGGAGTTGAAATCATCCGAGGTACGAACAAAAGCGCCTCTCTACACTACTTGGGTAACTTCGGGACTTCGTTGGGGCGTCCAAGCGAGTCGTGTATCTGAGGATTTACTAACGGACACACGCGACTTCATTCAAGTAGACGAATCCTTTAAGCTAAAACTAACTTTAAAAGATAGACATGCTGTAATTGGCATAATGTCATCGGTCCACAAAGTGGGGGTCGTCCAATACCGCTTTATACGGTGCAAAGTCGCCATTCGAGTAGCTTGGGACACCAACCGACCCAACAAACTATGTGACCCGCCCATTGCCACATCATGTTCGCAAATCGTTGACTTTAGTTCTTTTACGGATATTCTCATTTCTGATTCGATCACAATACATATAAATCTTGATTCGCCCCATCGCCCACTAAATGACTCTGAACCTTCTTATGTGGTTCATAGTGATCAAGTCTTTCTCATTTAGGCACTAAGGAGGTAACCACGAAGAAGAAGCAAACTGTCACTTACATTCAGGACAAGAGCGTCGCATTCCTTCTGCTCCAGCGACTCGACCAGGATGATGTCGGGTTGCTCGATCTTTATGTTGACCGTCATCATCGCCAGCTTCTGTTCCGCTGCCACGGGCGCTGACACCACCGACACTTTCTTTTTCTATAATTTTAATGTAAATATAATTTATCTGGTACGCTATTCAGTTTTATTTAAATAGGTTGGATGATTTTGCTTTCGTTTATTTTTTCATGCTAACATTTTGAGCAAATTGGCCACCAGTGGATCTCGCGAGACAAATTTATCTACGTTTGTCTCTATCAATATCTCTTTCATCGCGATGGGAGAGTGGCTTAGACATTTTTTTTTTTAGATTTTCTTATTACGCCTTATGATGTTAAGTAAAATTGCCTTGGCTTCTAATTAGGCGCCCACAATATGGGCATATGCTACACTGATCTCATGAGTGTCTTACGTTTATAATTTTTGTTTCACTTTTCCAACACCACTGTCATTAAGCCTTCTTAAGCATTTTACAACTCGTAGAGACATTTCAGAGACTATAGCTTTATGTGCCTTAAAATTCATCAGAAAAATACATTCCATCTGTACAATTGGCAATGTAACGATGTTAACTAATTAAGATTATAGGACTATTTTTACTGAGATGGGCGAATGAACACTGCTACTTTTAAACTCCGAGATGTTAGCGTAGCAATAATGATATCAAAGAATCAATAAATAATTACTTGATATAAAGTGATGAAAAAGATAAATTTAAACTATGATCAGATATATATTTTAAGTTTCTTACGGTTACGCTGTCGCCCGATTTGTCACCCGACAATTTCACAGCTTTGATATCTTCTTTGGTTGTGGACACAGTTGGTGCGTCACTCAAGCCCGTAGTCATAAACTCAGCAATCTTGTTCAGGAAATCCATGGCGAGGATTAAGTTGAAGCTAAATATTCTCATGTCAACTGTAAAGAATGTATATTTTTAGTTTGGAATATGTACGAGACTACATTTTATAGCTCGGCAACTTCGTTTGTAACATACCCGATGGACCGCGCGGGCCGGGGGGCGTGTAGCGATGAATGAAAAACCAACGACTTCACACCCCGCACGCACGATTTCACACCTGCGCAGTCTTTCCCCTCGTCACCCGCATATCATGGGAGTGTCATCAACGAAGTTGCCAGACTATAGTAGACTAATTTACCAAATCCGCTCTCTGAATTTAATTAATTTTTTACGAAAATTGTGATATAGCTTCAATATGAGCAAGCCTAAAACTAGGCCTCAGGTTTTTGATAATAATAACTCAAAAACATATAGTATGTCTATGTAGGTCTATAATAACTGAAGTTTCGAAATTGCATAGTTTACAAAACTAAGCCTTACTGAAATAAATAAATATTGAGTAAGTTGACTATGGTTTTATGTTATAAAGATGTTCAATTGATTATTTTATTATTTAAAAAATTTAAACAATCTCAGATTAGTGAATTGAATAAACTGTACCTTTTCCAAATAATCATCACCTAATGAGTTGATGTAAAAAGTGTTGTTGTTGAAAATAAAAAGAAAATTATCACTAACTGTTCAAAATTAATGAATTTATAGACAAAAATCCTTAAAATAGATGCGACAATTTGTTTTTATTTTTACGAAAATACGTGATGTATAAATCTTACCAAAAGTGTCACCATTTTTCATAGTGTAAGTAATATCGATCATGCTGCGTATTTTCTCGTGCGTCTCCATTATGTTGACGATCCTGTCATCCGACTCGCTTCGGTTTCCTTCATGTTGTTCGCGTCTCCTCTCTAAATACCTGGTGATTAATTACTAACGATATTTACTGTTTAAATACTAATTAAAACCTACGTTGAGCTATTTTTTGATATGATAAAACCTTTGTTGGTTTTTTTCTTTGTTGGATTGCCCTGTTTCAAGGTTATTATTAACTGGCTCGTCAAGCTATTAATCATTTCCCTATGTTAATCTCGCTTGTACTTATAGACACTGTAGCCGATTAGCAATAAAACAAGAACAAAACAATATATCGAAACAATAAAATAAACTTATATCGATAGTCGATACATTTATTAGTTCATGAAAAATAAACTCGTTGGAGTATCTTGTTCATAAACTCTAACCATTAACAGTTTTTATATTAAACTATTGTAGGAAATAGTAGTCTGAGACGGATATGACGTCACTCGATCTCGTGTTTGCTCGTTTCGACGCTAGGTGGCGCGACTTCTTTCCGTAAAAAGTAGGGAGTTAGATAGGGGAATGCGATCGGTTGGCGATAACGACGAACCCGACGGGACAGTTTAAAACGAGCTTACTATAGATAAAATATAAACCTTACCTGGTGATTTTAGCGCCCCTGCCAGGCCTGGTGTCGTCGAGAGTGCAGTCCACCAGCAATACCGAAGTGTTCATCGAATCATCCGAGTACATGCGACCTTTCACTGACAACAGTGCTAGACAGAATCGGGCTAGATCCACGTCTTTCGTTGTATTTAAATCGTCAGTCTAAAAAAATATAAAATATAAACGAAAATCGAATTTATTGTAAACATCCGTCATACAACATTTCTCAGTTGATTTGATGTTTATTTTAATAGGGTTTTAATAAAAATAGACATAAAATTATATTAATATAGTAATATTATTATATGAGTGAATATATCAAATTGAAATAAAAGTGTAAAATTACTCACTGCAGCATTCATGAGGTCTATGACAAAACTGTCCATAGTAAACGAGAACTTTATAGTAGTTCGTGGCATTTTCGTTTGTTCTTTCGAAGGGGTCACTATAGCAACTGTCGATTTGGTCTGGATCCTACTCGTCTGACTTTTCACAGTGACCTTTGAGGTAGCTTTCGACACGCTGGGCTGGGGTTTTGTTTCTTCAGTCTTTTTTTGACCCTCTTGCAGGTTTTCATTAAGGATTTTCATTATACTCTTATAATCGCTGTGCCCAACTGAAATCTAAGGATATGGAAAAGTATATAAATCATTATAAGTATCATATCATAAAATATGAAACACTGTAAACGTTAAAAGTTAAAATCTCTTTAACTTTAAACTAAATTTTTTTATATGAAAAAATAATACTTTTTCTGACTGTTGAACAGAAGCAGGTGTTTAAGGAATAATTCATTTATTTCGTATTCTCCGAGATAAAAAAGAAGAATTAAAGCTACAACACCAATCGGACTCAACAGAAAATGCGATGTCCAGTAGGCCTTGAATGTGTCTACGTGAAGATAAAGACATCGTCGTCCAATAGCAGCGGAGTTAAAGTATCACTCCCTCATTCGTCCTATCACAATAAAGAACGATATTCTCGATTCTGCCACTATTGGTGACATTTGTCTTTCTCTCAAAATATGTTGGGTGCATTTTAGGCCTACTTGCTATGAATGTAAATAATCTTTGTTTCAATAAAAATATGCTCAAGTCAAATATCTTTAGACCACACTACTAAAGTAAGTCTTATTTCAAGATAAATAATACAAAACGCCATCTACGAGCCCCCAGGCATCATCGCAACAGGTTCTTTAAGTGTACAAAAAGGGATTGTTTCAGAGTTCACTAAGAATGCCATCTACTGGTAGTTCAAAACAACAAACACTGTTTCACTATGCCTATAGATGGCAGCACGCATCTTTAGCCTCGCCCGTTTACATTTTTTATAGCGCATTGACCAGCTTGCTCCCCAAGTGCGTAAAGAAAAGTTTTAATTCGAAACATAAAAGTAAAAACTTCTAAATAAAATAAAAAACTTACAGCAATAGTTTTCATCCGTCCAGATATGTCCAAATCGGGTAGACTCTCGTACCAGGGGGAGAGACTGCGCTTTACGAAGAGCTTAAAGCTCGTTGGACGCAACAGTTTCCGTTCGTGCACCAAGCCCTGGACATTGTCTTCTTTCAGCGTTACACAGGATACCTTCATGTCTTCCAAGTCTAGCGTCAGCTCGTCTACTGTCACCTTGTTATCCACATCCTGTTACAATGAAAAATAATTATATTTCGCTATTACCGCGAAATCTCGACTTCATTACAACATCGCACCCAGCTTCTATAAAAAAAAAACTCAATTCAAACACAGATATCGATATAAAAATACTGCGAAAGCTGCGAAATATGGAGCTTCATCAGGATCAACCGATGCTTCGACAGTTACGTTGTGAAACAATAGATTCTTAGTAACTTAGCATGGCAGATTCTTACACTTATTATTATAATAACCTCTATGTACAAGTAGTTTCAGTCGTTAGTCTATGCTATATTATTAAGTTTTCCTTTCTTCCAAGAAATTCTAAGCAGCAGCCTGTTAGGATTTGGTAAAGTTACATCCCATGCCCTTGAGAGCAGAATCAAGCCATCAATAATCCCGATATTCCCGATCATTATCATTAACATCTGGTAGTGCTCTCTACATTATCATCGAAACCTCGCCAATGAGCCTCGGAACATTATATTCTAGATCCCTTCTTCTATATGGAAGTCCGGCCTCCCGACTTTGTTTTAATCATTAAAATAGGCTAATGATGACAGATGATGATGAATTGAATATTTGAAGAGATACTCACAACAGCCTGTATATCGACGAACTTGTTGTTAAGGTTCATTCGGCCTAAGTCCACCAGCATGGCGTTGTAGCTGGTCGAGTTCTCCGGCACTATGATGATAGGCGCGGCGAGACGTACGCGCAGAGCTAGCTTGGTCGACGTCTGGTACGCGCTCTGCACATTCGCTCTGGCCGCATCCGCCGCTTGCGACGAAGCTTCGATAATAGCCTCTTGAGCGGTTTGGAAATTGTTTAAGAATTCCTGCAAAGAGAAAATTAGTAATAATAGACGGAATATGCAAATGTCCCAACAGTAAGTGCACTTCCTAGATGTAAAAAGGCACTGCCTGGGGCCTAGTACGATTCTGTATTGGAGTAAAAAATTTATATAATTTCTGTGAATAGTGCGCATCCTGAAAACTATACCATATAATAATGCAACACTTCGCAGGCCTTTACCAACAACATTGACAATTGTTTTTTTAGGGGTACAAGATAAACTCACACATCGAAAATATTCAACACCAATAAACATATTTTGTGTATTACTTGCACTATACACAATTATAAATTTGACCCGTAATACACTCACGTGTATTTATTACATAGATACGTTGCTTAGACACGTTGCACAAAATATTCGATTACTTGATCGATGTTTTGCTAAGCCAACATTAATATATTTTTTTTAATGTGCTGGGCGACTTCTTATTTAGTCGCCAAACTTTAGTCCGTTATTTTTCTATACTTACCAGCATGGAAGAGACGAACCAGTTGAGGAACACAATGCGAAGACAGTTTATTTGCGCGTCTATCGACATATTAACATCGCTGGCGGTGGGGAACTGGTCGAGATTGTACATCACTATCTGAACGTTAATGACGTCACCGCCTAGCACTTTTAGTATCTGTAAATAATAAGATAAATAATATAACAGAATTTTTTGATTAGAAATAATTCTGTTATAGTGCCACAAACTTATTTGGCCTGGTTACTGTTGTCGCCTTTTTAGTTTGTTTTGCAAAATAACGACCGGTTTTTTTCACAGGTTCATAGTTTTTGGCCCTATATAGTATTTTCTGGTGACAGATTACTGATCATCAGATAATAGAATAATATCTTGCCAATTTTATTTATCTAATATTGTATGCTTTATTTGACTTACAACAACTTTACGAATCTTTTTACGGACTGAGACAATGCAACAAATCTATGCACTAAACTTTTATATTAAATACGCGAAGTTATATACACGCACTGCATAGTCACTACACATGACCGTTTCGTTAAGAATGAATAAGAATGACCTCTTTGTGAACCGTCAACGGGTTCAAATCCTCCACTTTAATAGAAGCAACGGTACAGTCCACTTGAGTGTAGGAACTCTTCAGTATCAGCCCTGCGGTGGCGCCTTGCAGCTTCACTATGGACAACGGCCTGATGTTGTTCGCAAACTCGATCTCCACAGCACCGATCTTTGCCATGATCTTCAGTTGGATACTCTCTACTTGCTTGCGACTCGATGGCTTTACTGTACTTGCTGCAAATAATGATTTTTATCTGTTTTAAAAAGCCAAGTGAAAGTAAAAATGGAGTAGCTATCAGAAAAGCAGAGTACGAAATGAGTGGTACAAAATTGTGAAGAACAAGGACAATGCAATTGACAAGGACAAGGACACGACCTTCAGCAATAAAGACAACAATCAAAGAGCCTACTTTGACAGTCATCATCGTCATCATCATTATCAGCCGATAGACGTCCACTGCTGGACATAGGCCTCTTGCATGGGCTTCCAAACAAAACGGTCTCGAGCCGCTAGCATCCAGCTAACTTTAACGGTCAACCATCTTTAAAATATAGATAAAAAAACGGCTAACTATAGAGCTAGGACTCCGTCCATTCACGAGTAAGTACATAATGTGTGACGCTTTAACTAACACTATCACATTTTAATATTCGCAATCGAAGGCTTAATATGCTCGAGGCACAGGTTAAGACACCACTGACTTTTCAACTCTGGGCTGAGAATTTTTACTGAAAATTTCTTGGAAGAAAAGCTCAGTATTTTATAGCTATTCGAATACAAGATCTCATGATCCCCAACCAAATGGACTAACCACTGGACAAATGAGGCAGGAAAGATATACGAACTCCAACCAAATTCATTAAACCTACCACAGCTTTGGAGTAAAAAGAGACTGGTTCTTCCACCATACTAATAATAATTTATATAAATCCTGACTATTAATTTAACTTAGGCAGCATGCAAATTGAAATAATGCAAAATGCAGTGGCTACCCTGACTCATTACAACCCTGTGTTGGTTTAGGAAGTTAAAAACATTGTTCATTCTACTGGTCTCAATAGCACCAAAGTTAAGAATGTGGGACCAAGGATAGTTTCTGGAGGGCAAAGAGAAATTTGTCATGACAATAAGTGTTTTTTCAAATACATATAATGATATTTACCTTTGGATTTGGCAACGGAGAACTCTTCATCTTCCGCAATAGTTTCCAAAGGTCCCGCATTGGCGTATCTATCAACTGTGCTCTGAATAGCTTGTAGCCTCGTCTAAAAAAGATCTAAGCGTATAATCTAAATATATCATCGATATCTTGGGATCTTATTAGGAAGAGTGAAACTTTGCGTGTAGAACGAATAGAGAAGACTAAACTGTGCAAATTTTCTAAATATTTATCGACCGTATTTATAAACATGGATTAACATTCAAAATTTAAATGTCTTCAAAGAATAGTGAATTTTACGTGTGTGAAGCCTGCCTATCCACATTGGGCCAGCGTGGTAGACTATTGGCCCCCTACCCCATCTCATTCTGAGAGGAGTCTCGTGCTTAACAGCGAGGCGTAAATGGATTGCTAATGATTAAAGTGAACTTTAAACAGTCGTAACTTAAGTCCACTTTACTTTGAAGAAAGATGAGGTTTCAATCTTTATTCATGTTTATATATGCTCTAAAACTAATAATCTCATACACAATAATAATCTTAGACTCAAGCTCTCATTAAGTTAGCTTGCAGTCATAAAAAATAAAATAATTTACTGTAATGTTCACACTACGAGTAGTATATACTAATTAATATAAAACTTAATAATTAACATATGTCTGCATATCTAAAGATGTGCAGGCATTATAAACATATAGAATAAAATACTCAAGCTACGTAATACAACTTAAGACACGTTAAAGGTATATAAAAGTAATGTTGTATATTAGTATATACAACAAATAGAATATTTACCTGATACTCATTAACTACGACTAAAATTTCCCTTAATCCTTCCAAATGCAACAAAAGTTTCAATCTTGTAAAGTCGAGTTTGATCATCTGTTCCACAGAGCCAAAGTGACTTCGAAACTCTGGACATTTTTTATCGACCTGAAAATAAAAAAATATCCAATCAGTTCGGAAAAATACATAGATTTTATAGAAATTATCTTCCTATTCTCTGTGTTCTGAAATGAGAATGATTTTAGATTCTATTATTCTATAGTAATAAAAAATGAAATCTATAGTAATAACTAGCGGACTCGCTCAAGCTTCGCTTTGACTTATTAATTTATTTATTTGCACTTCTTCCCTATCCCTACCTTACACTACCATACTCCTACCCCTACCCCTACCCTACCCCTACCCTACCTCTACTCTACCCCTACCCTACCCTACCCTACCCTACAACTACCCTACAACTACCCTACCACTACCCTACCCCTACCCTATCCCTATACCATAAACCTACCCTACCACTACCCTACCCTACCTATACCCTACCCCTACCCTACCCCTACCCTACCCCTACCCTACCCCTACCCTACCCCTACCCTACCCCTACCCTACCCCTACCCTACCCCTACCCTACCCCTACCCCTACCCTACCCCTACCCTACCCCTACCCTACCCCTACCCTACCCCTACCATACCCCTACCCTACCCCTACCCTACCCCTACCCTACCCCTACCCTACCCCTACCCTACCCCTACCCTACCCCTACCCTACACCTACCCTACCCCTACCCTACCCCTACCCTACCCCTACCCTACCCCTACCCTACCCCTACCCTACCCCTACCCTACCCCTACCCTACCCCTACCCTACCCCTACCCTACCCCTACCCTACCCCTACCCTACCCCTACCCTACCCCTACCCTACCCCTACCCTATCCCTATACCATACCCCTACCCTACCACTACCCTATCCTAGGATTTAGGGGTTTGAAAAATAGATGTTGGCCGATTCTCAGACCTACTGAATATGCACAAAAAATTTCATCAAAATCGGTCGAGCCGTTTCGGAGGAGTTCAAGTTCGAACACCGCGACACGAGAATTTTATATATTAGATATTATAAATACGAAAGTGAGTCTGTTTTTAGAATTTAAACTATCGTGAATGTTATTCATATTAATTGATTACGAAACACGACTAAAACTCACGTCAGTTTTGATCAAGAGCCAGCTTATGACTCAGGGCCCCGTATGGGTTCGAAACTAGTCGAGCATACTCCGACGTTGTATCACGTGAGTTTTAGCCGTGTTACCGTCAGAAAAATCTCACTTGGTGCCTTGTCCATTTTCCACTTAACACTGGTAAGATAAACTATGCCCAGTTAGCACAAATAAAATTCTTAGCATAGGTAACTTTTATCTCGCAAATATAAATGGAAATGTTAGAAACAGGGTTGATTAGGTTTCTACGAAAGTAGGTCTAAGATATAGATGAGAGAAAAACAAAATGTTGACGAATAGCGGCTGAATCAAAAACACCGCTTCTCTCCCAAGGCAACGAAAGAGAAAACGATATTTGAACTCCGTCGCTATTGACGATATGTATTTTTCTCTTCACGCAAGCTATAAGCAAGGTATAAACTTACATTGCTATATGTGACAGCGAACAAATACTGGTTGACCACAGTCCCCGTGGTCACCGATTTATCGACGCTGACGTCTGTGGTCAGCTCTGGCGTCTCTATCATACTGATCATCTCCTGGCCCACTCGGTGGTGCTGCATTTGAACGGATCCGAGTCTAACGGTCGCTTCTAGAGTGAACGTTTTCTGTGTGGCCGTTATTTCTAGCAGGTTTAGTGAGAACACCAAAAACTTATCGTACTCCTGCGGGGTTTGTAAAGTTTTGCGGTTCACGCTTACTATCAGTTCTGGAAAAGAAAGGATCTTTTAATTTTATAAGTTGTAGTGTTTCAGGATCCCTTATTTTAGAACGCCACAATAAACAAATCTTAAGTAAATGCCTACATTAAATTTTCGTAGTAGGTACACACTGAAGATCAGATTTTAGATAATTTCTTAATCGTACACAAACTATAACAAAACAACAAGACATAGATAAAACTGAATAAGACAAGACAAGACGGAGACAATATAAAATTTACATATGCACAAAGTCTGCTTATGTTTAATGGAAACCCAGCCTCTATACAAACTCGGGCCCAAATTATACGAATGATACAGAGTTGAAAATTCGCCATAAATTGGATAATAATTCGTATCCTTTTGACATAAAATTCATTAAATTATCTGAGTCTAACTGATAGGCGACAGTTATAATAAGTATTTGACACTAACTTGACACATCCTATCAAAATAAGATAATAATAATATTTGACAATGACATCTCATTCATTGACTGACGTTGACATTATCAAACTATAGTACCTTTCATAATAAAGAATGCTTCGACTTCAGTTAATTGCACCGTTTGTTCGCTTTCTTTCCTTTGTTTAGATCTTGCGGTGTCTCTCTTTTGCTTCTCCGCCGGGTCCAGATATTTCAACAGGGAAAGGCTCGATGCCTTTGAATCACTTGGCTGAAAATTATACCAGAACTTTATCAGTATCGGAATATCAAAAACATAGATATCAATAAAATGTAAACATACATGTAATCAATCTACTGGCCAATGATGGTATTACTTTTAATATTACCAGCTTAATTATGATTCTAATTAGAAACAAGATATATAAACTAAAATTACAATGTTTTATATTTATTCAAATGCAATAACAACAAAGTGGGGAATCAGATTTTGGTAGATTGAGATTAATTAACATTTTTTTCTAATTGTCGTTATTGTTACCTTGCAAATACTTTGGTAATTAGGTACAATAACTGATAACTGATTGTAGGTACATAAGAATTTTGAGTATAGTCGGAGGATTAATTCCAGTCATATTATAAAGTAAGAGATCCAAAAACTACAGTCTATCTTATCTATTCTAACCATAACCCTAAAATAATATAACACATAAATATCTGTAAATAGGATAATCACCATAAATAGTCACAGTTAAAAACACTGTAGATATATAAACTAAATATCATACAAACAACCAACTGTAGTAGTAATCATATAGGTACGTAAAAATATGTATGAAAGAAGAATAATTGTATGACTAACTAAAATTATAATTAAGTTTACACTGGTGTAACGATGTCTAAGTGGAATTATTCACTGCTAAATGGAATGTGGCAAAAGTTTTGCTTTACCGCACCGCAGTCATCGTCTGGCGCTATAACACTTTCGATATCGCGACCGGAGACAGCGAATGCGAATTTGTAGCAAAATATCTTTAAAAATAAATTTAGAGGTAAATAAATGTATATCGTTTGATCCACCCACATCTCTTGTTGTGTGTGCGTTTGTTTCAGTGTGTTTCAGGATAGAAGGGGAGAATAACTAAAGAGTAAAGTTGAGTGTTGGCTATAGTCGAAAGGGTACCCTTAAACCTGCACCCACAGTCACAAGTCCCAGGCACTGCCTAATATTATTCTCTACCACTCGAGGGTTTATTGGTAACATTCTTGATGGGAGTTGTGAGACCTGAAAGGCTTTCATTCAACAGTTGTTTTGCCCTATGAATCCACATCTGATGTCAACCCATCTCTGACATATACATGACTGAGTAAACTTTAACTGCCTTGTTGGTTTAGTTGTTAGGTTTTATGGTTCAATTCTTGGGTTGGGTCTTGAAATATTGAGCTTAAATTTCTTCCAAGAAACTCAGTGAGAGTTCTCAACGCGAAGTTGGGAAGTAAGCCGTTTATCTGTTTGTCCCGGTCATAATCAAAAAATATTTATTAGTGGTTGTTTCAAGAGAATAATCTATATAATCTGCCTTCTATAAAGATGAAAGCCTGGCCCTGTATTGGGGCGTTAAAATAGGTCAATAATTATGAGAAGACTTTAAAAAGAAAAGTTTTAGAATACAAACGTACCGTGTTTGTTTTCTGACTGCAATAAAAAACGGCTAAAATTGAGTAAACATGCTTATAACTAAGAACTCTGAATATGTTTAAAACTAGCCGTTAACTATTTTATAAATAGAGAAAAATATTAATTATAATAATAACCTTTAACTGGGTTGCTTCTTCAGATTGTGGTAGAGGCATGCTAACTAATATCTCACATAAAGTAAGTAACCTGAAAATATTAAATAAATTTAAGATACACAGGCACGCACAAAAAGCTATTGCACCTAGGTGGAAAACAATATTTGTTTTTCCTAAATTGTTTAATTAAATATGTTTTATAATTAATTAATTATGTTAGCAATTATAAAAAACCGTCAAAGATGGAGAACTTTGGTTAAATGAGGTAAAAGACAGTCCCGTATATTCTTATCGGCGCTACAACCCTTTGTAGGTCTTGACCTCCTCAACCACTTTCTTGTTTGTTCTTATTATTATTATTTTTTGCTTTTCCTTTGTAGTCCGCAGTCCGGTCACCCCCCCCCCCCCCTCCCCCCGTCGCCCGCACATCTCAACGAACTATAGTTTACAAGTAGTTTTTGTATCTTTAAGTATTGATCCCGTATATTAGGTATGTACTTATGTAAAAGTGTAATTATAATGAGTGGGTGCTTACCTATCCTCCGACACGCTAACAGCGATCTTTTCCAATTCTCCCATTATTTTAACTTTTGGCAACCTCGGGTCGTCAGTTATCAGGCATTTGTGAATTTGAATCACCAAGTTCGTAGGCTGCAATAAATGCAGTTGTGTTGCCACGTTAGACGCTATGGCGGAATGCCAATCTTCCTTGGGTGAAGCGATAACAATCTGTAATACAATGTTATATAGTTAATAAATTGTTAATTGACGATTAATATATAAAACTAGCGAGTTCATATTATATAATGATTTATTTATTTTGCTATCCTCCGCGAAAAGCCGACGAATCCATGCGACATCGTCACCCAGGTCCCACAAAATACTCTCTACGTACGTTTCACCCCGAAACCGGAGCATCCTTAGGAGATTTTGACTCTACAACGTGCAATTGCAAAGTCATAAATCATTATACAATCATGATGAACTTCCGCAAAGTAACGCCTGCTTCTATCCAATATTTAAAAGAGGTTAGCCCGCGAGTTCGGTTCGCGGTTCGCGTTCGTGATGAATGACTTTTCGCATTTATATATTAAGATTAAAGTATATGTTTGTGATTCCAAGTAAATACTTCGTTATTTACAGGATGACAAAACGCTGAGAAAGCGACTAGAATGTAGGTAAGCTCATGTAGATTTTTTTTAATATCGTCATAATATAATCGCTTTCTCAGCGCTGTAATCCGAAAACAATTAATTTTACACAATAACTGCAAGATACATTTTTTGTAGACAATTTTATGAGGAACAATTTTTGTAATGACCTCTATTGACTTCCGAGCAAGATATTTCCAAAAAACTGATTTTCGTGACCTTTTGACCTTTGTAACTTTTTTAGCCGGCACGATATCGATGTCGATTTTTCAATAACACCGTAATAAAGTTGTATAATAATAACAGCTTTTAATATTATAAGTTCAGGTTAAAGTGAAATTCTCGAACTAGCCTACTTGTGTGACTAATTAGTAGACATAAGTAGGCTAGATCGTAATCTTATGAAGTACCGAATTGGTGTTTACAACAGAAAAAAAATCATCATACCCAACTAAAAACCTTATGCACGCCACCGGCTGTACCTGCATTTCGGTGAGGCGGAGCGCCATGCGGTCGTAGCTGTGCTTGGCGATCTCCGTGAGGATGTCCTGCTCTGGCAACCCCTGGCGATGCAGTGCGTGCACGTCGAGAGGCGCTGCCCGCGGCGCTGACTTCACACTGATCGCACCCAGCTTCACGACCGCGCACGCTTCCTGCCTGCATTTTATTAAAGTCAAAGTCAAAGTCAAAATTCATTTATTTCAAATAGGCTTAGTTTACAAGCTCTTTCGAAGCGTCAGGTAATAATATTTAACTTAAGATAATGGTGATAATAATTATTCGAAAATTTAAAATTAAAGTTACGGGGGTTCCAAACGCGCTTTGATTCGATTTATTTATTATTTTTACAAGCGTTACATTGTTTAGGCGAGCGCTTGGTTGCAATCAAGATTGACAGTAAGAAATGATGCAGCCTATGGTGGAACGCGCTTGCCTAGAAGATGCCTATTCATTCTTAACTAGAATATACCCATGTTGTAGGTGGTTGCGGTAACAGTGGAAGGAAGAATGGAACGAAGGAGCATTCTATAATTTCGCAGTGCGGTGCAAGAACGATGAACCGTAACGCTTCGTACGCGTCCAGGGGACATCAACTACGTATGGATACAGAGCTCTGCGATGCCTGGCAGTTCTATGGTAAAAAGGTGAAGAGGCAACTAGATCAAAAAGTTCCTGAGCGCACTCTCCGAAATAATTCCAACATCATTTCTTTTTACCCGACTGCGTCAGAAGGAGGGTAATGCTTTTCGAGCGTATGTATATATGTCCATTTATTTGGTACACCCTACAGCCCAAACGGATGGACGGTTTTTGACATATAAGATGTCATCAAATTCATCAGAAGTGTGGTAGTGACATAGGATATATAAATTTTCATAGTGGCGCCCGTAAATGAGAAGTGTATTAAAAAAAAACTAAAAACTCTACTGCTTAAGCGTAATGAACTGAAAGTTAAGAGCAAGTATCACAGTATCTATATGAAATTCGTTATACAGTAATTTATATAAAGTTTTATACAGATACTGTGATACTTGTTCTTCTCTTTTCAGTATGCTTAAGCAGTCGGGTTTTTGTTTTTATGACAATTTTTTACTGGCTTTGTTGCAGGCTAACCTATGTGCCTTTTATAAAGGATCTGTAGCCAATTTTCACAACATTTTTTTCTACAAACGCCAACAAAGCGTTAGTGATTCTTGAAAGAGAATTGCTATGTAACGTGGCTACAGGCCTAGGTACCGGATTGGAATCCTGGGTCAAACTATAATATGGTGTTAATATCCCGTGCCTCTGAGGACACGCAAAGTCGTTTCCGATCATAATCATTAGCAATTGATAGTACCGTTACAGAAACAAACATTATCATCCTTAGCCGGTCAACCATCATTGGTGGTTCGTTAGAACTCCAAACCCCACTCCTATAAAAGAGAGAGGTTCTTTTTGAAGTTGGTTAAATACTTACCCCGTGTACACCCCAGTTTGCGGGACAATTATATACGAAGCAGCAATGTCTATGTCGAGCTCAATGAACGTATGGTGATGCACTGCGTACTGCATTCCCAAAGCGGATTTTTCTTTCAAATCCGACAGTTTATTCTCTGCAGCGGCTTGCAAACTGAAAAACAAATGTGCATTAGAACTTTAAGTCGCCAAGTTAGATATAAGTTGAATTGTCTCTTCTCCACCTCTACATATAATCAAACATGTTTTAACAGTGCTTCTAATGTTTTGTGTTATAATATTATTGATAATAGCTTTATTTCATCATTTTGCTTGCATTTTTAGTGACAAATATGACCTTTATTATTTAGGATTTATTTAATAAAAAGTTAAAAAAATAAAACAGATGTAAACCAATTCATCGATATTGCCATATTGCTTAATTGGCGGCCACAACAGTAGTTCAGTTTATTTGAATCAACTCACGTAGTCAAAGCGGATGATTCCGAGGGAGGCTTGAACACTTTGACAATCTCGATAACAGTTTGCGCGTCGTATATTATTTGTAGCGGGCGCGCTTGTACTTTGACGCGTTGGTCACATGTGCCATCTAAAACATACGTAACAATACAATACATAAAATATACGCCTTATCCATAAGTACGTAGACAATAGGAAATATATATGTGATTAAACTAAAAGTGATAACTTCTTATGGGAGGATATTATGGGAGGATAAACCGATTAGTAACTTAACGCGTTACGGCGCAACTATGTCTGGCTTCCCTTTCTCTCACGCATACGGCTGCAGGTTTAAGTAATCACTTCTATGGAGCGTCCAGAGACACACATTTTTTTTATGAAATGGTGGGATGAAGGGATTATATAAGGGATATATTTATAAACCACAAAAGTAATTGGTGTGGAAAGAGAATATTGACGACATTTAAAAGATATTGCTTATATTCTTTTTAAAATACATTTTCAAATAATATTATCATAAAACAAATTCTCACCTAATGGATTTGTTTCGAACAGCACATTCAAAAGATTTATGTCCTTGGACACTTCTATTGACGACACGAGTTGAGGCTCTAAGTCACCTTGAGACTTTCCAGTTACTGTGAAAGCGCGCATTTGAACATCCACCCTGCAAAAAAAGTCTTAGTAATCATCTTGGCTCTTGTCCATATAAAAATGCTCTACTATCGCTACATACTCTTCTAGGAAATGCAGCAATGAGTAAAATCCGGAATGTTAGCGACATACAATTTTAGACTGCACGATCGTCACAGATCCGGAAATGCCGCAAAGGTGAACTTGTCCTGTGATTAAAAAAACAAACTTCAATGCGTTAGCGCTGGGTCGCTGTTGCATATCAAACATAATCTTGACACTACTGCGCAAAATTTCGACGTAATCGTTGACTGCATCTGCAGCTTTTCCAGACAGATGTGCCTTTCTAACGTTGAGTAGAAAAAGGAAGTTACCACAATAACGCCTAACAGCTACACTAAACATCAATTGAGACCGCAGTTCAAGGTCAACTTGTGGAGGAATTAAAAAACACACCTCAATGCGTTAGCGCTGGGCCGCTGTTGCATATCAACCTCCACGTTCTCGACACAAGCGCGCAACACTTCGACGTGGTCGTTGACCGACACCTGTAGCTTGTCCAGACGGAAGTGCCCCTCCACCGCTACATACTCCGTCGGCAAGTGTAGCGGGGCCGTGTTCTCTTGGTAGTCGATCGCGCGGAACAGTTTCTCCTTTTCGTCTTGTGTCATCGCTTTCTCGAACTGTTTCACTACACATAATAATTTAGTTATCTTAAGCAAATGTTTGTGAGTGAGCAAACCACGTCATAGTCATCATCTGCGGTACAGGGGTGCGGGGGTATGACGACAGAAAGTTGCAACAGAGGAGAGGGTGATTATTTTTTTTTCTGATTGTGTAAGTGCCGGGCTCTTTAATGGGTCCAAGTGGCGTCACCGCCGTTTGGGCGAGCGCAGAAGCATCGCCTAATGGGACCCCTAGGCAGAATCTGAATAGATGGGCGGAACGACTCTCTAAGGGCGTCTCTTCCGATACTGGGACCTCAGCTTAGAAGGGCCGTTCTGAAGGGGTGTTTTGGTTGGTGGTTGTTGCGCTGATTATTCATTAATTCTTGAACATGCGTCACTGTATCCCGCATCCCTGTATTGCGCAGATGACGATTCAAAGAAACAGTTTTATATAAATTATACCCAATGTTATGAAAACATCAGCTAATATCAATTTAATTTGTAACATTAGCACATTCACATTTTGTAATTATGTAATGTCTACGGATCAGCGCAAGTTGGCATATTGAATATGTCACGTGTTGCGCTTCAAAGACACAGCACAAGTATAATGCAAATGTGCTAACATGCCGAATTAAGTAATCTTGAATTCAAAAAATTATTTAAATTGTACTTACTAATAGCAACTCCTTCGGTAAGTTCGTCGTCTTTCGCCGAGCTGCCAGACCACCACCCACTGAACCAACCGCGGGATTTTTTCGCCTCTTCCTCCAGTTTACCTAGCCTCTCCACCTATAACAAAGTTAGTTTAAAAAACTATAAAGTTCCGTTTGTCTGAAATGAATTTAATTTTCCACTAATAATGTTGTTCGAGAAAAAGAAAACAAATACGTACATAATTTTAGGGTTATAATTTTCCTTCTTATTTTACTTTTAATAGACCAAGGTAGCCAATTATGGAGTTTGGACCGTGGTAGCTTCGGGAATGTTCAAAATAAATAGTGTTTTTCAAAAGGTTAATCTATTAGGATTGACATTCAATACAGCAGTTGTGTTTTACGAAAGAGATTTTTAAAAATTCGACTCAGACCAACCTTATAGGACCTTATAGGACCTGCCTCACTTTAGGTTATCCCTCTGTCAAACCTATATAGATCATGATCTAACGTGTTCATACAAACTGTGTCTATAGAATCGATGTTTCATTGTATTAAAATTAAGTGTGTGTGTAAAATTTATAGTTGTGTGTATTGTTATTGGTGTAAAATATTTTCAATGTGTGAGTTGAATGTGTTATTTCGTTCCCCTTCAAAAAACGACAGACAAGTTTGTTAGTAAATTTGAGTGTGATACAAGTCTAATAGAAAGTAATTAGTCTGAGAAATGCGAGCATCAGACACCTACTAATGCTGCAATCTTTACTAATATTATTAATGCGAAATTAAGTATGTCTGTCTGCTCCCTTTTCACGGCTAAACGGCTCAACTGATCAAAATATAGGGTACTTTTTGACCCTAAAATTAAAATAGAAGGGGGTGAAATAGGGGTTGAAAGTTTGTATGCTAAGTCCTTGATTTTTAGAGTTACAGTTTTAAAAAATTGTTCATAAATCATGAAAAAAATACGAAATATATTGTAATTCAAGATTTTTTTAAATTGAACCTCTAAGTGGTGAAATAGGGGTTGAAAATTTACATTGATTTCCCTGGCATCTGCTAGTTCTGTTTATATAGCACATCTTACCTCCATTTGTATCCTTTGCCGGATGACAACCAGGTTCAACAAATCCAAAGTTTTCTCTGCATTTTCTATGACACATTTGTTTTCAGTGGACACTTTGCCTTTGCTGCTAAGCTGGCACTGGTAAGCTGACGCATAATCTTTACAAAGTTGTCTGGGGACAAAAATATTATAAATGGGAGCCAAATTCAACACAAATGTGTGTCATTATCAATTATTCCAACAAAAGAGATAAGATCAAAGTGGGTACCAAAATGTCTAGATTATAGAACTTAGAATACATTAAGAAGATTTGTCTTGGCTAATTTTTGCATAAAAGTTGATAATTTATATCGTTTTCAAATTATTTTTTGTTATATGCACATACTGTTTAAGGATTTTGTTTCCTGGTGAAAACTAACCAATTTTAACATGGTGTTGTGGTCATACCTATGTGACAGCATGTGGTTCCAATCCCAGTTCCTGCGCCTTCGTTTAACCTCTTCTTCCAATATACACTTGAATGCAAAATGCCACCACGCTTTGTAATGGCCTTTGTATGATTTTAAATCAGGACGATATTTTCTGAAATAATATTTCAAATATATATCTTAACTTTATATTTGACTTTTAATTAATTAATATTTGATTTATAATGACTTTTAATAATAGTAATAACATAATATTGTAATTGTATTGTAAACTATAATTATGTAATTTTTAGATATTATTTTCTTGTTTGTTTTATATTTAATTTTATGCGACTTGTTTTTTCTATTCTTATTGCTTTTAGTTTATCGTAGTCTGACATTTTTAATTTGCATTGTATATTTTGTCATGCATTCAGATACAGTTTTCTTGTTTTTTTATAGTTAATTTTATGTAACTTGTTGTTCTTTTTTTTATTTATATTGCTTTTAGTTTATTGTAGTCTGTCATTTTTTAATTTGCACTGTATAGTTTGACATTCATTAATTTTTAACAACTGTATTTTTGACATAATATTAATTACTGTATGCTGTGATAACCTATAATTAGCTGTGTAATAACTATATCAATTATAATGTAATTTATTAACATATAAAATTGTAGCAATAGCTGTTGGTTGTCCTAAAATAAATAAATAAACTTTCTCATAATAAAGAATTAGGACACCACACGAACTTTTGGCTTTGTTTATTAATTAAACTGACATATACCTGTATGGTGCACCTTTAGTCATTCTGTCCATGGAATCTGCTAGAAGCATCATGTCACGGTATTGAGATTTTGTGAGACTAACAAACAGCTGCTCCATGTGGAGACTCAGAATCACCTTTGGTATGCTAAACTTTACCGAATCACCTTCCGGTTTTGGATTTAATTTTAATTTCGCTGTTGCATTTATTGGGCCCAAAGCTGAAATACATTTTAATGATATTTATATTGCTATGGAAAACAAAGAACTGTGATTAAGTGGGATTATCGTAATATTTATATCAGTTTGATGATGTAAGGACAATAAATTTAATAGATTAAGTACATGTCTCTCTAGCTATGTTACGTATCGATTTTCTTTCGCGTCGACATTACCGAAAATTAACAGCAATCAGCACAGCATCGAAAATTAAAAAAATATGGGAATGACATATCCCGTATCTGATTGAAAGATCGATCGTGACGTATTGATACCTTGTCTTTCCCATTCGTTTCTAGTTTTCTAAGCGTTAGCGATTGTAGAATAAGAATAACATAGCTAGAGCGGCTGAAGCACTTAGGAAACTGTAACTCCGATAATGTAGCATTAAATCGAAACATGACATCAAAGCATTCTTTCTCATTCATTCGTTCTCAAAGGTATACCGACGATGATTAAAATCTTAGTAGAACGTAGGAATAATATGCTAGAATTAGGTAGTTTAGTCAATACATAACTAACAATATCATGTGAACATAAAGATTTTCTCGACTCCATGGAACATTGTCAAGAACATAAAACCAATATGATTCTGGAATATGGCACCCATGACCGTGAATATACATTACCATAATGATAAGATGATGGTTTTGAGGATTTTGTAGCAATTTCTCCTTTTAGTCTCTTTAGAATTTGACCAGCTTCATTTTTTGAATACTGCTCGGTAGCAGGGTTCCAATAAACAGCTAAGCCCTCCAAGCTCAAAATCTGTAAAATAATTATGGTATTACGATTATGGAATTCCAAGGTCCAACCTAAAGATTAGTACAGTATGCGCCATTGCGAGGCATATAGCTGTGCAGTGTACTCAAAAACTTGACTTAGCAGGATTATAATTGTAATTTTAGAACCCAGATAACTAGAATACCTATACATAAAATATGGAAACCTTTGAGATGTGGACATACTGTAGAATGCTTCGCTTAATCTGGACTGTGAAAGTGTCAAACCTGAAGTTCTTGCCAGAATGCAGAAGAAAACTGAGTTTATTAAAACCAAGTAGCGGACATAACTCGGACATATTTTGCGACACGATAATATCTATCGTTTTTGCTTCCAACAATTATATGATGGGCAAGATTGCAGGCCAAAGAGGAGTAGTTCTGACTACGATATAAGGGAGTGGATTGGCATAAAAACACGGAAAGCTTTTCCGTCCAGCCAAGGTCACAGAGAAGTTTTTTTTTTATTATCGTCAGAGTTAGCACGGAACTGCATGGCATTACATCGTGCTAACTGCCTCTAGGGTATTTCCCTTTTCTTTTTCTCCTCTTTCTCCATTTCTTCCTTCCTTATAATTATTTTCCGGAGCATTTGTGCATATTTCTGCCACTCGCCTTCGCTTGTTAAGCAAGCTGTCCGCCGACTTTCAGTAATGAAGTACTTTAAGAAAAAGACAACTAGACGTTTAGCGCATAGTCGCATATAATATAGTGCCTACTTTCAATAGTCTTTTAAAACAGACAGATATTTTTATCAATGCATCTATGATCTGGGCCTATTTAATATTGTGATTTTTAACTTACTTTGAAGATCTTGGTCACAGCTTCTTGTATGACAGTTTGCTTCCAATTCTCGTCAGTTGTATGGACAGACAGATTGTGAAGAGTTATACCAAACGAGAAAGGCGATTTAGGGTTTGTTATGCTATCCTCGTATCTGACGTGGATGTCGCTTATTTTGAGTTGCACGTTCTTGATTATTTGCGTTACCAATTTTTCAACAAATGTCTCATCCAGTTTATCATCTGGAATCAAAAAAAAAATGAGTTAGCAAACTATTATCTAATGTTTACGGACATTAGATAATAGTTTGCTAACTCAAAGATTTATTATTATTATTTATTGCAACAAACATATAAATACATACTAAATCATAGAACTAAGAATAAAATGCAGTGCAAGAGGCGACCTTATTACTAAAAGTGATCTCTTCCAGGCTACCTAACATGAAGGAGTATATAAACCAGTGAGACAAAAAAAAGGTAGTCTCAATAACATTTTTTTTAATTTTTTAAACTTTACTTTTTGTACTTTTCTTTAAGCTAACAATGTTAAGCCCATATTAGTACTCAGTTCGTAAAAGCATTGTAGATAACTTCTTTAAATAAACATCAAAATTGTAAACTCAAGTAGCTTTAACTTCAAGTTCAATATTTAGGAATTATGATATGCGGGCGACGGGCGGAAGGAGTGCGCGAGCATGAAGTCGTGCGCGCGGGGTATCGCTACCCCTCCTGGTCCGCGCGGATCATCGGGAGTGTTACGAACGAATTTGTCAAGCTATAATGGCTTCTATATTATGACTCAAATAAATGTAGACTTTACTAAAGAGACAACTCATACCCTTCTCTGCTTCTTTCTTCTTTGCTTCTTCAACTCGAGCAAGCTCTGCTTGCTTGGCAGCCAGTGCCATTTTCTCCTCTTTCTCAGGATCATATTTGACTTCTGCAGTGGGATTCACAATAAGAAATAATCTTTCTATACTAGCTTCCACTGATGCACCATATAGATTTTTCCATGGTATTTTAAGTACAAGCTTTCCTGTAAAAAAATTAAAACTCGAAAAATTAAACTAATTTTAACAACTACCCTAAAAGGAAGGAGGCCTGGAGGAGGATGTAGTAGGCTGTTAAAAAAGGCTGATGATGATGATGATTTCAGTATGAATCATCATTATCATCAGACTTCCAAACATCCCTGAGTTGTCTGCATGCAGCTAATCCCTGCGATTCGCTTGATGTTGTTATTCCACAATGAGAGAATATTGTTTGTTACCCATTGTGATCTCCTATGAAATTAAAAGAATTAAACATGGTTCGTCATAAATAATCCATTAAAAATGAGAAGTCTATATGTCTGTGAACTTTAAAGAGCTGAACTGCTGAACTAATTTGGATGAAAGTTGATAAAGAGATAAATTGAAACTTGGAGCAGAACAAAGGCTACATTTTATCGCAGATAAATCAATGGTTCCTGCTCGGCCTTTGTAAAAAACAGAATTTCATGCAAATTGTGTCACAGACGTTTGCTACAGTTCATTTCATGTAAGTACTGGTGACAGTTTGCTGGGATTCACGATAGTAGTACGTATTATGAACGTCATACAGGCGACTGTCACCGTACCTATGTTATGTGAAAAACACTTTAGTATTTAATAATTGCAAAATAAATGTATATATAATATATAATTCTTTATAAGTATTTGTCATTTTAACATAACCAATATAATATAATGATATTGATATTGAACATTTAATTGGTTACAACAACCTGTAATCCTATTAAAATGTGATTGTTTGAAACCTTTAAGCTTAAATACATTGCAAACAATACTAAGATAAGATTATTACTTATAGATTAGCACATGTCGGAAAGTAAACAATTTATAAAAACATTATAAATACAATCATAAAGTAAGCTAATTTATTAAAAAAACTAAAAATGTATACACTATATAAGTTTTGTTATCTTAACAACACTTTAGATTACATTATATAGTGTTATTGAAGGTCACAATTATTTATAGGTATCAAACAATATCTAGACTGAGTAATTAATCATTTAAAAATGTATTTTCATGTGACCAAAATTAATCACAATGAAAAACAGAAGTATCAACAGAGCTCTATTCTATAAATCAAAAAGATGTGGGTAGTAAGTCATACACCACCTATGGTAATTAATTGGAGGGGAGTAAGCACCACATTACAAAAGACAGATTGCCGAGTAACAGAATAAGAGAAAGAAGAGAAAAAAAATTACAACTTTCATCATCATCATCATCATTAACAACCAATGGACGTCCACTGCTGGACATAGTCCGATTGTTATGTTTGGTAGTCATTGCAAGTAGACAGTACTCCACTTGCAAGGACTACCAAACATAATTGTCTGGAGCCGCCAGCATCCAGCGACTCCCTGCAACCAGCTTGATGTCCACCCAGTGGGGGGTGTCGACCCCCCACTAGGTGGACCGAGGACAACAAGAAGACCTAACAATTCAGTGTTAACTTTGACAATCATTTGATTTGGATTATTTGACTCAGTATATTATTATTATAGATTTTTATAGATTTGGATTATTTGACTCAGTATATTATTATTACAATCACAAAATATTATTATATAAAGGCTATACTATAATTGATTTATCCAGATATCATGGGTTCAACTTCATATTGGACATCTTTTTTGATGAAGATGATGACTATGACTGTTATATTTTTATTCTTTACAAGTTAGCCCTTGACAATCTCACATGGTGGTAAGCGATGATGCAATCTAAGATGGAAGTGGGCTAACTCACTAAGAGGAGGATGAAAATCCACACCACACAACATTGTACCGTAACACTTAATCGCTTGGTGGTATGTCTTTGTTGGTAGGGTGGTAACTAGCCACTGCTGAAGCCTCCCACCTACCAAAACCAGAATAATTGGAAAGGAAGGGAAATATAATATAGGTTCATTTATTACAGGGGTATATAATATATGTAACATTCATATAGAATATCATCCTATAATTTGATACTACCATTATACAGTAAAGGTTACAAAAATAAGTCTTCTTTATAACCAAAATAGAACAATAATAATACATAACATAAGACTACAACAGCTTACCTATATAAGAAGTTGCTAACCTAAAGTAATTGATTCTTTACATAACAATTGTTATAAACTTCAAATATATTGGGAACAACACTTAACTACCTAAAATATGTGAATCACTAACAATCAAACAGGTATTCGAGGTCATGATGTCACTATGACCTACGTTGCTCCATAATAATGGGGATGATGACTAGGTTGGAATATATTGATTTTTATGATACATTTGGATAAATAGGGTCAATGTTAACTAATTTATAAATAAAAAGCAAAGATTGTCTGGATATATGCAAAATAAATGAGATTATAAAATTTCAAAAACTATTAAATTTTTTTTATCGTAATTAGATAAAAATTTATACAGTTTTAGCTTCCTTACATTAAATGGGACATTTTTTAATATATGAACTATAAAGATAAACGCACAAATAACAAAGATATTAGTAATTTTGTTTGAACGCGCATACAAATCACGATCATTACATTGCCTATGACGTCATTTTTTCGAGCCATTTTGTATGGAGTGTTTTTCAGGGATCCGCGGCAGCGCCGCAAATCTGACTCTTTAAATCCCTGTAGCTCCGAAAGTAATGATCGCAGATACCCTGTTATTTTTACAAAATTGCTTTACTATAAGTATACTCTTAATTTATATACAATTTAAAAAACTGTCATCATCCCTATTAGTAAGAGATCTAAGTTGCATGCTAACTATTATAGCCTTGCAAGTAGGTTATGTTTATTGATTTTATTTTTAAAAGAATAGCTGTGTTGTATGATGTTACTCCAGTTTTTAGCAATGTTCTATGCAATACCAATGTCACTATATAATAATTAATATATGTTCATGTTTTTTAACAAGTTTCGACTTTATATAGGTAAGTAATTTATAGAAATACAAAATAATAAAAATGTTATTTAGACAAAAATTAGATAAACAAAAGAAAGACTAGTTATAAAAATGGTGATGACAAATTTGAATACCTAGCTGAACTATTTTAAATATGATAGATAACATTTGTGGCAGAGCCTTTATTTGTTATGCATGACTGTTTTTTTTTTTTTTTTTGATATAATTTAGTATTATTAATATTACTCGCAATATTAGAACTGAAAATTTAATAACTTTTCTGACTATCTCTTTAATTAAAATTGTGAGGTACTTTTACAAAAAAAAACAGTAACCATGAGGCTGAAATTGGAACCTACTGCTTTTCAATTTAAGTGCATTGCACAATTAAACCTTAAACATATTTTACCACATTTTGATAGATAAAACAAAAAAAATAACCAAGTAACATATATAATAATATATAATAATATAAAGGCTTACCTAAGTGGCCATAAACAGTTTGAACAGGTATGTTAAGTTCCTCCAAAGCATTTTGTTTTAGTATTAGATTTTCTAGTACAACATCACCTGTAAAATATATCATCATTATCAATCCATTTTTGGCTCACTATTGAGCACCAGCCTCCTCTTAGAAAGAGAGGAGTTAGGCCTTAAGTTCACCACGCTGGTCCAATGCAAATTGGCAGACTTCACACACATAGAGTATTAAGAAAATTCTCAGGTATACAGGTTTCCTCACAATGTGATATGGATATGACCTCTTCCTTTCATTCGGAGAGTGTAGGTTCAAATCTGGTGTAGGGCATGCAACTCCAACTTTTCAGTTATGTGCATTTTAAAACATTAAATAGCACCTATCTCAGACGGTGATGGAAAACATCGTAAAATATATCAGTTAATATAAAAATAACTTCAATAACTAGGTACTTTGAATGACATCATGCTTTGCACAACTTACCGCCCCAAATCCCGAGCTTCAATTGGTTCCTGTTTAAATTTTCGACGTAATCCCCAAGAAACCTGTTCAATACATCTACAACAATCGATTCGAAAACCATGGTAGATATTTATTTCGTATCACTTCATAGAAATATTTATACCATTTTTCTCAGGACATGTTAATAATTATTGATAATAAATTCAAAACATAATCGTAACTTCGACAAGACATTCACTAAATATTGTTTTAATTGATAATTAGGTGTCTCATTCAGTTTGACTTTAAATCTTATCGCAGCACGCACAATAAAATTATTTTTAAAAATGTAAACTTTTCTTCGCACGAAATATTTCCTCTACCAAAAAGCCGTAAAATACCTACAGCTGTCACTGTCAGCTGTCACAAAAAGTTTGATTGACATTTGACATTAAATGTTTTTAACTGGCTTTACGGCTCTAAGTTCTAGCTTTAATGGCAAAAACCTTGACAGATCGCAATAGCTACGTTCCACATATGAACCCTATCGATCTTGCTCAAGACCGCAGTATATCTCGTTCCTCTTGCTATCTTATACTAAAGTGGAATGGATTATGGAGCTTTTGATATAAAAAAATACAAAATAGCAAGCAATAAAAAAGGGCTTTTTTTCTCTCTTGATAAAAAAAGGGCTCTTGATAAAAAATATATTAGCAAAACCATTATACCACAATTAGCACAATTATTATACCTTTACCTTACCTCTACCACAAGTGTCTACTTTGAACTTTGAAACACTTTAACCTGCTTACAACTTTATTGTTACTTCGAAGGGATTTTGCCATGTAGGAATAAAAATAATTTCAAAATATAACATCATTTTATTATGGCATAGGTTATTATTACATACAAGCAACAGCGATACGAAACATCTCGTCATTTGGGGCATTGCGATCGTAAATTACATATTTTTATATACTAAATTCAATATAACTTTATTTTAAATTCTTATTTATAATAACCAGCGCAAATAAACGCCACATTGTGCCAATATCATTATTTAAATTCATTACAAGCACAAAATCGTGTTTTGCGGTGGCAAAAATTTGTCTATGAATTCTTAACATAATTTGAGGCATACTATAACACTAACATCAAAGCTTTTAATAATTTATTATATAAATATCATCATGTTTTTCGAAACACATTCATTCATTAAAAAAACAGGAAGTAAAAAATAAAAATTACCTAAATGGTAATTCTATTATTAATACTATCCAAGCAGTAAAGAGGGGAGGGTTTTCAAAGCAAAGCAACAAAATTATATCATAAACATTATTTTTTTAATTAGTGAGCTTGAAATATTACTCGGTTGTTTTTGACTCTACTTGCTGCACCTATTTTCTATGGTTTATTAATTATTATAAATACCTTAAATACATAATATAGCAATGGCGTGCACTTCATAGATACAAAAATGCACTGCCTACCCTAAATCCACGGAATACATAGTAGAATACATAGCAGGGGACAAGAATTTTTCCAATTATTAAATATAGTGCATACCCTATTTAAAAATCTTGTGCACGCCACTGGGTATGATCCTCCTGCCTTGCAGGTTAAATAATAGAATATGAAACAAGATGAATAGTAACAAGTTTATACCTATTAGTATTATATATCATTGTATTATTAATATCATCTACATTTTAACTTGGCACTTTAATGTAATATAAAAGTTACTTCTTATTAATTGTATAGAGATTCATTTGCGAAATAATATCATGTTTATTTATCGGTTATTGTGTGTAAATATATATAATAAGCATATTATAGCTATTAGCCAACTATTAGCAATAATAAAATGAAAATATACCAAAATGTACATTGTACAATCAAGACGTACACACATAATGCCATTTTTATTTTAGGAGTAGTTTAATAGGTAAGGAATATAATAATTTAAAAGGCCTCAAATTCATTTTTGAAGATGTTATTGACACCTTAAAGTGACTTTACGTCTTCTTTATTTTAAAGGCTCGTGGTTATTTAATATTGATTTCCCATTGACCTCTTATAATAAAAGGACGCACAATCATGTAGAAAATTTCACTAAAAAAAGTAACCAATTTTGCTTTGACAGTTTTAGAATTATTGGTAAAGAAAATAATACCTAAAGGCCTTTAAATATAGTCCAATATTCAATAAAATCCCAAATTCAGAGCAAATTCAACCTTTAGGACTGAGTTTAAGGTTGTATTTGCAAATGCGACTATGTAAATAAATGCGACTGATTGAATTGAGTGCCACGAAGTTGTATTAGGCACTCATTGAGTGGGGACGTTTTTTAGTCGCTGATTGTGCATCCACTTTTTAATAGGAGATCGATGTGATTTTTTTTTCATTTGACAGCAATTTTAATTTATGAAGTTTCTAGCAAATTATGTGTTAGAAACATCAAAAATGTTTTTACCAACTATGCAGCTACAAATTTAAACTTGAGGCCTTTAGCTACCAACTATAAGGACACTTATTCTTCAGTCATACACTTTTCATACATAATATATGGATTATAATTAGGAATGTATACAGTTATGTGCACACTTAAGCACCGCACAGTAAGAATTTAATTCACAATCTAGTTCAGGGGTAGCAAACCGTTGACTTTGATTTGGAAAAAAAATAATCAGCGCCAAATTCTTTCCCAAAATCGGTAAATTTTCTGGGGTAGAAAACCGTTGATTTTGACTTAGCCGAAAATTAAACGGCGCCATATTCTTTTCCAAAATTGGTAATTTTTTTTAAACTAACTTCATGAATGATTTTGTTACGTATAATATAAATCAAAAGATAAAACAAAACATATAAACATATTTTTTCGCCATAAGCATAGGTATTATTTTGGCGCGTGCTATGTTATGGTTTTGCCATTCCTGATGCAGTCTGTTTTCAATGTTGCCAGCTTAAATGTGCTTATTCCATTTGTTTAAAACACACTACGTTCAATAAAATGTAGTTAGATATTTCATCTCTAACAAAAAAATCCTTAAATAGTAAAAAATGTAACCAGATTTGTTCAAAAACTATTGCAAATCTGAATTCATCACACAAAATAAACCTTTAAAATTATATCTAGAAGATTACATTATTTTAGATACAGTTTAACAAAATCATTTTTTTTTTGTAATTATTATGCTGTATAGCGGATGACTAGGTAATTTCATTGATAAAGAAGTTGAGTGAAGAAGTCAATATAGAATTTCATTTGTGGAAGCGTTAGAATGCAATTATATAAAATAACTTACGAAAAGTTATTATAAATCTTTTAATGAGAGACATGAACTGTCAACTCATAAATATAAATCTAAAAAATATAATAAATCAAAACTTTCTGCAGTATTCTTAAAACTAGTTATTAGTTTTAAGAATACTGCAGTTTTAAATTCATTTGTTTACCAAAAAACTTGCTAATAACACCAAAAAAGAAACAAAGCAACACTTTAAACTACAAGACTTCAATAAAATAATTAACAAAAAATATATGGCAGTTGTTTTAAATTATGTAGTTTCAAATTGTGTTCCAAAATTGGAACAATATTTTTGTTCCATAATTGGAACAGTATTTTCGTTTGCACATAATATTATGTTAAACTAATTAACAATATAGATAAAAATAATTTTTTCAGTTGTTTCGTGTGAGCAAAGGGTTAAATACGAAACTAAAAAGAAAAAAAGTTCATTTATCACTGGTAAAATAGACAAGTTAGCTTAACATTTAGCGTTTACTTCTTAAACTATTAGTACATTTCTCTTAAACTAATTCGAATTCATATAATTACAATATTAATGTACACCATTCAGTGGTTTACCGTTTTCAGCCACCCCCTTTTCATCTATCAAACTCAAGGAGGATATTGATATATCCTCTTCATCTGAAAACAACAAATACATTTAATTTTTTAAATCCAAAGGTTCCCAAACTATTTTCTTACAGACCACTTTCAAAATTCAGCTGTTTTTTATATATCTTATAGTAGCGGACGCCCGCGACTTCGTCCGCGTGAAAATCGATGACCCCTACTTCAACCCCTATTTCACACCATTCTATTTATATTTTTGCAAAGTTTTTAAAGTATAATAAATGTTCCACAAATCATTTTACATTTACAAGTGAACCTTGAAAACTAAAGGAATTTCCATACCAGCTTTCTACCCCTAGTTTACTTTCTGATTTTATTTTCGCGACAAAAAGTATCCTTATTAGTATAACTTATTAATACCTTCTTCGTATTATGGTTTAGAAAATAATTTTCAGAATTTTTGGAACCTGCATTAATTAGATAAATATTTTGTTTGTTTCACTCCCTTGTCTACAAATTAAACATAGACAATACAGTAAAAGTGTTCAAAACAGCCAATAAAAATAAGTGGAATTGAATTCATATCCGGTGTAAGTTGTCAATGTCATGTAATATTGTCAAATGTCAATATAACACAAGTTAAAAAGAAACATTAAATCATAGACAGAGAAGCATGAAACAAAAGAATTCCATAAATTGCTTTAAAAACGCCTTAAACGAACGCGATTATGCGAACATCACTGACTATCTCAGGGTGTGAGTTACGAGCATGTTGCCATGTTAAAAATTCTTAATTAATCTTGTCAGCTAATTAAAAATTACATTTTATATAAAAAATAAAATGGCTACAATAAATAAAAAATAAAATGGCAGGCTAGAAATTTTTTTTTTTTGGTTTTAAGCCCTATATTTTATGTTCTTTTAAGATAAAATTATAATTTGTTCTGCTTACTCCACACTCGAAATAAAGGCCCAGCCTCCATACAAAATTGGGACATGTCCTTTTATCTTTTTATGTCAAGCGGTTCTCGATATTTCGTTACGAGTGACTTTCGGTTTTAGATACCGAGGGATGTATTGTACAGACATTTACCTGACGTTTCGAAAGAGCTTGTAAACTAAGCCTATTTGAAATAAATGAATTTTGACTTTTGACTTTTGATAAATACCTGAGCTTACGTCGGATTGATTCCGTGGGCTGAGGCGACAACCTTTAGACATGTAACTCTTCAATTTGCCGATCGACGCAAGTATTAACCTGCAAAATAATTATGTTTGAAATCATCATTATCCGGAGTAGAGGTTGATTCCATAATTTTTTAATCAACTTCAAAAAAGATGAGGTTCATAAGTTGATTGGTACTCGTACAACAGAGATCTTACAAAAGTTAAAAACTGTGTTGTGGTGGTGTGGTGATAATCGACCAATTGCAGCCGAACCGGATGTATCACTCTCTCTCTTTCGTTGCGATAAAACGAAAAGAGAGCGATATATCCTGTTTGGACTTTGGCAATACGACAATACATCATTTTGTCTTCACAACATACCTTAGGCCTAATGGTACTAGATAA